>NC_037591.1:32842898-33175252 GCF_003073045.1 Pomacea canaliculata
TTTTTTGGGCACCGACTACCTAGAGTTCCCACCCTATCCCTCTCCATATTTCTCGATTTCTCATCAAGTTTTAAACATTTTTCTCTTTTTTTAAAAAAATTATCTTCTTTTGCATACTTTGTATTTTATCATTAACCTGGGTACTAATTAAAATATTATTCTATACTATTTGCAACTTCCAGACAAAAATATGATAATTATATAATTAATCCTTAGTTTTGGCTCCACCAACATCAAACCACGTTCTTATGGTTATTCTGAAGAGCTGCTGGACTTTAAGTTGCACACCTCAGCATCCCTTGTTTTTAACTAAATACAAATGCTATTGGTTTTAAGTTAAGTTAGTCTATCTTGATGAGGTGTTGTTTCTGTATATGTCGATATACTGGGAAGACAAAAGACTGTGTTCAATATTCCAATCTAATACAATGCTGTTGTGAGCTTCTCCGCCAACACGCCGATTCTTAGGAACAGCTGCTTTCATTGTGCCTGGCTCTTTGATGTTATCTCCGACTGCTAGGCGCCAGTGCAAGCTGATCAGCTGCGATGGATGTCTAATTCCCCAACGCGGTGTGAGCTGTTGGAATTGAGGTTCAAGTTTTATCTTGGTGATAATGCACTTTGGGTCTCGACCCCTTTGGGTAAGCATTTCTCAGACTGACCAGGAGCCGATAGTCGCACAGGACACAACCCAAGTAAGAGAAAATTGAATTCATCAATCTTAATGAGTTCTGTCTCCAGTCTTCCACACTCATAGCAGGGTTTCCCACCACTAGATCCACGACTCACCGTATAGAAAGGAGTCCAAAAAGCAAAAGAAATTAGTAAGTCGCCTTCTTCAGACCATTTTGATATTAATCGACCATGGAGGGTATTTTGTCAATCATTTTCAAATTCCAGTAACGCAGCATTTATTGATACTAATTAATCAGTTTCTAGAACACCAGAACAAGATATATTAACTATTTACACTGAATGAACTTCTTGCCACACTGTGGTATTAAAAGTTTCACGTCCAACAACCTTTGGTCTGAATCCCGCAGTTTATTCATCAATTCTGTACATTTTGAAGGTGGTACAATTAAAAGTTTATTCTTAGGGTCGCATCTTATACAGAGGAAAGTATCCAACATTCAGGACGTAAAATGCTCAAATTGTACCCGTTTTCATAAAAACAGACATAGTCAACACAAACAAGAGTCATCATGTCTACACTTTGAAAATTCAAAAAAGTATGGACATAATTACTACAAAAGTCACCTTAGTTGGTCATTTTATATGATTTAAAAGTAATTAATCCTAATCAAGATTACACAATTTTTTAAATTTAACTTTTCTTAAGAGTTTCTGTTAACTGGGCAATTCTATAAGTTGTTTTGTCTGGCCAAATGAGGTATTAGCCTTAATTATGTAATTAAATCGCCGGCCGGCACAACACAGACGTATATTTCTATACCCCCTTGAATTGGATCATTTTCAATACGTTCATCGGATAAAAGTTTGCAACATTATCTTCTTACCCACAGATTAATACTAACATAACCTCACTAGAGACCGCATCCTGAATGACACTTAAGTAAGTCTAGATTCTCTTGTCTTCCCTCCCATGACGTGTGCATGCCACCTTCATATCAACACACAAAGCAAAAACACACACGACGACGGACGAGTTGATGAATTAGCTAATTTATTCAAGATTGTCGAACATCGACACCTCACTCACTAATTACTGTGCACTCGACCTCTGTTGCCCTCGGCGTCTCTCTTACTTGCGAAGACGAACCACTTGTAGTTTACTTACAGACAAGTTAAAGTTCCATCTTTTAATTATTTTTTATTTTTATTTGTTATTTATTTCATTCTTATGTGTTCGACCATTGAATTCAAAACTTTGTCAGCTCATTATATTTCCCATCGGTTTAATTGCATAAAACTGATTTACACCCGTTTTATGAGCAGGGCTTCGTTTTGGCTTAACAAAACGTTCACATGCAACACACACCACGAACAGAAGTGACTTCCATTGCTTAGCCCCTTGCATCTAAAATAACACAGATACAAAGTTTTAAAAAGCGGGCGCCCTCCGTCACTGCTATCTAAACGCTCCCCAAGGCGCTATCTGTGTCTACCCCAGGTTTATGTGACTCAAACGTTTGCCTGGAGCTGTGCTCGGTCACAAACAGTTTTTTATTCTTATTTTGAAAACACGAAAGGACACTGTTCAGAGGATACGTGAGAAGTTAAAAGAAGGAAGAGCTACATTAACCCTTGATTTAGAAAACTTTATGTCGGGTCTGGTTCTCCACACTACGGGTAGACCTGATGGCACTTTGAGCTGATAAGTTTTCATGTTTTCGTCTTATAAAAGAAACAGTGCCAAACGCATATCGTCACTCACTACATTTTTTAAAAGTACAATCGGCTAAATATAGACTAATTTATGCGTTTTCTTCTCTCTTTACCTACAGCTTCTCCTAGCTTATTAACAAAACCACGAGACACGCTCCTCAGGATGTTTGGTGGGTGATGGAGGGCTGATTAAAATGTTAGTATATGTGAAAGTCATGGATGATAAAGGTCAATTATCATAGTGTTGGCCAGTGTCAAAGAGCTCTAGCGTGTAGTGCACGCGCTAGAATTATTAAGTGAAGATGGCGCCAACCTTTTCTGTTAATAGCTTTACCCTTCCGCCGATCAATCAGTACCCAAGGATTAATGTGGGAGAGTAGTCTCGAGCAAAGACCTTCTGAACATTAATCACCGAACTTCTGCTCCATAGTCGAGAGCACTTACTACAACCACTTAGGCTAGCACGTGACCATTCAGCTAGCAACCACTAGGTTAAGCCTCTTATTTGCTTTATCCTCAGAAGAGATCACGACTCTAATTTTCTGAGGAAGGTCGTGGCTGCAGTGTGAAGTTCAAGATCGGGTAAAAAAAAACAAAACATGTGTGACGTTATATCAGGGATGAATAAGAGGACCTGAGGTAGTTAGGGGAGGCGACACATCAAGGAGGACGCAGCTTCAAGTGTGTCATATTAATGCTTGGACGGAAGTCCAATGTGAAATGGAAGAAAATTAATCTCTAAGCATGCTTGAGCATTACTGAGAGCAACACGTTCGCCCTAAACCTTACCACCAACTCTCTCCCTTTCATCTTTCCAAGCTTCTTTGAATTCCAGAATCTGCATTATGAACCCAAAAACTTTCTGAAATATTTACGTTGAAGGTTTCCGCAAACATTGTAATGAGCCTAAAATTTCTTATTTGTGACAACACATCTGAAGACATCTCGACATAAACTTGGAAAGTCGAAGTTTGAAGGAATTTTAAGAGTAAAGTTACTGAGTGTATCATTTGTCCGTGACGTTAACTTTACTACTTACATCCAATGGAATACACTTCATCTTGTCATCAACTTTATTCTTAACCGGAATTTATTGCCAATGCTCAAGCGTACAACTCCTTCTTGTTCCAGAATGCTGCTGGAATAGAAGCATTCCCTCGAAACCTTCCGCAGAGAACTGTCACGTTGCCGAGACTCCGGCAGTATTCGTGGAGCGCCTGGACATTTTTAATATCCACCATCACTGCCACCCAGGGCCGTAAGAGGAAATTAGCTTGCAGAAGACTTACCATTACCACGACAGGACACAGGCTGACTCCATGGATCCACACAGAACCACGCAGAGTTCTACGTAAAATCAGCCACACAGAAACGTTACATCATCTACAGAGCCAAGAATCAACCGGTCATAGTAATAATTCACCCACACCACTAGACCCCTTCATTGCGTAAAGGTGGTGTAGAGAAAGTTCTAGACACCCGGAGCTCGCAGCAGACGAGATTTAGCTAATCACTGAGTGTTTAATTTCAGGGAAGAGAACCTCGCGTGAAGTGCATCAGGAATCGGAAGCGGTCAACGGACTGCCAGCGGAGGACGTGACGCAAATCATCAGCTGTGGAGAACGACTTCGCGGCCTATCAACGTGAAATCTCGCGCAACTTCTGGTCGCTGCGGTCGCCGAGACAAACAGGGGCTCCTCTGAAAGCAGTTGGAAAAGTACATAAACAGTTTTATGGTCTGGTTAAATGTCGGAGCCATTCTCATCGCAGTAAACTATCACGAACGCAGTGGTTGGCATGTCATTCCGTTAAGTATGTCAAAAAAAGGAAAGAAAAAGAAAACAACCTGGAAGAGGATGGGTAAAGAAAAGGTTTCTCTTCTCGGTCCCGGTGTTTATAGGGCTGTGTAGATGCTGAAACTGGTTTCACGTGCAGGACCATAAAACTGATAGCTGGAGCTTGCATCGCTGACTAAGCACGCATCTTTGTCTAGGTATTTATAAATGTTTATTCATCATTCAGGGATAAGACCAAGTAAGGGGTAAGACTGAATAATTCTCCTCACTTTTAATGTTTTTGTGATTAACTATTCTTGAATATGCCTGCCTTAACCTGATTTTAAAAAAATGTTTACCTGGCTTTTCGATGGCTCTTGTCTGAAACATCGACTTTAAAATGAAGAAAGAGAAGCACAGGAAATAGACATTAACCGAAAGTGGGGAACAGTTTGGCCATAATGACATCTTATAATGTGAATTGACATTAGCACTTGTAACTGGTAATAGCTGATAAAAAAAAACAACAACTGGTAATTGCTAACTAGTACTGGTATGTACCAACAGCTTAATAATATTGCACTAGCACATGGTAACAGCTAAAGTGTTGGTAAGTTTTGAACTCTAATTGATAGAGCACTGGCGAATTGCGGGTGATAATACTCGTGGATTTCAGTGCATTGTTTGCTGTTTGCAAAACTGTTTTCAAAAGGTTGGAGCTTTTTTAAAACCACATAGTGAAGATGGATTTGTTTACCGTTTTATCCCGCGGCAAGACTTCCATCGACTCGAGGTTCTTGAGCACAGCCTGCCTGCAAAGTTTCATCCGATGTTTGCTTTGGCAAAGAGCGAGGCCTGCAGAAGAATGGATGTGTAATTAGTGTTTGTCTATATTTACAAGCGTTACCTAAGAAAGGTATGCGGGAATTTTATTCTGGTGTTCTGGAATTTGCCACTTTTGCTGCTGTAGTTGCTGCTACTAAAAGGACAGGTGTAGGTATTGTCACCACCATCTTGGCTATTGCTGGACACGTATCTACACGAACGTGCTCGCGCACACACACGTGTCTCTACCTGCAGGCATACACACGCAAACACGCATTCATACACTTACACAAATTCACACTCACACACAGATGTGATATATATATATATGTCTGCACCCACACACACGCATGCACACACTCACACTCACACACACTCACGTACGCTCACATGCATACGCGACCGCGCCCACGGAAAAAAAGAAACGGAAATTTCACCTGGCGTTAGAATGTAGCTCAGGTAGAGCAGCACCAGACTGAGAATAACTCTTTTTTTTAAATCCTGTAATTAGTAAAACCTATCTATGTCGTATTCCAGAGCTCTGCCAAGCCGTCTTAAATTAGGCAAAGTTTTTCGTACCAGCCACTTCCTGTGTTACTCGAAGTCGAACTTTTTTTTTAAACCGGTAATGCATTAACACTAAGTTTTAGTAGCACTTCCTGTTATCAATAACGAAATAAATGATACTTAAAAATATTCTTTGTCATCGTACGGACTGACAACTTGAATCATCGCCTCTTGACATGTAGCGGTCTAGTAATTATTACTGGCTACACCGTGCTTCGTGGTCTTCAGTGCAAGGTCTGTTGCACCTAGTAACCTGTAATTAAAACTTACCTGGCTAGATTGTACACACCAAAGAATGCATTCTGACAATTTTATGGCTAGAGAAAGGCATGCAAATGAAAAAGAAGCGAGAAGACCGGCGAAGAAGACAACGATGCCTGTATATTTTTTGTGTTGCACTCTTAGTTACAACAGGTGTTTATTCTCTATGTGCAGTCTTTAGAAACAGAGAGATGTAAGACTTTATCTTCAAAGTTTCAGAAATTTATTTATTGAATTGCTGGTAGTTTTTAAATGCTTTTTTTTTTACTGGTTTCCCATCTTCTCTTCCGATACCTTGCTATTTTAGTCATGCTTTGGACTTTACCTCTTTCCTCCCCACCAACTCCCATCCTGCAGTTCTCCAGCGCTGACTCCATGATAACTGAAATGTGCTGGAGCCAAACGATGACATTTAGTGTACTGTGACTCAATAATCACCTTAGTGTCCTCTCCTAACATACCTTCCACGGTCTACTGTCCTGGTCACTCTGTTTACCGAGGTTATTTACCTGTAAAACACACACTCCCAACGTATTTACCTGTCAAACACACACTCCCAGTGGGAACAAGCGATCCCAATGTGTACTTGTGCTCCCGCACATACATTTAACCCCAGTATATACATCTAGCCTCGACTGTATATGCACTCCAAGTGTGTAAATATACTCTCCAGTATGTAAAAACACTCCCTTCAGGTGAATACTCCTATTCCCCGTACTATTCTTTCGCCGACAAGAACCATTTTGTAACAGTTAATATAATACAATGTGTTGTGTCTGTCTGACATATCAAATTATATTGCTTGTATGTTGACACAATTATCTGCATAGCTGGTGTTTTGAAAACAACACAAATTTTTGGTCTTTTTTTTTCCAGGGGGTTAAAGTCTATGACGACATAGAGCCGACAGAAAGGTGAGAGCTAAACCATAATAGTATGTATTCAAATGTAATCTCTAATCAGTTCTTCATGTGATCTTTATAAAACATATTCTGATTGAGTGGGGACTTCATAGCATGTCCAGTACATCCTCACCATTTTGATTTGCTTGTTGACTTTAAAAAAAAAATTTGCGTATCATTTCATGCTTTGTTTATATATTGTTTTCTTGCTGAGAAAATAAGTGAAGGAGTCGGGATGTGTACGTGTGTTTCCGTGCGTATGTCTATGAATACATAGAATTTTTTTATCATTGCAGTTCCTGGTTTGTAGTTATAAACAAAAGAGTATATATTCTCTCGATTGCTAGCAACTGAAAGCGTTAGAGAGAAGGAGGGGAGCGTGCTGGAGGTTGTAGATAGGAACAATGGGAGATTTAGAAATTTGGTTGATAAGTTAGAGATCCCCCACTCCGTTTTGCTTATAGTTCACAGCTATGACTATATAGGGAATATGAGAATGGAGGTATAGACCCGAGGATTTGTAACTCAGGCTTATAACTACTACGCCGTCTGAAGAGAATACTTCACTTCTCTTTCCTAGCCCTACTCTTGAGAAAGTGCGAGAGATAACGAGAAAGTTTTTTTTTTTTGTCCACAGCACCAAGAATGAAGACAGTAATGATGATGATGACGATGACATCAGCGCTCTGTACGAAATCCCGGTCGCCAGGCAACAGCTTCCGCCGCTGACGTCGGAGGACAGTCTCAGCCAGCCGGCCGACATCTCCAGCCTCGCCAACGCCACCAGCACCGACGACGTCAGCGACGATGTGCTCGACGCCTCCTCCCCCGTGGGACACCCACCTCCCCTGCCCCCGCGCAAGGATCCCAAGGTGTCTGAATCGGGCAGCCGCTCGTCCGTCAGCACCATGGAGGACAAACCTCCGGACCTGCCCTTGCGGCACCCCGCCCTGGAGAAGAAAGTGTCCGAGTCTGGCAGCCGCTCGTCGGTCAACAACAGCGACGACAAACCGCCCGAGCTGCCCTTCAGACCACCGCAACTATCCAGGCGCAGCGAAATCTCCCAACGGTCCAAGTCTGACGTGTCGGGTGAGCGAAACTGGAACGTCATGAATTTTGTTAACAGCTTTTCTGATTGGAAAAAACTACGTCAGATGTGTTTAAGCAAATAATATATTAAATTAAAATATTTGTTAGTTTTTGTTCCAGTCAAAAATTTCTGCTTCTACCTAAATTTAAGCATGGTTGTCATTAATGGACCTTTGTTCCAGACGGGGACAGCACGAGTTACGAGTCCTTTGATGAAGACCATGACGCTGGTAGGAAATCTAAAAGCAACATTAAACTGCCCATGTGAGTCAGGTTTCATCATCATCATCATCACCATCATCATCAATCATCAACAATCATCAATCATCATCATCATCATCATCATCATCATCCAATCAATCCATCAATCAATAATCCATCATCATCAATAATAATATCACGTGCAGTTTATGCTATGAGGGTTAATTTTTTTCTTGTTTCCATCGTCATCATCATCATTACTCCTTCACTGTTCAAGTCACGGCATTTTCGGTTTCCTCAGGCGGCCCAAGAAGAAGATCAAAAAGGGTTCCAAGCACCCGGCCAACAAAACCCGCTCATCTGCCACGTGGGAAATCAACGTACCCTTCAAGAAGCTCGACAACATCCTTCTCTCGGGAGAGCTGCTGCACAAGGGCAAGCTGTCTTGGAATCGGCGAGTGGTTGCCATTAGCAACGGCTCCATGGCCCTGTACAAGCCTGAAAAGGAGGCCAGACCTGTTTTCGTCATTCCGTTAGCCGGGTACCAGGCCAGTGTTGGGGACAAAGACGGGAGGAAGGGCTTTGAAATCACCATGGTGCATTCCAACGGAGATTCACACTTGTTTACTGTTGATTTCAAGGAATGGGCCACAATATGGTGCGAGGTGAGCTGTAGTCTATCTCTTACAACTTATTATTTTTAAAGCCTGAGAAAGACAATATGTAACAGCTATAAAAAGCTACTTTGACCGAATTCACATTAGAATTGAGTTTATTTTATATTTAGTTTAAAATGTGATTTTACTGACTCACACAGTTAAGAGAATACAATATTGTTAAAATACTCGGTTAATATTTGCTTCAATTATTTAAAGTATTGTCGCATGGTGAGCACTGATAAATGATATCAATAAATTCAAGAGCAAAGGAAGCAGGTCACAAAAGCTGCATTTACGTCTCTCGAATGTTCTGTCAGTAGTTGACCGATATCAGCTGTAGTTGCTGTTTGTTGTCGCGGTCTCAGACATTCACTTCTGTTTCAGTACGTCAACAACCTGTCCAAGGGCTTGTCGGTCATACCATTCCATCAACACCTGGCCCGCACCTTCAGTGGAGAGAGTGAAAACTCCATCAGTGGCAGCAGAGTATGCTCGAAATTCGTCCATCATCGCATTGCCATCATTTCTCCTACCCTCCCTCGCTTTCTCTCTCTCTCTCTCACTTGTACTTTAAGACCACTCACGTTTACTATGGTGTATTTTCTATAAAGGTTGTCGTGTATGTAGTTCATATAGTTTATGCAAACTTCATTTTCCCCCCAAACCAGAACTTTCTTTTCTGTGATACGGTGAATACAGTTGGGGATGCCTCTGAAGGCGAAGGTAGAAACCTTAAGCAAGAGATGATCTGCTATACTCTCTTTTCGCTACTTTGAGTCTACAACGTCTTTGTAGTTATAAAAAGTTTATGTCTATAAAATAAAGGAGAAGAAATCATGGGACACATTACAACAATCTTTCCCAACCCCCGCTCAAAAAAAAAAAAAAGGGGGAAAAATGAAATAAAGGAAAGAAAAACATCCACATCAAATAATGACGCTAGTTGTAAAGTCGTGTTCACTGCCATGCCTGTTCACATCAAGATCCAGTTCGACCTTGGAGATTATGAAGCGTATGAAGAGTACGACAACAACAGCAACAACGATAGCAAGGCCTCTGACACACCTCCACCAACGCCACAAACGCCGCGGTCGAAACTTGCCAGCCAGCGTTCTTGGAGGCGAGCGCTCTTGCGAAAAGTGTCGTCGGCCCCGCCGTCTCAATCATCGGCGGGGTTTGAACCCCCTGCACCCGCAGGATCCGCGTCCAACCTATCCTTGGCCAGATGGGACTGGAAAACCATTTTCTACCACTGGTCTTTTCCCCTGGACGAAGTCATTGTTGGAATACGGCGAGTGAGTGTCTCGCTGAAGGTGTGGAGATCATCAAGCATGTGCTTTCTGTTTCTGCATGCTGCTATTTCGTTGTCAAGCTCGATCGCCACTCCTGCACCCAGCATGACGACTTGAAAAGACATGCTTTTTAGAGTGATAACAAAAAGTAACAAACAGGGAGCATGCATGGGGTTTTTCCCCATACTTGTCAGAAAAATGTGTTCGTGTAAAACAAGCTGCTACAAAATTATTCAGCATGCCAGCGTGTAAAGTTGCCGGTGGAATTTCTTAAATCAGTGATTTGTTTTCAGCATGAAACCCATTTTTTCCTTCACACCCATCCTGTAAAGGGGTTAGACTTCAAACCTTTCCTCTTGAATTCTGGAAGATCGAATCTCTGGCTATAAAAGAAATAGCATTATTGTAACATAGGCGTGCTTATTTTTAACCACATATATGTATGTCATGTTCGCATGATGCATATTAGCTTAATTGTAATCGGTACCTCACCACACTCATGTCTGTACTATCGTTAATTCAAGATGAATTTCACAAAGAGCTTCAGAAGCGAGAACGTTCGCCGAATAACGATAGCTCTGATGAATTAATCACGGCGGTCTGATTTTTACTGTTCACATCTCCAAGCTGACTTTCTTTTAAAGCAAAAAAACACAGACATACGATATGCGATTAATCTTTAGTTAGAATAATTTTATACTACAGATGTACTGCCAATGCAAACCAAAGTGCAGCTGAAAATAAGAATTATTCTTTAGAACTATCCGTGCTAGAAAAGCATTCTTATTAGATGTTTTCTATAAGATATGATAGTGATTGGTTCTGGTGGGGAAAAATTAGCACAGAAATGCGTTGATTAGTGACCAGTGAAACAGGGAAATTTATGTATTATAAGGTGACCAGACGTTTCGGGGGCGAAAGCGGGACACGTGCCGATGATGGTGTCGTCACCGTCAAAGAACGCCGAAAAAAGTGATTTTTAAAGACAACCGGGACATTTGATGGACTTGCCAGAAAGCCAGAAAGCGGGACATTGGGCGTCTGGTCACCTTATATGTATTAGTTATCTCTAATTATAAGAACATGCTGCACGAAAATGAGACAGCAGCAGGTTCATCATCAAAGGGCCTTGCTGTCAAGTAGTTTTTAATCAGATGAAGTACCTTCGCCCTGTCACTCTCACAAAGGCTCATTCGACATTCACTTTCTCGTACACCGAGATGGATTCCACATACCACTCCTTTGCTGGAGATGAAAATCAAGACCGTCAGAGCGTATAAAAAATCCCACCTCTTCCCCAATTTGCCTAGTCGTAAATTGTAGTTTTTTCCATAATCATATCTGTCTCATCAGCGAGAAGCCGACAAATTGCTTCGTGATTACAAGGATCGGTGGGCGCGGGTTCCAGTATGGCAATAAAACGGTAGTCATGCATATCCGCCCTAGTCCATCATACTTAATAGGGTAGGTAGGGGAGGACCATACTGCCAGTTCTGTCGAGCTGACTGATACTCGAGAAGAATCTTCCCCTGACATAATCTCTTATGACACGAGCCCGCAGTCACTCGCATAACTGATCGGGTGGGGTGGATGGGCGGTTGCGTTGGCGTTGTAGGAAGTGAGAGAAGAACAGGACTCGAGGATGTCCACAATACATATGGGTAAGAGATCGCCATCGAGATGTGTGTTGATCATCTGTACGCTGTCGTTATTTTAGATGACAGATGCACTTTGCAGAACTATTTCTAATAGTAATTGAATGGTTTATGTATAGCTCTGAGAGAGAGAGAGAGAAATCCTGAGGAATTACAAGAAAACCGCGAAGACGAAAGATCGTGTCCGCCTATCTTGGTTCATGGGAAGCAACTGCGCATATCTTTTTAACGCGAGTTCAGTTTAGTTTCCCCTGAGCTTTAGTCCACAATATTCACAGATTTTTCACATTTTCATCGGAAAGTCAGTTACAAAGACAAATCTATAAAAAAAAAATCTATACTAGGAAGTAAATGTTGAACCATGTGTATTATCTTTCACGCTTATACAAATAATCTTTCACAATTACTAATGCTGTTATTACTGTCTGCGTGTAAAAAAGAAAAAACAGGAAAAGGGAGGAAAAGATTTTTTAAGGGGGGGATGGGATCTGTTTGTATTGTGCTTATAAACTTATGAATTTCTTTTCAAAATGTAAGAAAATGGTAAAGTAATATGGATTTTATTCCTAATTAATGTGTACCATAAATAAATTCGTATACTTACTCATATTTTAAAGCGAAATTTCCATGACTAATTTTTGTTCAAACCCTTTAGTGTTTATTCGAAAATGCATGGTTATAACAACCTGCTTGTTATATACTTACATGGAATGCTCCAAGTGATGCCTGTCTCTCCGCTTATTATTTATGTACATGTTAGTTAATTATGAGATTTTTATGATTGTACTGTTCTTTACTGACGTTTTTGACATCTTGTTTTACAATTAAGCCAAAACAAAACAAAATTATTGACAAAAATTTATGCTTTTCTCTTTTTATAAAATACTGTATGCCTGAATATGATGATTGCTAGGTGTATCTATGCACCCATGCATATGCACAGAGAATTAAAACAAGTTGAGAGAACTATAGACATAAGATAGAGGCGGGAGGGAAGAGAAATGCACAACTGCATTTGTGACAGTATGCCTTACATATACACACAAATGCATACATTTTTTATTAGCTGCTGAAAGAAGCAACAATAAAGCTATACAGCTTTAATGAACATTGGTTCCCCTCCCACATACTTATAATGTCTGTTTTCTCTCCCCTTTCTCACACCTAGATTTTATTGCACTTTTCACATGCAGATCATATGATTGTCTCATATCATATTGTATCACAGTATGATTCATACACCCATAACTCATTCTTAACACAGGTAGTGCAGTCTCCGTGTATGAAGATATTCTTGAAATTATTTGACTTGTTGTTTGTTTTTTTGCCCTATGTACCATATTTATTTTTAATGGTAAGAAGCTTAAGAGTTTATGCATGTGTGTGTGCGCGCGCGTGCTTGTGTGTGTGTGTGTTTTTGATAACCAGGGAAATCTATCGGCCACATCAAATTCCAACCTGTCTATAAACAGCAATGGAAGTGAGTCAGATGATTCTACCAAGCCAAGGTTAAGAGGTATTTTAAGACCACATTTCTTTGTTTATATCCTTTTTAATTGTTTTATTTTTACTTTCCTTACTTATTTATGTTTTTTTCATTGTATTTATCTAAATAAATTTTATGTCTGATATTTAAAGAGAAAACAAATATTAATCTGTAATGAATTAAAAATTTACTATCAGTACTTGAACCACAACTATGTCAATGTCTGATACTTGCAGTTTATATACTAATACAACTAATTAAGAATGTTAAGACTTTTTAATTTGGCCAAACTCAAAGAACAGTTTTTAGCTTTTTCTGTTGCCTTTTAAAGATCAGTTTCAGAGTTATTTCCCTGTTTCTCTGTTGGTGATTTTAAATAGCTTTTTTTAAAAAAAAATTATATATTTTAAAGATTATATGCCTCTCTGACCTGTTAATATGAATTCTTGCATATAAAATACATAAGTAGAATTTCAGGTAACTATCTATCTATTCCTCTTTGTGCATCAGGTTGCACATAAGGCCTCAACCAGAGTCCGCCACCGATGTCGATCGGCTGAAACACGCTCTAGGTGACCCCATGTCCAGCCCTTTCCTTTCATCTCCCTTTCCACTGTTCTTCTCCAAGTTTCCTTTGGGCGGCCTCGTTTTCTTCGGCCGTCTGGAGTCCATCGTAGGGCGACTCTGGAAAGGTCTGCTGTCTGCTGGCGGAGCACATGTCCAATCCATCGCCAACGCCTTCGTTGAACCTGCGTGGTGATGGACTCGGTTTCACTTCTTCGGTGGAGTTCTTCGTTGGTGATGGTGTTTGGCCAAAAGATGTTAAGTATGCGCCTGAGGCATCTGTTTTGGAAGACGTCAAGCTTGTTACTGATGGTTTTGGTCATCTTCCAAGATTCTGATCCGTAAAGGAGGGTGCTGATCACATTTGACTTGAAGATTCTCAGCTTGGTCTTCTGGCTGATGTTTTTTGCCTTCCATGTGCTCCTGAGTGAGGCGAAGGCCTGGCTGGCTTTCGCCAGTCGGGCTCGAATCTCCACCTCCGCATCCCCGGTGTTTGACATTTTGGACCCAAGATAGGTGAAACTGTCAACTTCCTCAATCTCTTCTCCATTTAGTTTGATGCTGTCTTGGACTCTGGCGTTCACTCTCATACTGTTAGTCTTTTTTGTGCTGACCTTCAAGCCAAGGTTTCCAGCTGTTTCTGAGAAGGCCTTTGTTTTTTCCTGCATGTCTTGGTGGCGGTGTGACAGCAGGGCAATGTCATCAGCAAAGTCCAAGTCTTCCAGTGCTGTTGTTGCTGTCATAGTCATGGTCCATCTGAGCCCTCTCCTCTCGCTGTCGGTGGAAGTCTTCATGATCCAGTCCATGGCCAGGATGAAGAGGAACGGCGACAGAATGCAGCCCTGCTTCACCCCGTACTGACGTTGAAGGGGTCTGTGAGCTCCGTGTCACAGACAACCTGGGATTTGAAAATCGCTGTACAGCATTGCAATGACCTGAACAAGTTTTGCAGGACTCCGTAATGCCTCAGGATCTTCCATAAGGACTCGCGGTGGATGCTGTCAAAAGCCTTCTCCAGGTCGATGAAATTGATGTACAGCGGTGTGTTCCATTCGTTGCTCTGCTCCAGAATCTGTCGCAGAATGAAGATGTGTTCGGAGCAGGATCGCCCAGGGCGAAATCCTGCTTGCTGTGGTCGGAGGTCTTTCTCAAGAGTTGCCGTCAGTCTTGACAAAACAATCTTGCTGAAGACCTTGCTGGTGAGGAAAGAAGTGTTATGCCCCTCCAATTATTGCAGTCTCCAAGATCTCCTTTCTTGGGTAACTTGAAGATGAGCCCTGTCTTCCACGCAACAGGGACCTGCCCTGATTCCCAAATTTGCCTGAAGATTTCAGTCAGCTTGGGAGCTGTCACATTCACGTCTGCTTTCAACATCTCTGCTGTTTATTCCATCTGCCCCTGGTGCTTTGCCGCTCTTCATTGTCTTGACTGCTGCTGTCACTTCTTCCAGGCTTGGTGGGTCTGTGCAGATGTCAAGGTCTATAGCTGCTGGCTGGATGTCTGCAAGCTGAGGGGATCTGGTCTGTTCAGAACCGACTCAAAATGTTCCCTCCAGCGCTGTAGTTTTCCTGCCTCTCCTTCGATGACATTACCGTTCACGTCTTTCACTGGCACATCACTGTTCTTAAACCCGTTGTTTAGCTGTTTTGTTTATCTTGTACAGTGTCTTCAGGTCATTTTACTTGCTGCATTTTCTGCTTCATCTGCCAGTTTCTCTATGTGATATCTTTTGTCGGTTCTTTGTCATCCTCTTTACCTCTTTGTTCAGTTTTGCATATCTTTGTCTGTGTTGTTCCTTCAGGCGTTCAGATCTGGTGTTGTTGATTCTTTGTTTGGCTGACTTTCTCTCTTCTATCTTCTTCCATGTCTCTTCTCTGATCCACTGTTCTTTCTTTTTCCGTTGGAAGCCCAGTATTTTCTCTCCTGATTCCTGTAAGACTCGATTGAAGTCGTCTAAGGTCATCTCTTGTTGGTCTCCTAGTGCCTGGAACCTGTTCTTTACTTCCATAGCAAAGGCCCTTCGGTGGCTGGATTTTTTTAGTTTGCCGGAGTCCACTCTCTGCTGACGTGCCTGTTTTCCTCGTGATCGACGCAGCTTCAGAGAAACTGTGGCTATCACAAGAGTGTGGTCACTGGCAATGTCTGCTCCTCTGTAGGCTCTAACATCTTGAAGTGAGCTCCTCCATTTTCGGTTGATGATGACATGGTCTATCTGGTTCTTTGTGATCCATCTGGTGATGTCCATGTTGCCTTGTGGATGTCTTTGTGTGGGAAGAGTGTGCCTCCAATCAGTAGGTTGTTTTCTTCACAAAAGTCTGCCAGTCTCTCTCCGTTGTCATTGATGCTTCCGATTCCATGTTTGCCCATGACATGCTCCCTGCAGGTGTTGTCACTTCCCACCTTGGCATTGAGATCGCCGATGATGAGCAACATGTCGTGGGCTGGAACGCTTTCTGAGGCTGCCTGGAGCTGATCGTAAAAAGCATCCTTGTCTTCTGCCTCAGAGTCATTTGTTGGTGCATAGCAGGCTAGCACTGTCAGCTTGGTGTACTTGGAATGGAATCTTGCTCTCAAAAGCCTGGGTCCATAAGGCTTCCATTCCAGCAGTGCCTTTTCCGTTTTCTTGTTGAGGAGTAGAGCTACTCCTTCAGAGTGCTGAGCGTCTGATCTTCCTGAGAACAAGATGGTATGTCCTGACGCTAGTTTCCTCTTTCCCGTGCCGGTCCATCTGACCTCACTGACTCCCAGGATGTCCAAGTTGTAGTTGTCAAAACTCCTTGACTAATTGGAGCATCCTGCCAGTCTGGTACAAGGTCTGGACGTTTCCAGCACCCCACCCTCAACTTCTGCCTCGGCTTCAGTAAATCCGCTGTCGGGGCGCCAGCTCCCTTTCGGGTTTGGCTGTCGTCCGTCATTAGTCCAGTCTCCTGGTGTGCTTCATTACCTTCGCCATCTGTGACGAGTTCTCTGGTTTTAGTTTCTGTAACAGGATTTTTTTTACATGGTGGGGTTGTTAGCCCTACCACAACCTATTTTACCTCTAGGTGAGGTGTCCACCTTAGTCGCCTCTTACGACATGCCTGGCTGGATGGCAGGGACCCTATTCTTGCAATGCTTGCTAGGCAAGCATACCCCGGGGTCCCACAGGGGAATTTCAGGTAACATTTCATATTTTTTCTTTCACCAGGCATATATTTTAAAAATTAAATAACTGTTTTTTTCCAGTTGTTGTGTATAGTGTTTATTCTGAGTTTTGCAGGGAACAAAGTGATGAGAATGGGATCATTTGCTTATCGGGCCACACAGTTCTTTGAAAATTTAGGAAAGAAAGCCACAACCAAGCGTAAAACAAATAGCTTATCATCCCCCTTGGAAGGTGACAAATCATTCCGTGATGGGATCCAGGAAGAATCCTCAATGTCATCCACAAGCCTTGGAGTGCCAGCATCACCCTTGTCAGAGAACTTTTCACCTGGATGGCAGGATGGTCATCAAACACACTTCTCATCATCACCTGTGTCATCAGAACACACACTGCCATCGCCCCTACCAGTCCCTGACATACCACTTAATGTGAAAGTTCAAGGTAACAGATAAAGACTGTAATGGCTTAAATCCTTCAGGATATTTTATCGCATTATATTAAATACATTTATTCAAAACTGAGTTTATATTAGAGTTATATTAAGTTTACATAAATCTGAATTAGTTGATCTTCTAAATAACCTAGCTGAACAGGTGAAAGGGTATTACCACAGCACCACTTTATTAATATTAATAATTTTATATTTCTTTGTTCTTTATATCCTTTCTGGATTTAAGAAGTCAAACAAACATTAACGAAGCACTAAATGTGAAAGAATTCTGTCAAAGATGGCACAACTGATTTGGATTGTTTTGGTCCCTCTCTACCCCAAACAGGTCATTTAAACATTTTCAGTAGCTTCAACAAAAGACGATGGGGCTTAAGGTGGTGCCTTGTCCGAGAGAATATGTTTGAGTGCTATCTCAGTCAGACATCACAGCATATTGAACTCAACTTCCTACTCAGAAAGTGCATCATCCGACATGCAGTGGCTGAAACAAAATCTCCCTTAGCTCTCATGTTGTTGGAACATGACAAAGAGAAGATTACAGTGGAGGTAAGGGCATACAATTAGTATTGCTGCATTGTTATTTCCATCAGCTCTTCAGTTAGCCAATGTTTTAGAGAAGGTTTTGAGTTTTTTCCCCATACTTTGCTCATCAGCCTGTAAGACTCTAATCCTGGGTACTCGCTATAGCGGACAAAATGTAAGTTTACAGCCCTCTATTGTGGCATTTGTTATCTAGTTACCTTGAGAGCCATGTTTTAATCAAATTTGGAATTGACACACACACACAAACTTTTTTCTAGGCTTTAAACTGAGAAATGACAGGCACCACACCTCAAATTTATTTAGCCACTACATGCACATGCAAATTTGAATCAGAAAATATTATTGTTTCTCATAGCCACAGTCAAAGGAGGAAATGAGCCAGTGGCTAACAGTCTTGATGATGGAAACATCTACAGAGGCTATACCCTCAGGTTTGGAGGAATACTTCCGAGAATCTGAGGACCCTTCCACAGAAGAACAACTGATTGAACCTGATTATACTGACATTCCTGCTGTCTCATTCATGCTGCAGTCGGTGGGAATTTTCACCTTTTATGTTTGATTCACCAGTGTTCAGATTATGTTGTGTACATGTACTTGGGGTGAAAAGAATTCTTATTCTTTAAAATAGCTCATTTGCATTTGGTAACACAAACATATCTCAGATACTGAGCAACCATTATCATAGATCTGACAAGTTAACGAATGCTAGTGTAATAAACAGCATTGTTTGATAGCTGGGACTGGCAGGGAGAACAATATTAATGACAACATGCATTAGTTCAAAGGATATAATACTTCTTGATTTCAGATTTGAAATCTTCAACTAGTTGTTGACTCCGGGAATGCTAAATAATTGTTTTAATCATGTGTTATGAGCGTAAATAAATAGTATCAAGATGATCCATTACTCATATATGTAAATAAGAATTGTCAATATGATGCATTTCTCAACTATATAAAGATATATAAAAATATTTTGTTGCCTTCGTTCATTCATTTATTGGTTGATTTCAGGCATCACATTACTCACCTCCTCTGCCAAAACAGCAGAAAGATACAGACATAACAGATGTTTCTGGGTGTTTGACCTCGGTCGATGAAGACACAAACATTCTAGCAGAAAAACAAGTATCAACAGATGTGTACACAGAAGTTATCAAGCGGCCATCCTCCACAAGGCTGGCGGATGAAGGAAAGGAGGATAAACAGAAAAAAATGCGCAAAGATAAAAAAGAAGCAAGACATCCGAGGTTCATGGACAACCTAGCTGTGTGCAATATGCACAGAAATACAACAGACAGTGGCTTTTACAGTGTCAAGGACAATAATTCAGACAGTGATAGTGGTTGTGAGTATACACATAATACACAAAGAAAGTGTTCTTCTCTTGACAAAGAGGATTTAAGTATGTGCAGTAATGTGGGTAAAGAGACATCTGATTCAGATATTGCAAGTAGCAGTCACAGAACTTCAGAAGAGGAAGATGATGAAAGTGTTTTAGAGAGAACAATGACTGCAGAAGATTTCACAGACAATCTTGTGTCAGCAGAAAATATTTGTGAGTCAAAAGTGGAAGTGACATCATCAGTCTCTGATGGAAATGACTGTGGCAGTTGTAAGATTGATGAAACTAGTGGAGCTGGTGTGGGTTCTGGCCACAGAGATATGCCTTTTGAGTCTTCCGAAAAAGATGCCATTCCCCAGACAAACTTCACAGACTCTCAGCAAGTATGTGATGACAGCATTGTAGAGAAACAAAAGCCAAGAAAATCAAAGAAAAGCAGTCATCCAAAACAGAGTGAAGAAGAGCCAGAAGTTGCTGTGACAAATGGCGATGGAGTGCAGGACACAAACCATGTTCCAAGTTCTTCCTTTGAGGCTACAGTTCTACAGAAAAGTGACCTTTCGTCGTGTAGATCAGACACCAGTGACTTAGGTAAAAGTGGCTTTGTAGAGCAGAGTTGTACAGGAGTAGATACAGAAAATGAGAGAGGAGTGGGTTGTGTCGGAAATGTTAACTTGTCTAGGGATCTATTTACAAATGACAATAAGTCTTTATGTGGCAATCTCATAACAGGGCAGTCACTCAGGAAAAAGAGCACAGGAAGGTGTGGGAGCTTACCCCAAAATGCTAAAAATTGTAAACAAATAGATAAACAGGAGCTTCATGAAACAGTTCTTGATGATGAGCTCTTGGATTCTTGGGGTCTGTCTTCAGTTTTGTCGAAAGGTTTGTGGCATGATGATTTGCAAGGAAATTTGTCCCCCGACTATGAGTGCTCTTGGCAGAGGTCTGTAATTAGTGATGATTTGCAAGGAAATTTGTCCCCCGACTATGAGTGCTCTTGGCAAAGGTCTGTAACTAGTGATGGTGTTCCACGTTGTCTTGATAGTAGCTTCCCTATCAAGGTGCAGTTGAGGACAGTTTCAGATGCAGATTCAAATACTCATTGTTGTCATGATGATACCAACAAAGTTTTTATTCCAACGACAAAGTCAGTCAACACTGAAGGTGCAACTGCTTCACGAATATCTTCCTTTGGTAAAGGACCTCTGGCCTCTCCTGCAAAAGGTTTGAAGTTCACATGCCTGACAACTATTCTAGGCAGTATCGTTCTGTGGATAATTGTCTAACTTTCCACTTGTGTACATATACCAGCAAAAGACTGTAGTAAGAGGAGATAACCTCTTTTAGTCCTTGCTGTTTTGCTTCAATCTAGTTTTCATAGTTTCACACATCGCTGGTAAGTCGATCCAGTTTTCACTCCTTGTTCAGAATGCAATTTCTATGTCCCTGAACTGTCCTTTTATATTTCTCACATTTATTGTCTTATTTCTAACCATCTAGACCAAATATTCTCTTAAGAACATTTATTCAACTTGCATGTTTGTTTTACATATATATTCAGAACATTTGGTCAGAGTATTGTTCTGAGTATCGTAAAGTAAAACATTGGTGTGAAGATTGTTAATTCTATATACTGTTTTCAGTTATGCATTTTTAATGAAGCTCGTGTAATTCAGCAGGTCATGGGCTGATGTTGCAGTCTGAATAATTCATTTTCAAATCTTTTATGTGGTTAATACTAATATTTGGTCCTTGGGATGCTAGTGATTAAATTGCCACTTATCTTAGTTGCTGATAATATTCGCCAAGTGTTTTTTTTATGTACTTAGAAATGCTTTTCCATTCATTTGTTGATACCACTATTTTTAGAGCAAAAGGGCTTCAAGGTGTTGTTGAGTAACAATTTTTAAATAGATGTCAGTGGGCAAAGGAAGTGGATTAACTGTTGTTGGTGAAGTGTTTATCACTTTGGTTGCTCATGGCTTATGCTGGGAAACATGATGGTCATACCCAGAAATGGATTACTTTGGGTGCAAACAGCTGATCTAATGTTTTTTCCCTTTACCAACACTGGAGACTAAACTGTAGTGATAGTGGGTATAGTTGTATCTTAAATCAGATGAAAATGGCAGGATATTTTTTTCATTTTCATGGTTGGGGAAGTTATTTGAACTTTTTGTTACATTTAACTTCAAGTTCCAAATTATAATAGTTGAAAACTAATATGCTTATAGTTTTTTCCTTCATGATTTAGTTTTCTGTTTTTAAGCACGTGTACCCTTTTTATATGCACATAAAGGAGGAATCTTTAACTCAACACTGTAGGTTAGCTAGAAAAAAAATTATTTTTCAGACTAAAGGAAATAAGTTATTAGCCCATTTCCTCACTTTTTTAATGTATGCTTTAGACCACCATGAGGTATAGAGTTTGGGCTTTTTGCTCATAAAACTTTAGGCTAATATCTGCTTATCAAACCTGCACTTGCATAGCTTTAAAAAAGCCATGAACATGAATGAATATGCTGCTGTTTGGTTTTTTGGTTTGGTTACTACAATTATGTATATTTTTAAGCTACAATATAATTAGATCAATTTATTAAACATTTATGAATATTAGTAGATAATATTAGAATGTTCAATGAAAGAATTATGTTGCCTAAAAGTAAGAACACAACTTGAGATAGTGCTTCTGTCCTTTCAGGTGTCATGTCATGTTATTGGATCATTATACAAACTTTCATTTTATAACACATGATGACATGACATCTTTCTAGTCAGCATGATAGTGCATGGTGCTTTGAGCATGATTTACTTTCAACTTTCATGAGAAAAATATTCGCACGATTAATATACAGTTCATACTACTCCGGTGATGTCTGTGCTGTTGATTCAAAACTTTTGCTCAGATAAAATACAAATATGAGGGGCTCATTCCTAAAGTTATTATACAGACTTTTGATTAAACAATTTTTTTGATTAGGCAACTGATTTTTAACTTGGGTTAAAAAAGCATGACAGAGAATAATATTAAACCCTCAGTAACAGCTATTCCGAACAATTTTTTCTAATATTTCTGAGTTGTGAGCAATATCGACCAGAAGAAATTGTAGAAGACTTCATCTGCAGTAGAAGATGACAGCATTAAAAGTGTTAGGGACATTTTATCTTTAAAGAGTTCTAGTAGTTGCTATTCATGATAGAGGCATTAATTTCTTTTTTGCTTTGTGCTGCCAATAAGCATACATCAGTAACTAGTTTTAAAAAAATGTAGACTCCTTCTGCATGTAAAATGTTCATTGTCTTATGTATGGATATATACATGTATACTAAAACATAGAGCAGTAAGCTAAATCTTATGAAGGAAAAATAAGTTTAAAAGCACAAGTGTCCACAAGCTGCTTGTATACTTTTTGTTCAGAGTCAGTGTTCAGTAGATCTTCTTGAAATACTAACAAGTAGACACAAGCACATCTGTCCACATCCCTAAAAATAAGATTTCTATAATTAATAGGATTAAAAACAAGTATAAGTGGTGGTTAATTCAAAACCAATAAACAGCCAAAACAGCACTCATCTGTGTGAGCTCTTGATTCTTTTATATTATTTTGTTTGATATGAATTCATTTAGGTATACAATAACAGGCAAGAGCACAGTTAAACATATAGCATAAAACTTAATTTTTTTTTTAATGGATATTGATAATGTAGACATTTATGTAGTGCATGATTATTGCTTATTTTTTTTTAACTTCTTTTTTATGTCATGTGGAATACCCATTCTTTCTTCTTTACATCATCTATGACGATCACAAGAATTGAATTTCTATTACTTTTCTTATTTTCTCACAAAGTATTAATCAAATATTAATAATTATTTTCTGTGACATTTAATGATTAATCAGATGATGAACAGTTATCATAGTTTCTTAAAGGAAAAAAGATTCTTTTTTTCACAAAACAAGTTGCAGTGACTTTTGCAATAATAAATCATATTTTTCAATCCTGGATCTTCATGCATAAATGGATTGTTGACTACCTGGTCACATTCCAAAGAAAGTTAGCTATTTAAAAGCATCAGGTTTGTCAAGTACTGAGCTAACAGTCAAAGGCATATGCATTTGTGGTATGTGCAAATACAGGAGGGGATCAGTCTAATGTCAGTCAAATTTTACAGAAGGCAGTTTATATTGAAAAAAGTGTTATTTATAACAAGAATTCAAACGATATTAGAAGACCAGCTATTTCACAAGTGCAAATGAAAAAGAGTGTGCATGTTACTTCACACCAGTGTTTGAAATTATTGGATCATATTTCCAGTCAGCAATCCAGCACTTGCAAGTCCACATGTATTTCTCATTGGATTTGTTTTGTTGTTTTCAATAAATTCTTTTATAGTCCAGATATTTCTAATACTAATAGCAAAACGTTTCTACAACAGATATAAGAACAGAAGATTCAAACCAGGTTCAGCTGGTTGCAGATCTGAAAGACAGAATTTCTCAACTGAAAGAAAAGCTGACACAGATTAAAAGAAAAAGGTGAGTGTAATTTTAAATAATTTTAATGTAATTTGTGCTATTATTAATATAAAGTTTATTATTAATCACATCACTAAAAATCAGTTTAATAGTGAAAGAAGCATAGCATTTATGATATTTCTAATTGCACATAGCTATCAAGTTTGCAATAGCATATAAGCTAATTGGCTTTCTATTTCTGCAACTCAGTGTTTCATTGACACCGTTTACTGTAACATTAAAATGTTTTCCAAAATCATTTCAACAAAAGTGGAGACTTAAGTGTTTCCCTCTGAGGCACAGTTAAAAACAAAATCAATATGTGTATAGTATGAGAGGGAAAGAGCATGTACCCAAAGACATTTTTCTCTCCCTCTTTATTAGAGCACAATAATAAAACATTAATTTTATATTCAAATAGAAGCATGTTTAGATAGGTAAAACAGTTCTAGAATGTATCCCTGTAACTGAATGTTGTAGCTGACTGTAATTACACATATATAGGTGTTTCGATTTTGAGCAGTTCATTTAGGAAGTTTTAGCCCCCACATATAACCAGAGATTTATGTGTACAAACACACATACCAGAAGTATTGAATGTTTTATAAAGTCAAAACTAGAATACCATATATTTTGAATTCATGACTTAGTATGGACATAAAAGAATTTTTAAAAAGTACTGGAAAAATACTTGTGTTGCCCTCCTCACTTCACCATTCTTGTCCTTCTCAAGCCACACTGTTTGAGATTCACTGCCCACTTTCTGTTCAAGAGTGTGAAGAAACCTTCAGATGTAATCAAATGTACTATTTCACTCACTCTTCATCTTTGTCCATATACTTAGTCACATATATGCCATGGTGTTCTTCTGCTTGCTGACACTTTTTTCTCTTTTTTTTTGGTGTGGTTGTAATCTTTCACGTGCAGCGCATTGAGTTTGAATCCACATGAGGAAATGCACATTATAAATATTATTATATGTATGTGTGTCTGTGGGTGTGAATGTTTCTGTGTGTGTGCTCCTTTGTTTAAAAAAAAAGATTTTTGTTTACAATCATGGATTCTGTTGGATAAAGTGCAACAAATGCACTGCAACTCTGCCATAAGAATATTTGCAAACCATTTACAGGGAAGCCTGGGATGAGGAATTTGCAGACTTCTACACAAAGTTTAATGACAAGCAGGCTGAGAACAAAGATCTAGGTGACAGCATGCCAGTCCCAGATTTTGTTTTTGCATTTTGCATAACTGTATGAGTGAGGTTTCCATACCGTCCATAAGTAACTGATACTGAAATGGTCATTGTTTCTGGACAGCTGTATTAGTTTTGTGACAGATTTTGTAGATGTATTGTTGTCATTTGATATAGCGCCATCTGATGACTTTTCTGATCGGTTTTATGTCACTTGACCTTGCATAAAACAAAATTGATGTCATAAAACATTTTTGCTATCTTAAAAATCAACAATACAGTATATCTTTCATGAGCGAAGTACAACAAAATGAAAGCAAAAATAACCATAAATGTATTATCTGGATGAAGAAACTTGATCATAATACTTGAGTTGGTCTGCATGCACTAACAGTAACACTATTATAAAATTATTTTTAACTGCAAATGCTGCTTTAAGTTTACTGACATCCTAGCAGAATACATTTTTCAGCATGATACAGACAAACTAAGCAGCTGTTTGTGTCAAACTGGTTGCAGCAAGGTAGTTGCATGATAAGCAGGTGATCGGCTACCAAGATTGTCAAAGAGCATGAAACATACTTAAACATACTTGTTTTAATTTGTGCTGACCGTGCAAAGAGAAATGGAATGATAAGAGGTTGGTTTAGATATTGAAGCTGATGTAAATTAGAAAAAATCTTCATAGAAGTCCTGTCACCCATGAAACATAAGGGATGTGGCAACCGGTATAGTATGCCACCCCAGCAGACTAAGAAAACCTTCTGGACCATAAGAGCAGGCAATAACAAATTATTTATAATATAATGTAATATATTTATAATATAATATTCATCAATATTCCCCAGATTCTTCCACAGTGAAAAATTACTTTTAGATGGAAGCAAAGCAACCACAAAAGAGGGAAGGAAAAATGTTGGGAGGAGGTTATGACTATCAAAAATATCTATAAATGTTTATGGCAAGAAAAGTAATTAAGGATTCTAAAGCCCTCTGGGTAACCCTGAATATCCACAGTGAACATGATTTATGCCATAAAGTAACCCACTGTCCTCAGGCAGTAATGACTGTTAGTCATGTTTTATTAAAACTTTGAAGAGGGACTTTTTATAATGATCTTTAACATGAAGTCTTGAACTTGTTCATGATAAAGTTAATTTATTATTTTCATCATTTAGCTTAGACATTTTGAAAAAAACAATAATTGAAAAGTGGGAACCCAACAGTTCTTGAACTTGGCTGAAAGACTTTGACCATGACACATCACCACTCCTTGCTGAAGTCAGACTGTTGCACATTCTCTTTAAAAAAAAAAAAAAATTATCTTTTGTTTCTGAATATTAGTCTGATTGATTTGTACTAACATTCAGAATGTTCTGAGTTACCATCTTCCCAATATCTAGCCTACAGGTATCCATGCGTAACTAACTTTGCTTATGTGATGCACTTTGTGTGTGTGCGTAGGAGCATGATCATACACAAGCAAGTACTTGTGTATACGTATTTGCATGTTTTCAAGTTAACTACCTGTTGGGTTCACTTGCATCTGATTATTTGTAGTCTGTGGCATATGGAGAAGGGTGTTGATGACCCAGTCATCACAAATGAAGGGCTACCCCAAAATCCTTTCCTTTTTTAAAAAAAAAAAATGCTTTGTCTAGATAAGACTTGTATTAACATAGATTTCTATTCTATAATATCTCATTAATTATAATCAATATGTCTTCAGAGAATTTGTTTTTGATCTCAGCATATTTTTAAATTTATAGTAATCATTAACTTAGTCTTTTAAAGTCCCCCATTGATTGACCTTCTACAAGATGAGCAATCATGGTAACTGTAGGTGTAATTTACTTTAGTATGCCACTGTCTCTAGTTCTCATTATTTTCCCTGCATCATGTCATACCTTCTTTTTTTTTCTTTTTTTTTACCAAAAAAAGGTATTAACAATATTCAATGAATGACTAACAGATTTCTTTTGTCCCACAAGCCTGTTTCAGCTCTGAAATTTTGGGGCACTTTTGGGGGAAACGCAATGCAAGTGTTCATGCAAATCAGATTATGTAATGAAAAACTGAATAAAATTAGCTGTCGTAATCTTAAATTTATCTGGTAGTTGTCAGTTAGCATCAATCAAATGGCATGGGATTCCTTGTTCCCTATAAATAGGTATCACTTTACAGCAAGTGCAAAAAAAAAAGAAAAAAGACAAATACTATTCTTTTTTAGATTTCCTTGTATATTTTATTGTTTAATTTAATCAGTTTGTAAAGATCTTTCAAGAAGGGCAAATATCTTACTGTTTCCAGAATTGCCGTGCGAGACAAACGGGTGAGGGCTTTTTCACCAGAAGAACGTGCAGCATGTGACAAAGAATACATTTTCCTTGAGTCACAGAGCAAGGAGAACATCCAACACAATCCAGAATCTGGAAGAAGAACTGAAGCAATTAATCAGTTCTACAACATGACCAGAATTCACAGGGTATGAGAGAGAATCTTCATAAGAACTGCTCAAGCTGCCAAATATAATCACATGATATCTGCTAAAAGCGTTTATTGTCTTAAAAGTTATATAGTATGTTGGATCTGATGGCTGAGGAAGAATACTCAAGACTGGGAACAAAGAATACAAACGAATCAAGACAACATAGCAAAGTGTTGTCGGTTTGAAACAATTTAAAATGGTTTTTAAAAAAACATTTGCATCTAGTGATTTTCTACAAGTTTTGTTTCAAGAGATTTTACATAGAATGATTTCATGTAACTTATCTCTGGTTTGTTTTATTGTCCAGGAAACCTCTGAATAGAATGTGTTCTAACAGAAGGGTAAATAGACTTTTGTCTGGTTTTGAGGAGACCATTATTATCATGCACCCTCCAAATCATTGCTCCACATTCAAAAACAAGCTGTTCATTCAAAAACAAACAGATGATACTGCTACAGATCCACCTAAGAAATAACTTGAAAGTGAAAGATGATGAGTAAAAATCACTTCAGGTAAATGGACAGACTGAACAAAGAGACAAGAGGTTATGGGGTAATCTTTCTAGAGTTAATGTGTTAATCAGCATATTCCTATGAAAGAGTAACAATTTTTGAAGCAGTTGGGAAATCAGCAGTGTGTGTTGAAAGTGTTGAAAGTTAATTGTCACCTCTTCATGCCACTTCTTGGTGTTTACTGGATTTTGCTGACGCTTATGCATACTTAGTCAGCCATAATGATTTTACCACTTGGAATCTTTTCTGTCATTGCATTGTGGAGCATTTGTCTCAAAGTATTTTTTGCTGGGTTTTTTTTTTTTGTTCCCTCTTAAACTCTTGTTCTGATCAAGAGAGAGAGAGAGAGAGAAAAAAAAGAATGTGTGTTTGTGTGTTCATGCACTTAAGAGAGAAGTAAAAGGGAGTTTTCTCAATGACAATGAACGTTGCTGTCAGATTTAAGATCTTTTCAGCCACTTATTAAATACTCTGTTAAGACAAATTTCTTTAAGATGTATATAGGAGTTTTCTTAATTTTCATTTAACCTGTCCAGGAATGAAAATGGTATATTTAAAGCTACCAGCTATCCATCTCATTTTTTGTAACATTTTTTAAAATAAGTGAACATAATATTTCTCCTATGGTGAAAAGAAAGCAAATCCAAATGCTACATTGATTTTTAAAATAAACATAATTGTTAACTAAAGCTCTGTTCACTACTACAGTTTTGGAGTAAGTGTTGCTCATTGAGGAAATGAACAACAGCTTATTCTTTTCTGACAAAAATTGCAAAGTGTGTGTGTGTGTTTGTTTTTTTGTTTTTTTAACGCATTCAGCAGGTTTCTTATGTTGGGAAGATATTTCTGTTTTGTATGTTATGTCTTCTGCTTTTCATCTTTTACCCATTTTTTTTTCCTATTTTGTATGTATGTGTTTATGATAAACATCTGGGCAGCTTGTTTAAAGACCTGCCAAAACTAGACTCCAAGCAAAAATTGCCTGCAAGGGAAACAACTGTATTTACAATTAATAATTCTGATCTTTCCATTAGAGTTCTCTACCATGACACTGGCGATTCCTGAAAGTCTAGACCAGTTAAATTAAATAAAAAAACTTGTATGTCTTGTACAATTAGTGAAAAAGAACATCACTTTTCTGTTTCATGTATCATAAAAAGATGATATTTTCACATAATCATAAAATTTAGCATGTGTGCCTGCATTCTAATTGTTTTTAAATACAAGTGTATGTGGTAGTGTTGAAATGAGTTGTTTTAACTTTTATTTATCTTTTTAATTTTATGTCTGTTTATGTGAAGACAGACCATCGTTTATTATGTACATACATTGTGCATTTATTTTGCAAATAAAGGCAGCCTTCAGGTTAAACCTGTAAACTTCTGTTCAAGAAAAGCAAGTACATAGTTTTATTGTGCATCAAAAGCTTAGGAAGCTAAGTTGAATAGTGCTTTTAAGAAATCTTTGGTGGCTAAAACTCTTCATTTTTAAGAGTTCTTACACAGGTCAGCTTTTTGTTAATTTTGTTAATTAGATTGGTTACTGATTTGTGAAAGAAAGATATTATTTTTGTATATGTTCTGATCAAACAACATTTTAATTCCAGTCAAAGTAAAAGTTTTATAATAGCTGGACTCTATAACTTATACCAGAGGGAACAACCGGTAGTTAAGGCTTATAGTTTGTCATTTGCTTTATGATTATGTTTTCACATTCATGAAAATGTCACCCAAACATGCTAAAGTGACAGAGGAATAGTGAGTGATGACCTTTGAGTGCCTCAAAAGAGGTTTTATATAGTTTTAGTAAATTTTTGACACACCTTAATGCTCATGACATAGGCTGCTAGCTTAGCAATTGGGCAGAAAGAAAGGTATGTTCTACTGTGCTTTTGTGTTTTGTAGCTTGAATGAGTTGAACTTTCAAGAACATGCTGTGAAGTGGACCACTGATGCAAATTCTTTGTTTTTAATTGACAATAAAAACACTGAACAAACCTTGTTTCTCTGGTGACTGGTAATGGATTCGCTCAGCATGGTATTGTGCTAGTGCTGATAAATACACTAAGTGATCCATAAGAGGGATGCTTAGAGGAAATTACTGGGAAGGTTTAATTGCTTTACTGTCCTTAAACAAGTCTGTAAGAACATGTTGTAGCTTGAAAAAGTAGTTGCTTACATGAGTTATAATTTATTGTTACATTTACCTGATCTTATTTAAATGGAATTTAAAGACAGGTCTACTTATAAATAATTTGTCTGACTGTTCACCACGCAAAGGGTACTCCGGTTCAGTGAGTACACGTATGTCCAATCACCTTCAATTTCTCAAAGTGAAGCATTCTGGCATTTTAATTACATTTTGGGGTGAAACTGAAGAGTAATCTCAGAGTATCTGAAACAAGCAACTAAACGTGTTTCTAGAATGTTTAGTAGATGTGGAAACGCACAGGCGATCACCTGCTGCTGTCTGTTGTAAATTAAACGACGCACAGTGCAAGAGAACAGTGGTCTCCGCCAAAACTTGTCTTGCTAAAGGAAGGGAGATTAAAAAGTATGAAGGCATAAACTCATGGTTTAGTTTACTCCTTGTTACTCCTCGAGGAGCATAGCGCCGCTAAACTCACAGAGGAGTTTTAATTAATTCCAAGGACAGGAAATCTATCTTTCCATTCTTTTTGTATTTCACTTCCTTCATTTATATTTTAGTGTTAAGTTTCTATTTTTTTCTTTCATTTTTTTGTGAATGGGCGTGTGACAGTAGATGAATTTGTTTTTCCTGTTCAGTGGAGAAGATTAAAAGATTGTGAGACACGAGCACCAGGGCTATCTATAAAATAAATTTACACAGCAATATACAATAGTATATTCTAATTTTCTCCTGAATATAACACTTGTTAAGGTTTAAAAAATTATTTGGTGAAACATTCAAGTCTGTCTTCTCTTTTGGGGTCTCAGCAACTTTCAAAGCAGCGTTTTTATTTGCACTATCAGACCCTTATATGCACGCACCTTTTTTTCTTAAGTTGGCATTCTTTCAGTTTGCTCCTATTTCTATGGTAGAACTTGCCTACAAGCTGTCGCTTTAAAATTACGGCTCCAGGGATAAAACATTATGTCCAGGGTCTGGACGCCACATCATAACATAAGAAGCAAGATGCATGTCTTTGGGTTGTCCCAGGGCGGTGCCTTACCCTCGCTTCATTATTATGATCCCAGGGAAAGACGCGTGCTCAGCTTTTTCTCTATGTTTTCTGTCTTTGCTTGACAGAGAACACAGCAACCCGGCAGGTGGAACATTCTGGTTACTTTTCCAGGTGGGATGGAGTGATGCTCGGGATAGGACAACGCTGCCACTGGAAGGCTGCAAGCGCTGCAACTGCCACACGTCGCATGCAAGTCGATGTGACAGCGAGATACAGGTAGCTGATGGAAGGGGCAACATGTGGCCCGAGGGAGAATGTTTCTGAAACCGCCGGAGAGTCGTAAATATTGCATATTTTGCGTGAAAACGCCCCCGGCCTAAAAACAAAAACAAAAAAAAAATCTTTCTATTTCGAGGACAATCTTTAGAAGCATGCAACAAATTGGATTCTTCGATGCTGAAAATAAATGATATAATTAATCTTCCATCCTAATCTCTACAAAGAGATTTACTTCAGTGCACTCCCAGATGAATTGTTCTAGCTGAGGTCGTGTAAACACATTTTTGTCTTTTTCTTGTTTTAGTCACCATCATGATGTCCATCACTTTCGGGGGTTTTGGGACGATTAACAGGATTTATCCCTCTCCCTCCCCCACCCTTTCAACTGTCTCTATTTCCTGCTGTTCTCTATGAATGCAAAAAAAAAAAAAAAACTCTCAATTCTCAAGTCTTCTCGACTTCTCTACTTCACTATTACTGACACCGGAACTCCCTCCGAGGTCAGTTGATCTTGTGTAGTGGCCTTGCCTCACAAATTATTTCTCGCAATATTCCGGAGAGTCCAGTTGTAATGTCTGTGACGCATCTTCTCTCTTGTGACATGTTCCACAAAATGCGATAAGAGGCCTTCGATTAGAGTTCATTTCCGCTGTCTGGGGGTCAGGTGCACACCTTGTCGCCAGGTGCTCAACATCCAGCCATTGCTTAGCCACGTTCTTTGCACCTGCCTGCAGCTTCCTTCCAGGATTCCTATTAGAAGCCTTGCTCTTAACCAACCACTCCTATCTTCCCACCATGGTACATCGGTTTTTACTTTTTTTTTTCTCAAGGTGGCGTGAATGAAATAACGGCGTGTGAATGACTTCTTTCATTGAGAAAAAATAACCCCCATCCTCAAACAATGATGGGAGGATGGAGGTAGAAGGAGAGAAGAGGGGGAGAGATCTTAAAGCAACAAACCATCATGAGGCTCGTTCCGAGTGCATTCTACTGGTCGCGTGCAGTCGCCAGCTTCGCATTCGACAACAGCTGGATGTTTATGGCTAATGGAGCAGCAATTTGCTGGCAGGGAAAGTCAACAGCTTGTAAATCTGAGTCGTATTTTTTTATGACTTCACCAAAATGATGATGATGATATGAGGGAGGTCGGCTTGCTCTGAGAAAAAAAAACTACCCAAACCAACCCATTGGCACACACGCATAAATACGTGCGTACAAATACAGATACCCGCCAACAACATAAAGGCATGTTTAGACTTAAAGCTCGATGAAGGAAGGCCACCCGAGAAAAAAACATTACACAGATGGGCTAAATGCCTCGTTAATGACCGTGATGTCATTATATCACATCTATAGACATGCGCAGCGAGGGGCGAGTTGAGTCTGGTAAAACTAAACAGCACAAGAGTATGCTCGTGCGTGTTTATGTGTGTGTGCGCGGCAAAACAAACATGTATATGCACAGGTGTGTTCGTGTGTGTGAAGGTAGTTTGTATGTGTTTAATTTTTGTGCGTTTGTGTATTTTAAATGCGTGTATGCTAGTGTTATAGGCGGGTTTTTGTGTACGTGCTCGCACGTGTCCTACGGGATTTTTTTCCCCTCAAGACACGGACGCGCACACTTAACAGTTGTTCTTGATATTTTTTTTTTTAATCATTTCCACCGTCATCATCATTACCACCTGGAGGCTAACACGATTTATCACAACTCCCCCTCCCCCAACACACAAATATTTTAGCTTCCTCCTCATTTATCCTTCCGAGGTTGCAGACTTGAAGTGGGCGTGTGGATGAAGAGACCCCCGCCCTGTCCCCCCCCCACACACACACTGTAACCACCCCACCCACTACGTGCGCCCCAGCATGCACACGTCTGCTGCATGGCTTCACGCGTAACGCCCAGTTGCAGGATGCGCGTGCCGCTGCTGACTCCGGCGCGCCAATGGCCGACAGTCTCACCTGCCGCGCGCGAGTCTTCAATTATCATGCACTGGAAAACGGTTCGTCTAGCCAGCAGACAAGACGACGACTGGCGATGTCCGTTTGGTATTCATGTTCGTCGCCGTCGATAATACTTTTTGGAAATCCTGGAACTTATTGAGTCGTGGCGGATGAGTCTCAGTCCTGGAGTAAGAACTGAAAATCATGAGTGTGCTACATTGTACTCCGGTGACAAGACGATCGACAGTGGTTTGAGGCTGATGAATGAGACCAAGTATTAACGAATAAGCCAATTTTTATCAACAAATATCGAAGAGATGCAGCTTTTCTTACAGATTTCAATTTCAGCGCTGTACTTTGTAGTCTTAGGGGCAAAGTAGTACTTTTTTTTTTTGGCTCTTCCTGTCCCAGATATTAGAGAGGACGAGAAGAAATAAATCATTGATTCCTGGCAAGAATATAAACTTTTTTTCTCTTTCCTTTTAAAAAAGAGCTTACAGAGTTTCAATTAAAGGCGAATTCTTGAAAATGTTTTAACACATTTACCTTTGTGTCACGTGTTCAGAGTTGATGCCATATTGCGCGTTCATCACATCACGGATTGCACAAGACTGCTGTCGCACAGGCTCTCACTTCACCGAGGAGGGGCCCACGATATAAAAGCCATAAGGGAGTGGTGGCCACGGCCACGTGACGGTCAATGGGAGTGATGACGTAGCAGCCACAGGGAGCAGTGGTACGTTGGTACGTTGCTACGACGTAACGTTCTCAGGAAGCAGTGGTTTGCTCCACGTAACAACTACAGGGAGAGAGGCGAGGGTTGTTTTTTTTTCCACTTGTGAGGATGGCGAAAATGCGTGCACCGACAGAGACTAGACCGAGGAGGAAGATGAGCGTGAAACGGGTGAAGCCCGAATGACCCCCACCCTATCCCCTCCCGTTTCTGCGGATTTCTTCAAGACCGTAGGTGAAAAAAACAGCGAGGTGGTTTGTTAACTGATTTCAAGAAAGGCCGATTCCACCCTCACCCCCTTTTTTTAAACCTCTCTCTCCAGCCGCCTGCTCTTGCATGTCTACAGGGTCTACGTCTACGAAACCATGGCAGCTGCGTAACAAGGACCAAGGTGGTTGCGAAGGTAAGTTGCATTGGTTGATATTAATTTCTTTTTCATCGGTTACTGATATTCATTTTTTGTTTATTTTGTTTTTGCACTGCCATTACTATATCCATCTTCATCTTTATCACATTCTCTTCATCTCGTGTGTGTGTGTGCTAGGAAACTAAAAAGCAAAACCTACAGCACGCCACAAACTTTTTCTTACGAAAACGTGAGCAGGGGATTAGTGGGGGGAGGGGAGATCTATACAGGTACCTCTTAATTTTGATTATTGGGGAAATTTTGATTGATTATTGGTGGAAATCGATTACCTATCATCATATCATCATCATCATCATTGGGTCTTGTTAAGGATTGAACGAGTTGGCGAGAGATTTAAAACCCAATTTCAAGTTAATCGTAAACATCGGTAAGCGATAACGGTATATCAAAACTGAAGAAAAGCATCAAACATCAGGATCGAATGCCTTGGTTTGTATGTGCATTTGTAGTCAAATCTCAACAGAATCATCGAGCTTCAAATTAAAAATAGAAGGTGTTCACTTTGTTCAAGTCTGCAACTGATCCATAAAGGTTCATAGCTCTTCATGCTCAGATATTTTAGAGAAGCTTGGTACAGCCGACCGACTAACCCAATTATTACCCCGAACTCCCATCTACACCCTCCACCCAAACTAGGGGGCAGACGGTTGCAAAGGGCTTCACTAATATTGTGCAAGATTACCTGTAAATCACCTTTCCTACCTTTTCGTCAGGCTACTTCTTTCTCTCTTTTTTTCTCCTCACCATGTTTTGGGGAAGGCGCTGGCAGCCCAGCAAGTGAAGTGTTTGCTGAACCATGAACTTGCTGAGCTGACGACTAAAACAGTTTCGTTTCCGTTGATCACAGTGCTGGAACCATCGTCATCGTAGAAGCCGGGTACCTTACCTGTCTACTCGCGCGGACAAACACACGAACTGTAGGTAGAAATACAAGACAGACGCACGCTGTTCATCACACAAACACTTGATTACGTCACCGACACTGACAAGCATGTGCGTGCCATTCTCACCTGCAGGTGCAGATGTTTGTCATTGACATCTACAACACCTCACTGACACCTACAAGCGCAGGTACACCTCCCTGACACTTACAAGTTACCAGTCTCAAGTCTGGAGCATAACTTCTCTGCTAACTTCGTTTTTATGTTTTTGATTTTTTTTTGTTTGTTTGTTTTTCTCGTGGCTTCACTCAAGAGACGGTTTTAAAGCACTGCTGCCCTACTTTCAAAAAGACAGGTGGTCTGCAGCAGCATCACCACTTACTGCTTTGTGTGTGTACCCATGTATATATAAGTATATATATATATAGCATGAAAGTGTGTCTCGCGTATTGCATACATTGGAAAACTATATCGACTGTTCACCAAAGGGTCGCCGGTTCGAGGCCTGCTCAGGATCAGGCTGACGTCAGACCTCTGTGCTCCCATTAGGTGCACAGGAAACATGGATCTGAATTAGGAAGGGAAGGAATGGAGTGAACTATCCTATTCACTTTCCTTTCCACTTGCTGTACTCCAAAGACGGTGAACCGCTTCCACTACGCATTATTTCTCAGTGCAAATGATCTTTAAATAAAAAATTCGCCAGAGATTTCCATTCATTATCTTTATCGCCGTCAGCGTGCAAAGAAACTTTCTTTGGCATCACACTCGACCTTTGATTCTCTAAGGCGCGATACGGCTATTAATGTAGGTCATATGTGATGAAATGGGTAAATAGTCAATTACAATTAATCAGCAGGAAAATCGATTTCATTATGCATTTGTACTCAGACGTGAACTCAATCTCATGCATGTGTGTGCACGCGCGTTTGTGCGTGTGTGTGCGCATGCCTAGAGCTTGGATGCAGTCGAGCTTAATTACGAGAAAAACTAAAACAACGTGAACTATCGTGCCGCGCGTGTTTTGAGTTCCACTGGAGCCATCGGCAGGCGCACCTGCGCAGTGAGACGAGATTAACCACCAGCAACAAACCGTCAGCAAGGTACCCGTGCACCCAGCCTGTGACCACTAACCCAAATCCTCACCCAGTCGATTGTTGTTGAGTCTGTATATTAACCAAAGTCCACCAGCAGTCCATAGACATACTCACACAGTGAGTCTGTATTCAAAATCCACACAAACGATGACGAGGCCAGTCCCCACAACCAGGCTGGATGATTAACCCAAGTCTTCATCAGTCCTGCGATCGATTTCGCATCCTATGTGGGTCAGGTACCCACTCCCTCCTTCATGGCAAACCCCCTGGAGGACAAGGATGTATTGGATAATTAGAAGATAACGAGACCCTAAAAACCGAGGCAGTGATCGACGACTTGGTTAAAAATCTTCGTCAGCAGCACTTCCGAATACTGGAGCAGGTGAAGGACAAGAAAACATGCAAAAAGGGAGGTAAGTCAGTAAGCTGACGTTAATGGCCGTCAAAGAGTGGTTGGAGTTTTTACAGACTTCCTTCCTTCCTTCCTTGTCCCACTCAACCTCCACCACTCTCACTCAAGCGTCAACACGTTTCCTCAAAAAAGGACAAGGCGAGTGTATTAATAAGATATATGAGCAGCAGAGGAAATTTATGGAATATACATTCCATCACGGCATCCTTCCTTATGTCAAGCAACACCTGCAGAAAACAGCCTATCTCCTCCTCTTCCTCCTTTTCGCCTCATCCTTTCAGTCTTTCCACCGTGATAGCCCACCTCGCAAGCCCCTTGCTGTCGTTGTTCTCGCCGTTTCTGACTTTCATGGACCCTCAACCTCTGCCGCCTTCTCTTCTCTGCCCTCCTGCTCGTGGAACCTCACTAAAACCGTCATTCTCCAAATGTTTTCTTCTTTCACTGAGATTGCTCATCTCTAACCCGCATCTATCAGCAGCCAAGGTTCCACCCACACCCCTCTCACCCACCCCAGCGTCTCTAGTGCGGTGTTGTCATTGCTTCAGCGAGTTTATCTTCTTTTCTGGGTATAAAGCGGGTAGCGGGTTTTACTCCATCGACGTTGTGGGATATCTTTATTGAAGAAAAAGAAAAAAGAAGAGGTGTACCGTTTCTTGCGCCTTTGAATCTTCATCAAGATGGCATTTTGTGGACTGAAAAAAATGGAATATACTTGACCCTCTAGAGGCTGGGAGGTTAACCTGTTTGAAGTATTTCGCCTTCTGTCGTGTTGAAGATTTTCTTCTTGTTTTTATTTGTTTTTACTCGACTTACCTTTATCTTAGTGCGATCTTGAAGTCCACGCCTGCATTTTACAGGTGTGAAACACATGATCCGTCAATAAAAACATTTCTTCTAGCATAAAATCCACCAGCTTCATTTTAAGCTTTTACCTGCAGGGTTTAAAATAAAAAGGTTTGGGATATATTTTACCTGATACAAAGCAAAGTGGGGTTTACTGAAACGAGGGGCTATGTGGTTACAGACCCTGGCAACAAGTATTCTCTTTCTTACTCAGCCACGTGCACGGAGGAAACCTGTAAAAATTTACTCATTTCACCGCCTCCCTCCAACTATCAACGGATATAAATGTGCGTTTTATTATGCAATTCGTTAAATGCACTGGCGGCTTATAAATGCGTTTTGCCTCCAGACTTGCACTCAGTAGAACGATAAATGATGGCTGGCTGGTCATACATGTCTAACAAAACATTACACATTAACAAGCATCACAACATATCAAGAAGGAACAGCGGGAACCTTCGAATGAGTTCCTGAGCATTCTTACTACAACTTCGATCACAAAAGCCGAAAGCTCAAACTACGAGAGGAGATGTCAAGGATTTATTTATTGTCTACAATAGGGGTGGGGAACGTCTGGTCGGAAAATCATTTAGTAAATCTATGTTTTTTAATAACAACATATATGTATACAAAATCAACAACAAATTTCGAGGATATCCAAAGAACGTCCATTACGAGCCAGGACACATACGAGAAAATGAAGGGACAGAAATTGTGTTTCTCGTTGGCCTTTATGAACGATTTTGGAGAATTATGAATGCATGTGACCTTCACCCCAAGCCTCGGGTATACCACTTCCGGTTTCATGTCAGCTGTTGATGCTCATAGCGTTCTTCATCCAAAAAAACTACATAATTTGAAATTGCTGTTCCTGCCTACAAGTGCCCAATATTATTTCATGGATTTCCAAATGATGAGCAAATGAAAAAGCTTTGGCTGGTAATGCCTCACTTGGAGTTTACAAGTTTATTTGCGTATGTGCAAACATGTCTCTGCGTGCATTTAATTTCGAAAAAGCGGGTTGTGGTGAGTCGGAGGACAGCAGTGCCAGGCATGCTGGGATTGAACACGTTGCAAAAGTCTTTTAACATACTGTGGCGAAACTATAGTTTGACCAAATAGAGCAGACTTAGTTTTAAGTAGATAATTTGCATGGTCCGCGAAGGATGTAATAAATATAAAAATGACTTTTTTTTTTCCCCATCACTGGTCTACAGAATTTTCTAATGTAAAACTTGTCTACTATAAATCCCTGCACGTCTTCAGGGTCTGCTAACACAAGACTGCTCCAAATTAAATGTTTACTCTTCTGGTATGTTTAGTATGAATTTGTTATTTATCGCCGTATGTATCAATGTGATAAAGACTATTTATATTTGTGAACAATGTTACGTTAACAATGGATGGTATCCTCGAAATTTTTTTTGCAGTGAGATTTCACCAGAATCAATTAACAAAACCGACTGGTGCTCGATTCGCATCCTTCTTCCGCGGATATGGATACGACATTCTCTGGACGGCTAAGAAGTGCTCCGCGCTGAATGTGATGACAACTTCCGGTGCACTGTGTTATGTCATACTGGTGCAGCAGTCGCTTCTCATTGGAATGAATGAGCTGGAAGGCATGAGTAGTGCGGGTGGAGGAGGGGAAAGTGAGGAAGCAGCTTCAACCCTTCTCTGATCTCCATCTCATATCCTCTCTCTCCCTTTGTGATTAATTTCGTGAAAGCTGCACTGTCTATTATCTGAGCCTGTCGCGGGGACTGGTGGCTGGGCAAGATACCACACTGTGATCGAGATGTAATGTAATGGGGGATGCTTGTCTCTCCCTCTTTCTCTCTCTCTCACACGAGAGCTCTGTGAAACCTCTTCTAACGATGACGAAATATCAAACCTTATTGCTTGGTCCAGTAGTATCTTCATATTGAAGCTTGCTCTTCAGCAACATGACAAAATGCATGGTCCCAAAGGTTTACTTTAATGAAGAAAATTTTTTTTTTGTTTCTTTCTTTTACCGACTGAGGACTTGCAATAGTTGTGTCCCCTGTCTAGCAAGGTTTGCAAGGAAAATATTCTCCGGTGCGGAACGAAGCTTCTAACTTCGGCTTCGTGCAGAACTTGTGGCAAATAAGGATAATCTCTGTTTATTTACAGAACCCTCGCCAGATGCAGGACCTTCGAAGCAAACCGCCATATGGTAGTAAACAGGCTCAGACATGGAAATGCAGGCACTGAGCTGTATTTGGGGTCTGAGGGGGGCGTGAGTAAAATAAACAGATATGAAGCTGTATTTTGGGTTGGGGGCTTGAGTGGGAGAGGGGACAGAAACTCAGAGTAAACAACGATTAAATAATAAACAGAATCTGTCTAATCATAGCTTGAAAGAGCTAAAGAAGCCTTAGTTGTCTGGAATGTGTTTACCTTTTAATCTTTAGTTAGTATTACCAGAACCGCACATGCAACTTCAAATTCAACTTATCTGAATGAGACGGATAAAATTACTTGGAGACAATCTAGAATGCATTGCACCAATGTCCTACAATAATTTTCAAGAGAAATGAAATGAAAATTTACAGTTATGAAAATCATATGTGTCCTTACCCTGGATTGTAGGAGCTGTGTGCAAGCAATGGTACCTTGTGATTTGCCCATATCTGTTTTTTTTTCTGGAGAGGAGATCGTAATAAAGGTGAAATTAAACTCAGGTGTCCATATTGCTAAATAATAAAACATTTGGTCAGGCACTCTGTTTCTTTTTTTAAGCGCCATTTGCAGTTGATGTGGAAAGACGTCTTCAAACAGACGGTTAATAAAATAAATACCTCTTCTCTCTCTCTTCCTTCCTGCCTCGTTCTCCCTGTTGCCTCTAAATGAAGTCTGGTCGTTCCTTTGGCTAAATCCACATCCGGAAACATTCCCAACAAATATTGACAATTATTCGGGGGAAGAGCACTTCCGGGTCAGACGCATATTTAAGGATCAAAACGATGGAGCCAGCCGTTCGCTGCCGATGCGATTTCCACGAGAAATGGTGAGGAGCAGTTGAGGGTGCAGGGGACATCTAATACTCAAACTTCCATTAATGTCAGAAACATTATGGCGACAGGTAGTTTACGAGCAGTCGCTCACTCTTCACATAGTGTAGAGCTCCGTCGCCCCTCCTGTCTGAAGATCAGGATTTAGTATGCAGGACTAACAGAGGCCGACATTGTATGCAAATTGTAATAATAATGTGATGAAGAATGATATAATCATGAGGGAAGTGTTCAGGGATTGTTTTAGTCTTATAAAAATCGTGCAAATATGTAGTGCGAGGTTCTGATCACATTAAAATCATGAAAGCTCAGAAGGTATACGATGTCCATGTTTTGTCCTTGCTTGTGTTTTTATTTTTCAGATCGTGTGATAAACCCGGTTCAAAGACAATAGGAATTCTTGGAGGGTTCTCGAAAAGTCTGTGTTACTGAGGTAGTGAGTACTAGATGGCAAAGAGATTTAAAATCGGATATGTCTGGGTACCTCTGGTACTTCCGATGCTACAAGCGACGAGTGAGTTGGCAGGATAGCAAACGATGCAACAGATGAGAGAAAATTGGAAGCTGAAAGTCAGGATAGTGTAAAAGAGAAAGAGAGTCATGCGTCATGGAAGGATAGAGAGAGAGAAAAAAAAATTAATGGGTTCCAGAAGGATGAATATGCAAAGAAGATGACACCATGGTACACCATGGTTAAAGTATGGTTTAGTGTATGTAAGTGTGAAGTATTGAAACAGCTCGAACCCCAGAATATAGCATAGACCACCCGAGACCCGTGTGAACTCGACTGCAGGCAGAATGGAAGGCAAGTGGTGGCAGAGATGCAAAGCCCATGAGATGAGACACGATCTCCTATCTCTCCATGCTAAGGCCCAAATGACTACCAAGCCCACAAAAAAGTGTAGCCTTCCTGACTTTATCTTCGAGAGCATATCACTGTCAAACGGAGTTCTCGAAATTCCTGCCATTTTTTGTAGATAATGCCAACTGTCTGTTTGAGATTGCATCATGGGTATTAAATCTGGGAGTAGGTGGGTGAGTTGAGGAGAAGAGTGGCATAAGTAACTTCCTTTTACCTTTACCTACGCCTGGATTGAAGCAACTGTGATAAATTTCTCGCCTCTAGGAATGGAAATCTCTTGTAAAAGAAACAAAACAAAACAATGTTATCAAAAGGAATGTAGGGCTAAATAGGAAAGATGAACTTCGCTTAACAGTAGACTTAAGTGGTCTCTGCTGCTGTATTTAAATACGATCCAGAGATAGTAATAAAAAAATAAGATTCGGAAATGACGAAGAAGTAAAGTTTGGTTCAGTTTAGCTTCCATGGTCTAAGCTGTTTTGGCAAGAAATGAACCGAGGCAATAGCCGACAAGAACTGCCACAGAGGACTTTACTGACCTGAATAAAGGTCAGGTCAGGTCAGGTCAGGTCAGATTCGCCATCCAGTTCATCTTCCGTGGATCTCGGAGTCAGCCTCGTTTAACAGCGTTCAGAAGGATGGTCTTCGACACAGAGTGTTGTTTCAGGCCGAACCAGACAAGCTTTTGCCACTTGACTGTTGCCAAAAGGGAATGTTACGGGCTCACCCATTCATTAGTCTTGTGTTCAGGTTCAAACATTTCCTCGGGCTGTTCGTCTCGAATTTCTGGATCCTTTTGTTTCCAGTTTTAGCAAACAGAGTCCAAGTCTTACATTCATATAACAGAACGGGAACTACGAGGGACTTGTACAGATGGTAACTGTGCTTCTTTCACTTTTTTGGTGTTTTTTTTTCCCCGTTCTTGTTTCTACTTTCTTCTTCTACTAGTCCTGGAACTGCTGTACAACTTGACACTGTGTTTGTCTTTCCAGTTCCACAACTTAACATTTTACAGTAAATGCACACCACGCACACAAAAATCCTCAGAAATACCTTATCGAATGCCTTTATTCACCTGACAACTGACTTGCAATGGTCTTATTTTTTAAGTAACAAAAAGTGGAATGCCTCTCCAACGGTTCTAGGGTAGGAGGCAACCTTAATGTTCCAGCAAAGGAATTTGTACAGCGGGAGGAGGTGTGTGAAGTTGGCCTCGCTGTCGGATGGGGAGGGAGTTGTGAGGAGAGGGAGGTAGGTAACGGTACAGCGCATTAGGTGTTGATATGAAGTTCCTTCGGCAGGTGATTGATACACCATACTCACATTAATCGCTTTAACAAAACGGTAATGTTTTTTTAAATTAAGTTTTGTGGGATTTTTTGGTAAAATAACTATACATTAAAGAAAAATGTTAAATCTCTAATTTTGTAAAGAATGTTCTAAACAGGAAAAGTTTAAGTGTTTGTTGAGGCTTTTGCCACGTGGTTCATCCAGAAGTCTTGTTGAATTCTCATCTATTTTGTGACAATTATGTTGTGAATACTATTTGTTAATGATTCCTGGTGATGGTGGAGGAGGTGGTGGTGGGGACAATATAGTTTTCGTCGTTATGACAAGTGCTGAAGGGGAAACATTTTTTTAAAAAGTGAACAGACCTCTTGAAGGGACCACACGAGAATAGATGTGTTCACATCAAGCGACGCATGCTTGTTCTCCTCACGTGCGAAAACCATTTCCTTTGTACCCAGGAAATGCGAAATTAATGCAAACAGGTGAATAAATCAAAAGTTGAATTATGTCCCCATTGACCATGAAGGTATTCTTGAGACAGAATGGGTGGAGAGCTCGGCTTCCTTAATTAGCTTGGGGGAAATTGAGGTTAGATAAAAGAAAGAAAGAAAAAAGAAAGAAAAACCTACGTGAACTGAAAGAAAGAAAAACCTACGTGAACTAAAAACGATGATGGTCTGAGAGAAGTGATTGACCTTGTGATTACCAACTTTAAGCCACAGCACTCAGATAATTTTATTTCATTCATCTGTTTTTTTATTCTTCCCTTTGTCCGCCTGTCTGTTTGAATATCTTTTTTGTGTCAGTCTCTCAGTCTACCTTCTCCATTATTTCGTTCTCTCCCGCTTTCTTCGTTTGTTCGTCCCGTCTGCCATCTGGTCGATGAGATGCTGTTTCATCCACCTACGAACAGCAGTTACTATTTACTATTTACAACCCTAGTGAACGCTCACTGACGTGTCACGTGAACACATCTGTGGGCGGAGAGCATCTTTCTTACAACCACTCCCCTTCCACCTGTCTTCACCCCTCCTTCCTCCCTTAACGACGAACTCGCATGCCAAGTGATTGACTCACATTAAATGACTCTGATATCCTTTTTCCTGATAAGTAATCCTATTCATCTGCAGGAACGAGTGTTTGCGAGGTGCGTTACTGGCTGCTGCAGCAATTTTTGTCTGGCTGGCAGGTCTTCTGGGAGGCTACGATTTCCGAACGTGCGATCCACTTCCGCTCGCCACGACAGAGTGTCTGCTTGTATCTCCAGGAAAAATAAAATGTGCGTCTAGATGTAGTGATAGAGCTTTTTTTCAATTCATTCTTTCTTTCTCTCTGGCGTAAATTCTTCTCCAGTACATGGGGCACGTCGGGTACGAGAGGTTGAATGCAGGTGAGAGATTATCACTTTCTGGTAATGAAATTTGTTTGATATTCTGACTCGTGAAAAATGTCAGATACACATCCAGAGGCTGATATCTGAAGAACATAATAATTCTCTTTGTTACTTGTAAAAGACCACACAGATGTCAGCTTGTCCGATGTGTCACCCCGATGACGCCACCCTCAGTAGTATACCTGACAAGCTCTTCATTATTGTTTAAGGGCTATACTTTACAATTGCGGGGAATATTTTGTACTGTTTTCAAAGTCATTTGGGCGGTAAACAAAGATTTAAAATGGCCTCAAAGTAAGGGCAATAAATTAAAAAAAAAATGCTTCTGATATTGTTGAGAAGAATGTGAGAGTGACAGACGGCAAAAGTCCACCTATAGACGGCGGAAAGATGTCAAAATTCTTCAAAATTTCCATTTTGCTTTCATCATCTTCAGTGCATAAAAATTATACCTATGATCCCAACAGCTACCAATGGCGATAGACTGGCAGACTGGGTGTCTATTGTGAGTGATATTAATCAAAAAATCCGAGACAGCAAATTAAATTATTCCCACACCGCGGTCGAACCTAAAGAAATTTTCACTGGGTGTCTTCCCTAGAGAAGCAGGTTACATAACACAGATCTCTCCTCATCATCATACTGACATGAAACAGACTCTATCCACCCCGATTTCGTCACTTTTTGTTGTTTAGTGTGTTTTTTTTGTTGTTTCGCTTTTGCATCTCTTCCCCACGGCAGGTTTGTTTGTCCCTGTGTGGTACAGAAGAGAGCAGGAACAGCAACCCTCGTTTTCAAAATGAACTTAATAGCCAGTGCTATCATCTGTAATTAAAGGAAGTTGTATTAACAGCTGCCAGCGATGATTCACTGCCAGTCTGCTCGGATTGATGGTTGGCAGGCTTTGATGTTTATAGAATGTATAGTTTTGCTCCATTTTTGTTTTTTCCCTTTTTGTTGAAATATTAATTTCTTTGCTTTGGGCGATACTTTCCGCGATGAGTTCCGTGATGACACTTTGCAGTGATGTTTGCTTTACATATAAAGGATTTTTAGATAATGCTTGTAATCTGTGTGAGTGCGAGGGGCTGCTGGTGTGTGTTTGTTGCCGGTGTTACGTCCGCGTCCGCGCTTGTTTGCGGATGTGGTCGGCGAGTTTGTCCTTTTGGTCCATCTTTTTTCTTTTTTTCTCGTAGTTGCGCTTGCACGTGCTAACTAATGAAGCCGGAAACTGATTTCAGCTGTTTCTGAGGGTAGAGATCAGTTGGAAGTTTGTTTTCTCTCTCACAACTTTGTCCATATGAAGACGAGTGATTTTTAGACCATCGGCATGAAAACATTTTGGATGTAGCTAATGGTAGCTGCAGGACAACTTATTGTGAAACAGTGGTGTTACAGCAACCACCTACTCTCTACCACTCTCTCTCTCTCACACACACACACACACACACAGAAAAGGGCAATAACAATGGCAGTTTTTTTTATTTACGAGGCATGTTTTTTCACCTAGCTCTTGTCCTTTAAAAGGGAAAATGAGAAACAACAGGGTGGGGAAGTGGAATAAATATAAAGAGGTCGTTATTAACTCATACTTACAGGGGAGGTCATGGATTCGAAAGTATCTCAGAAGTTTTGTGCCTTGAAATGTTGATGTAAGTTTAATGCACATCCCGGACTAGGGTTACCAATTATGGTTGAGAGGCTCAGCAAATGAGCACAGACTGTAGTCAAAGTATTACAGTCATTCTTGTCGGCAGCTGATGATTCATCAGTGAGATCACTGCACAGTTATTCTGGTTTTTTAAGGCTTGAATTAAAAAAAAATTTTTTAACGAGGGTTTTAAGTTTTAAAAACGTCGTGTATTTGTGCTCTGTGTGAGTGCGTGTGTGTGTGTGTTGAAGGGGGAAGCCAAGGAGGAAAGATGGAGGGAAAGGCAAATAAAGTTTTACGAGATAATATTGACGTATTAACCAAAGACTGTGCAAAAGTGAGAAACTGCTCAGCTGACAGTTCACATCAGCTGGGGGCAAAGTGATGGTGTGATCATGTGATCGATGGCGGCATGAGATGGACAATCTAGCGCCTGGGATGCTAAAAATAGTTCACAGACGCCGGCTGGACAAAGTCATTGCCATCATCCCTTGTTGGCCACGTGGTCCGCATTAACCCATTGCCTGCCGGGGTCTATGGCTGCGTTTGTTGAAGGTGTGGTACACAGTCTCCACATCTTTCCAGTTTGTTGTTGTTTCGCAAGATGTCTTGGTCCAGAAAATGGAGGTTTTATGACAGTTCAATGTCCCTTGCTCACCGAGTTTTCTCTGTTGCTGGGATTTGAGGATCGGACGTCAGATCCTGACTGTGTGCTGACGTCCCGCTGATGTCCCGACCACCAGGGTGTGCAGCTGCAAGCACCCGTCTGTCCTGATATGAATATCTCATTGCACTGCTGGGGATCCCCGCACACAAACCTCACGTGTATTATTTATGCACATGGCAGGAGTTCAGCTGACTTGCTAGTTTAATGTCGCCATGTTGTAAACGATGGACTGGCATTGCACGAATTCCTCTAGCAGTCATTCTTAGAAATAAATCATCAGTGTTTCTTCACAAGGCAAGTCAATGCATCATCAAAATGAGACTAAGAATTTCGTTCGAGCCACTACTTTTGCTTAAGATTGAATGATCAATAATTGATTGATTGATTGGTCGATATTTCTGTCCGTGTAAGAAGTTGGGCAGGTTCAACCTCAATGCCTGAGTTGTGCCAGGGTTAGTGCACTGAATTCGCCCTAAAAGTAAATTAGAGAATACAGGAACTGGCGCTAGTAGCTGAGCACAGAGTACATTTAAGTGTCTCCTCCTTAACGAGGGATTTAACGACTTTGTGCAAGTCTTAATTATTCTAGAGTAGTGGTTGGGAGCGTCCAGTCCGCAGGCCGTGTAAGGTCTTCAAAATCATTTGGTCTGTGCTGTTAATGAGGGACTCGAAAGTAAATAAATTTATAAGTTTTTTTCATTGCAACAAACATTTATATGAAGTGAATCATGAGAAATTTTGAGCAAGCAAGGAACGTCCATTAAGGGTTAAACAGAACACAGAAGTGCCAAAGAGTCTCTTACATTGTTTTCTGTATGATATTTATTCAGAATGTTTACTGGTCAACAAAGTTTTAGCGACAAAAGATCAGATCAGATTGCTTGCTGGGTCAGCAAAATTACAGGAACAATGAAAGCACATTTTTCATTAAATGATTATCATACCAATCTGTTTTCTAGTGCAAAAGGGTTTTTGGTTAGGTTGAATACGTAGCTCCAAGTGACAGCGACACTATTAAAATATTTGCATCTCTTCATCACTGGTAGTGCAGGTCATCGTTGCTGTGTACTGGATGACCTCAGCGATGACAGAAAACTCATCGCAATTTTAAAATAAAAACTGGGAGCGGGATGGTTGATAATCTTTGAAGAATTCAGCGGCCTGTCCTTCATCATGCCGCTCCCACTGTTTCGGTAATGAAATCTTTCCCTCTCTCTGCCTCTCTGTCGCCAGAATAATTCACAATATTAATGTCAGACCAATGACATTTACACATTCTGTGTGTGATGCCAGTCACCGTGTTATTATCTGATATATTCAATGACCTGTTTTAATGTGTAGCTGGTTAAACACTTCCTCATTTGATATGAAGCTGAAGGTTGAACCAGTAAATGTTGCACCTGAATGTCTGGTTCCGTTACGGCTGTGTAATGGGTTCTTCGTTTTTTTTTTCTGACAATTACCAACGGCTGAGCTTAATATGCGAATCTGTATCTCAGCTGAATAAATGGTCGAGGTATTTCTCAACGGCCAAGCCACAGGAAACCATCTTCTCCTTTACCCTTCACACACACAGGTCTCACAGTTCATTCACTTCCCTTGCTTAATGAAAGGCTCTTCTGAAGCGGCTCCACTCCTCCTTCAGAATTAAATGAAAGTTTTGATAGCCTTCAAAAAAAAAAAAAAAACACGGAAATAGAATATTTGGCAAGAATTCGTGAAAACTTATTATACCCCTTCGCACTTACTAACACTGCTCCTGCCAGCAATTTTGCGCACGTGGGTTATGCTTTCGTCACGCTGGTTCAGAGGGCTGCTTGGGATTTATCTCCCTTGGTGAGGCTGCATCGTGGACCCGATCGGCGAGGAATATTCCCTCTTCTGTCTCGTCTTCGGCACGTCCGTGGGAAGAGAGTGTTATCGTTGTTTCCATTACCTTCACGTGCCTACATTCCCCACCAGACCCTACCAGGGTACACTCCCAGTGAACCGAGCGATCTCCGAGGAAGGGGAATCAGACATACATCTGCACCATCGCATACTTCTTCTCGAATTCCTTCATTTCGTTCAATCTGCTGTATCAACAATTCCTTCATTCTCTCACTAGCGACCATGCTGACAGTACTGCTGTGCAATTTTTGACATAGTCCTCGTGGGTTGGAGCCCCGTGGAGGGGATGGAGGCCTGAGTTCTCTCGCACTCTAGTGTCGGCGCCATGATGACGCGCTGTATCTGACGTGCGTCCAGCTCTGTGATATGATGCTTTCTGTGCGAGTTGTCTTCCCCGCGTCAGACTAGCTTGGCGCCCGCAACCAAGCGTGCTTTTTTTTTTTTTTTTTTTTTTTTTTTGACGCCATGATGTGAGGACAGGTAGGGTCTAACTAATTTAGGGAGGTTTGTTTGACGAGGGTTTGTCTCAGGATAAGGGCCGCTGCCACAATGAATTTTTAGCTGACGGATCTTTAAGAAATTAACACACAACAATTTTTTTGAATAGAGGAACATTGACAATATTTTTTCATTTATTCTTTCTCTACTCTTCTCTTTGTATCTTTGTCTGTCTGAAGTAACAGAAAACACATCGTCAATGTCTGGTTATAATTGACAAATTGTTCGTGACTATAATGGTGAAGAGCGTAGGTATTAGACAGTAAGTATCAATAAAAAATGCATTCAACATCAAATATCCATAAATCATCTCGCTTTGAGGACGACTTCCCATGTATGGTTTACAACCATGTATGACATGTAAAAGATGTCGATGATGTGTGTGATTACTAAGCGCGCAGCGGTTGTCTATGCTGACGCTGATGCTGACGCCGACGCTAACGTCCGTGTGCGACTGACCCTAAACGTTCACACACGTGGACGACAGACTCTTATCGCACCTTATAAGTCTCGCCTCCCAGGCACTGACAGCCTCTTCATCATCCACAATAACTGTGTGCAGTCGCACTACCCGATGGCCTGCGTCATCCCACGAGCGGCCTCATCGGTCCAGCGGCTGACGCCCGCCTCTGTCTCACGTTCGCACACGCACAGACCCGATCGCCAGGGCCTGTCAGTCACGAGGTCCAATAAAGACTGGAATCAGGTTTCCTACGACCTGCTTTCAGAAGACTCTATGCGTGATAGCTTGGTTTACTCTTCATTTTCTTTCCACTCATTGAAAAAAAGGAAGTTTCGTTTTTCAATCCAGAACAAAAAGACTTTGTCTGTGATATACCTGTACATAAATGTTTTGTTGAAATTAAGGAGGAATTTAAGATAGAATTGTAAATCTTGTTGGTTTCTGCTAGGAACGGCCATTCACGACTTTTTGCGGGTTTAATAACTTAGAACATGCCAACCGCTGAGAAAATATTTAACTTATGGATACAATAAAATAAAAGATATGCATATGTTGTTGGATATGTTTGTTAGTTTGCAGACAACTCCACGGTTGCTAACCTCTTTCACTGAAAACGACAATAGCTTTCTTTTTCATGATTTTAATGTTATATTATGGCAACGAAGGAAAAACGAAGGGTTTGTAGAAAGGCTAATATCAGAACGAATTTCGTGTTTTGGATCGAATTGAAATAATAAAAACTGGAGTCGAAAATCATCAACCAAAAACAAATTCTCCGCTTATTTTTATTATGACAGCAGACCATGCTGTAGGGGGCGATATAATGTCAGTATAAAAACAAGTTTTTATCCCCAATACGAGCACAATTTATCTCTAGAACTACTTTTGCAACCGGATATGCTCCCGTGGAGCTTTGCAATACATGTTGCAATTGCATCAGATGCGAGTTTGCGACGAACAATGGCGCTGGTGAATGATGCTCACACAATCGCCGGAAGTAAACAAGTCTTCACACACTCTCGTGACGACTGCGCATTCTTTCAACAAGTCACAAAGACTACCTCGGACTGTCCATATCGAACTAAATTTGATTGTGGGTTCTCTTTTTTGTGGACCAAGGATTTTTGACGAGACAACAAATATTTAACAACTCTTCATCCTTCTTTAAAACTTATTGCTCAAAACTCCATTCCGCGCCCATAAAATATTGTGGTCTTTTATCATTCCGTCATTCATTCCCATAAACACTTAACCATTTAAATTAATTACAAGTGGAAAAATGTCTAAAATTACACACGTTAAAAGATATCAATGTGAGTGGTCCACAAACTGCATTATTATCTTTCACACTTAAGCTAATATTTCAAAAATACAAAGTTTTAAGGTTAGAAGAGGTTAACACCTGATTTGGGAACAACAGTGATGTACACAATCGTCTCACTCGATCGAGGATCGATTCCTCAAATACCCATAAATCTCAAAATCGTTAGTGAGCACATAATCATCCACATATTCTAGATGTTTCTACCAGCTTCCGGTACAATAATTATTGTCTCCCTTGCATCCAAATGATGTTGACTATTAAGTTACTTCTCTAACTTTCCACACTAAGCCATTTTCGCTTCGAGTGTTGACTCCTATCCACACACAAAACATCATCACAGTTAACAGGCTATGACTATTAAACATGTCCTGAAATCTTCTCGACTCCGCCCTCTGTTAACCGACATCGTTCGCCATTTGCCCTCCAGTAGTCTCCCTGGACATTCCACCACACCAACGCCATCACGTATGTGAAGAGAAGATAATATTATACAACATAATAACAAGGTACGTAAATAGATTGTTTTCCTAACCGTCTCTTTTCATTCATCTGGAGAGGTGTTGTCTTTCCAAGAGTCCAAACAGAGAGAGGGGAGGGAACTGAATGGAGGGGAGAGCAGCATGAAGATAAGAGACGAAAGAGCAAAACATCTTTCTTCTCGCTGACAAAGCCTCATCTTCAAACTGTCAGTCAGTGCAGCAGACCTCGTCGACGCCGAGTGTCATCACTAGAGACTGCTTTCTCATGGAGGGTAAACAAAGGAATCAACATCGCCATGTTGGAGGGCTACAATCTGACTCCGGGGCAACAACCAGTCGGTAAACAAGTTAATTAGCAGAAACAGAGAAAGAGTTGGGAGGCATTTAGTGTAAGTGGGTGGAGAACATGCTGCGGTTACAACAGAAAGGGTCAGCACCAAAACACAGAAATACATAATCAGTCAGAAATATACAGTCTGTGTCTGTGCGGAGATGTGTTTGTGTGTGTGTTTGTGAGTTGATCAAGCTATGCTGCGTTACATCATGTTAAAAAGGTAGATCGAATGGTCAGAAGATTGCAGGTATCCACAGGATATAGTATGTAATTTAATTGGTTTGACCTTTGCACCTTTACACACTTTACACCTGTCCATCGCGGTTGCACCTCCGCACTATGATGACCTGTAGTCTCTCTGACCAACCACGTAAAAGCTATAATTAACATTTACCTGTAATCTAGTTTATTGTCTTTGTCTATGACCGGCCTGAAACCCTAGCAGCCTGTATTTATTGCATCCCCGGTATTAGCCTCGTTTTTGTGGCTAGAAAGTATGTGCCAGCCAATAATATCAGATTTGTTTGCTGCAGGTGGAATGTCATGTATGCACAGACTCTAACTTTAGCCTGACTGCACGTGCGCGATAGTCAGACAGGAGTCGCTAGCGTGCACGCCCAAACATTTTAGATACCCAGACCAGTATTTATGGGGGTAGGGGAAGGGGTGTGAAAGAAGATACAGTAGATGGAAGCCTAGCTGCATGCAACAGCATCTCCACCTGGTGATGACCGCAGGGAATTGTGGGTCGTATAATGGTGCAGTACTATCGTTTTGTAGCTACAGAATGTTGCTGGGAACCGTGTTTGACATCTTGACAAGCTTTGATTATGAAGAGTTAAAAAAAAGATATTTTTGAGACGAGGTAGAAGAGAGAAGTGTATGTGTGAAAGCTTCCCCTCCCTTCCACAAAAACGAAAAAAAACCCAAGACAATTACTTAACAATTCTTTAATGGACACCTCACAGACATTTCACAATCAAAAAGACAACATACCCGGACAGTCAAAAAGACCCGAGAGAACAGAGGTCAGAGGTAATATTCCTAAAGGAGGCAAAGGCGGTCGTTAGGTCGCCTCATACAGTTGCATACTACTTGATGGAGGTTTATAGACGGTGCCGTGAGCAAGGTGCTCCATTGATGAGAAAGCAACCTCAGCATCTGTCACTTTATTCGGGTGGAAAGGAGGCTAGGGTACAAGCCAATAGTATCCCAACATTAATTAAAAGTATAGCAGACTCCTATTAAGACAAAAATAACATGACACACTTCACATATTTAGCTCTCATTACAAGCTTTCCCTCCTACTTGAGAAGCGAGAGCCTGAAAAACACAGAGCGGAAAAAAAACAGTCCTTAAAAAAATGGCTGCACATCCGGGGCAATGCACGTGGCCAATCAAGCGCGGGCTACGAATGACGTCACTGGGTGTTAATCGCAGGGGGCGCTGTTGTGAGGTGTCAGGAGGGTATGGTGATGCTTGTTTGGCGTTGCTGGCAAGTCGCACCGTGAGCACCCTCCGTGGCCGGGTGTTAGCATTAATCGTCAGCCATCCTTGGCGGAAACGCACGCGCACACGCTGCCGCCCGCACGTGCACACTTATCACAACATGCCACAGAATGGCATGCACCAGCCTGCATGCACAGCTGTCACGTGGCGCCACAGATCCCACTCGGTGGAAACGAGGCTTTCCAAGTAAAAGCCCTATAGTCAGGCACAAGGGCGTTGTGTTGCTACACTTCCGGCAACGTGCATTTGCGCTTGCTTTGCTGAAACTCATCCACTAAACCATTTGTCGAGGATGACAACGTGATAGCCATCCTCTCCAGACTCCTCCCACGACTTTCCTTAACTCACCCTCCCCATACACAACCACACACACAAAATAAAACTCAAAACGAAGTTTTAAAACGCGAGTTTGGATTGTCCAAATGGTGAGATTAGAGCTTTTTGCCATGATGTATTTGACAGATGCATTTAGAAGAATGATTTTTTGGAAGGTTTTCTTGTCTGAAGTCTTTTCTTTTTTCGTGTAGCGCCATCTGGTATATTTCATTCCGTAAATGAGAGTAGAAAAAACAATGTATGTTTTCCGCTTTTACAAAATGTGGAGCTGAACTAACTTACGCTTGCAAGTTCTTATGTTTGCATCATCTCCTTTTATATCAGAAGATTAAGTGTTAAGACTAATGGCTAAGCGTCCCGTGCACCCGACGGGAAGATAACTTGGAGGCGAATATATACAAAAAGTTTGTTATGAAGAGTGTTTGGTTCTGCAGTTTAAGATTCTGTTGTTTGGAAGCAGAAAAAAATAAATAAATAAAATAAAATAAAAAGGTTTTATCGCATCCTGCAGGCAGCTGCTGGTCTTGTTCGCGGAGGATCAAAGTACAGGAAAGACGGGTATGTTTGTTTCCATTGTGTTTCCATTAAAGCGAGGGAGGGAATATTTAGGTAATTATGACACCATCTAATGTCTTCGTTTTCACGCTCACTTACAACTCACTCAACCGTATCCTGTAGCAGTCGAAATCAGTGAACTTGCACCTTGGGTACGCTGCTCCACCCAAAGAGCAGACTAGCCAGACCTCTCATTAATACCGCCCTTACCTGTCTACAAGAAAATGGCAAAGGGTACCGCCAGGAGGGAAGATCAGAGAGAGCAAAAAGCGAAATGCATGAAAATAATCAGGTGAAACGTGAAGTACCCGCCACAAAGCCGCATGCCCCGGTGCCAGATGGGAACTCTTGTCGCGAGGATGAAACTGGTAACACGCTTTCAGCCTCTTTGAAAATGCGACCCTTCGAGAAAATATCTCGACGAACGTTCGTTAGCTTGGCTTTCATCCCTAATCTCTTTTCTCTCCTTAATGGGTTCTTGTATGCGCCTCTCTTTTATGAGCTCTGTGGGATGCTCTTTACTCTCGCCTTCTCTCTCAATAAATACTGTTTGTGTGTGTCTCTGTCGCTCTGTCTGCACGTCTTTTCTGTCTCTCTTTTTATTATATATATCAATAAAGGACCGAAATCTCTTTCTCGCTTCACCTCCACCTCCATCCCAACTTCTTTCTTCCCGTTTCTCGGGCTGCCCGGTGGCGCAAGGGTTAACGCTTGTCCCAAAAGCAGTAATGATTGGTTGTCCCGGGATCACATCTCGTCTTGGGAGTGGCTATTTTTTTTTCTCTCTTTACTTGGGGCGCCTGCTTATAAATCCGGCTACTTTGCCATAATGTAGTCGTTAAAGCGCAGCTATTATGGTCTCAGCATAAAAACACCTAGATTCCCGTAAACAAAGTCAAAAAGTGTACAAGTGTTGCGCTGAGGTGATGAAGAAAATGTTTATTGGAAAGAAAGAGAATAAGTGAGAAGCACAAGGATATGGAAGACGTGACAAGTTAAGATAGAAAGTTGGAGCCAGCCTCGACCTCATCAATCTTCCCACCTTCCCCACCGCCGCTGTATTTCACGGTATATTAACGTTTTTCCGGGTGTGAAGGGAGACAAATCAGTCACTATCAGTGTCGTCTGCAGCATGCATTCTTGCAAAGAGTGAAGCAGGCTCGACAAGCCATGAAGTCGGGAAGAATATTTTCGCCGAAAAAGTTTTGTTTTGACTGTAATGATACTCAGCAGTGATACATAGACTCGCGGGGAAAGGGGAAGAGGGAAAGAGGGGAAGGGGACTTAGACTGGCTTCAGGGGAGGTAACAACATACAGTTGCATCGAGCCTATAGTTGTAGAGGTAAAATGTCTGGAATGTCAATATGGTCCTTTCCCCACCCCAAACAACTCCTACTAACGATTAATCTGTCTTGTAAGTTGTAATAGTGAGCGTTAGATGCCTGTGGAGAAAATAGGGAACCGAGGGACTTGTAACTATAAGGGAGACCACTCTATTCGTTTTGGCTGACAGGTCCACGTGGAGACAATGTGTAGGAGTGGTTCAGCGAGAAACAGGGAATACAATTGTTAACGAACTATAAAACAAGACCGTAATTCAACTATAATCTGTAAGCAAACTGTTCACGGCTTGTCTCCCCTCGTCTGATCGTCCGACATTGCCCTGTGAACGAGCTTTGTCGCGTTGTTGTCCAATTATCTCGACGATGACCTTCTGTGCAATCCGCTTTGTCTCGCGCTGCCTGACGAGCCCGGACGATGGCGTCTCGGTTCGCAGCTTTTCCGCAGCCTCTTGTTTACCGGAGTCTGGAACTCACAGCGATTGCGCAGATGAAGACCATGATGAAGTGCAAGCAGGGCGGAACTGGTGCGGGGAGCAGGCTGAAGGGAGCTGCACCACCTTGAGTCAGCGATGATTAGAATATCAGGCTCGATTGCACCTCTTTATCCGTCGTTAGCACGAGCAGACCTGCTCCTGCTCGCCCTTCCGTGACTCGCATGCACGTGGCGAACTAGACGGGAGGACCACTCGAAGTGCATCCACAGCAAAAGGTGTCGACGGGGGGAATTAGAGGTAAGCGAGCTAGCAACTGGATCAAACAACAACAGGAACGGCTGCTTCACAGCTGGCCACCTTCAACATTCACCTCTAGCTTAATGGGAATATCTATCATAGCTGACGAGAGCCTAACAAGAATTTGAATTTCTTGCCAAGCGCCTTTCTCAGAGTGGTGACGCCGCTGCTGTCGTTTCTTGCGCCATCATGCTGTCTGTGCAAGTTACTGGTGATGACTGGTGACAATAATCTAAGTAGAAAACACAGACATCCAAAATTTGAACAGAAAGTCAGAGAAAAACATTAAAACAGGGGTAATTCTTACAAAAAGTAAATTTTATTGGCTATACCCAAGGGGCATCACAAAAGGACAGGACAGTAAATAAAGAAACTTAGAATTTTCCAATATCACATAAAGATTTTGATTTTTGAGATTAAAAACTTCAGTGTGGCGCCTCATATCCTTCTTTCAGCACATTATTTTCATAAAAAGATTTATGAGAGTGCATCAGTTATGCCATGGGGAATATATTTTTTAACTTCTCCCCGAGCAGTGTTTTGGTGCATCTGTAAATGGGCTCAGCGATTGGACTGCCATTTGACTGCCATTTCTTTAAGAGGAGGGCTGTTACAATGCACAAAAATGCTTCTCATGTCTGTCAAGTGTCGAAATCTTGGATTCATTCCCATCAGAACTTCATCTATTGCCGAATGTGTGTCCGGGTTTTAAAAATATGATAGATTTCAGTGGACACCCTGTCAGGAGTTAAAGAAACGCACGGCAAGTACAGGCGTGCAATAAATAGAGAGAAGGGCTGGTCTTGAATTATGGGAATCTGCTGTATCTTATTATCTAGAATGGTGTCAAGGATATTAAGATATGCCACAGCTTTGAAGACTGTTCCTAACCGAGCAAATATGGACGAAAGTATGGCCGAGTTTGACAAAGAATCTGCGTGACGGTTATAAGCAAAATTTGAGAAACGTCATCAAACGCTTGTCCAGATTTCGCCAGTTAAGGACAACCGTGTGGCATAAAGCCCTCAATGATCGCAATTTTTCTTTTTCTGAGATTTCCGCGCGTTGCTCTCTGGGTATGCTGGGAAGCTCGAGCACTAGGGGGCAGCACTGATGCGAAGGATTTATTGTCAGACACCAGCTCCGGATTCCATTCTTGAGCGCGTGCGAGTTTTGCTCTGATTTAAGTGTATGAAGACTTGACAAGCTCCGGTACATGGTCCTGTCATTCTGCACCTGTTGTCGGTTTTCGTAGATCATTTTGCTCAGCTTGTAAGTGGACTGTATCTCGTGTGACCGCAGGGAATAAGTAATGTTGCTGGCAAATGAATCACGAATCTCTTCTCTCATCACCTCTCTACTCACCAAGCTGAGGGAAAGCAACTTTTACAGTTAAACTCCTTTCATACATTCTTTGCCCTTTTAATCTCGCTTGCAGCTTTACATACATAGGTGTGTGTGAGAGAGAGAGAGAAATAGATGATTGAAATAGATGAGAGAGGTAGACATTTATTTGTGTTCAGGCTCAAATTTTTAGGGGAGTAGGGCGTTAGAAATGCTGGGCGGGGATATGGAAATAAGTGTGATGACGTTTGTATTGCGCAGTCAGGTGATCTTTTCTGTCCAGTGGTGGTATTGTATTACGTCAGCTTGTTTGTTTGTTTTACAAAAAACACAAAGTCGTCTGCTTTTGTCGAAGTTGAGGTGAGTAGAAGCCGTTGTAACATTGAAAAGAGAGCATGAATTATACACGTGGTGTGTTACGTCCTGCAAGATTTATCATGATGGAATGTTATTTAAATTTTTTTTTTGTTTTGTAGTGATTTCTCATTAAAAGCAGTCGCACGTGTGCTTTGTGTGGTATTGAGTTGAAATTACAGAAAAGTTAATTGAGTTATTGAAATTAAAGGTACTTAACAGAAGTATCGGGTATCCCATTGAACAGAGGGGAGTAAAGCTAAACTGGATTTAATGATTTAACAAACAGGATGATAAATTAGCCCAGGCCTTGTAAAGTCAAGAGACTAAACGTGAAACTCTGAGCAGGTTTGGTATGGCACATTGGTTGAATGGAGCATCAACTGGTGGCCCCCATAAATCACATTTGTTCCTGTGTTTCTTTGACACTTAATTTAAAACATCTTCTTTCTCATTTAGCTCACCTCACTCTTTCTTTCTCTTAACCTTAGCTTTCATCACCGGTAAACAGTTTAGAAAGTTTGTGGATGTAGACTTAAGCCACTAGAATATTCAGTTTGAGGGAAATCATCCCACACTCACACCTTACAAACATAACAGTTGGTGGTGCAGACTGGGATGCGAGCCAGAGATGCTGGTGAGCTTGTGGTGGACTTGTTTGCTGTCTGTCTCCGGACAGATAACAACAGAGAATAACAGCAAGCGAGAGTGAGGTGCCAGACTAGTGGTGAAGAGTGAAAAATATTAACATGGATAGGTGACACACCCATGCGTCGACATAAAACGGCGAAAACGCTCTCTTGTCGAGGCCAAAAGTCGGTTGAAGTTAGGTCTGCACGCGCAAGAAATGAAAAATAACTTTGGCGAGCTTTCCACACCTGCGTAGCCGCGTTCCTCCCATCCATACACTTGCTGAAGAAGTGGACAAAAAAAAAATAATAGTAATAAAAATAGATATATCCAATGCTGTGTTGGAGCCAATATCAAAGCAAGCGAAACGACATACCCGAATATCTCTCGCAATGCCGAATTTTAGAAAGTTTTGCATAGTTTTCAACAGTCATAGAAAATAAAAAGAATTTTTTTACGCATTATGCTTCAGATAAACAATTTTTTTACTTACTGTACTTTGCAAACTCGGTTATTTTGTAGCCTTGGAATATTTCGTCTGTCTTAAACTTAAAGAATAAAATTGGAAAACTCTTTCGTGAAAGAAAGGGAAGATCAGTTGATTTTAGGTCGCTCGAATAAAACTTTCCAAGGAATGGCAGATTGTGAAAATGTTTATGAGGGCAACTTTTGACCTAACGGTCACAGACAAACATTTTTCAAATATAGTAGCATATCTAACAAGACTCAGTTTGGTTATAAAGACTTCTTTTATGAACTCTCATAACGGCTTCATTAATTACAAAGCAATAGAGATTTGTAAGGTACGGGGATTTTCGAAGAACGTACTGCCATGTGTTTCGCTTTACTTTGTTTGTTTGTTGAGCCTGGAAAATAAAGTCCAAGTGCAAACAGACCATCCATCATTTTGCGCCATTAAGACATCACAGGCATGTTGTCACGTGATTATACGATGACGGCAACCCCTTCAGGCCACTTCCCTCGTCTGATTCAAAGTGACGCTCGGTAAATTTGCTGTAGTACTTGCTGCAAGCACTGTGGGAAAAATGCACAGAATAAATAGAAACCATAAATTTTGTTTTTGTTTAATATAGACATCTATATCTATATATTGCTGTTTGGTGTGGCTCTGAACAGCGCCTATTAAGATTTCAGAATTTCTAGCCGAAAGACCAAGACACAAAAAAAGAAAAAGAACAGAAATTATAGAAGAAAATGTTAATAAAAGTCATTGTAAATTTTTAGACGGTTTATTTCCCATTCCTGGCAAACCTTTGTGAATGTTTTGTATATACCCCTGTTGTTGGGTTGGGTTTTTTTTTTCTTTTTTTTTTTTTTTTTTACATAACGCGAAATAAAATCCCCCCAAAACATTTTTTTCTCTGGTCTCTAGCTTTGCCGAGAACCGTTATGCAAACTACAGTTCTGCTCTCCGACTTCAGGGTAGCACTGAGCCAGACTGTCTCCTGTTTCTCTGCGTTTTGCCAGAGTTTGAATTTTTGGAGTAATTACTGAGCAATGCGTCATTACCTGCAGCTGAAAAAAGTTGTGCGTTCACTCGTTGTCAACGGCTGGTTTACGTGTTACGTGGTTCGTAATGTGATATGACGTGGTGTGACGGCGTGCATGGCCATAGGTCATCGTCTGATGTAGATGTGTGTATTATGGTTTAACACAAAGACTTGTTATTTCTGTGCGAGGTGCGTGGGCTTTAGGTCATCGTCTGCTGTATATGTGTGTATCTTGGCTTAACACGAAGACTCTTGTTATTTTTGTGTGAGGTGCATGGGTTAGTCTTTTTTATACCTTCTTCATTATGTGGAGTAGCCGGTTCAATACCCGTGTTGCGCAACGCATGTTTTTGTTTTTTTTTATTTGGCCAGCGGTTGGAAGTGGTACTCCATTCCGTAAAGGGATGGACAAGGTAAAGCAGTAAGTGAGGAAATGAATTGCAGAAATAAGTGAGGTCTCTAACACCCTCTTCCCTTTGAACGTCCACGCAGACACACGTGCACACATAATTACGCATATACACATACAAACACACACACGTATGCACATGCAACTGCATAGGTACACACAGATAAACAAGGCTCACGCTCACACACACACATTCCCGAGCCTGTTTAAAGATCATCATTTTTTGAAAGATCAAATAGTTTTTCACAGCTCATACGCATTTTTGTCTGTCTGGTCCCACAAATACTCTTCCAGATGAGAACACTCAGCTCCGACAGGTTACCACGCACCTGTAGATGCAGTCTGCATAACACCGTCCCCATAGGGACCACAAAGAAATTCTCCCACTGATACCGACTAATAAAATTGTCATCACATAACAGGTTAAGCTGAGAAGCAGAGCGGGCTGGAAGGTGTTAAAGCGCCGGGTAGAAGCCGTTATCACACTCGTGAAACTACCTGCGCACGCACTCAGTCAGGTGCGCGTCTCACGACTGCAGGGCGTGGTCAGGATTCCGATCTGTTGGCTGCCTCCAGGTGTAATATTTATTACACAGCGAACCAAATGCGTGCACTGCAAAAATAATAAATCAACTAAAAATAAATAAATAATAAAATAGAGAAAAAAGCTGAGTGTGGAGTTATACGTCCCTGGTATCAACTCACTCGTGTTACTTTATTTTACAATAAATATCATACAAGTATAGAGCCAAGGGATTGTACAGTTTTTAAAACCATCATCTTTTTGGATTTTTTTTTTTTTTTGTTTTGTACTTTCGTTTGACCCTCCTGTCCCGGGAAAGTGGATAGCCGAGGAGTTCGAATTCAGACGCGCACAGGTGTGGCACAGCAAACTTCGGCCGTCGATCTGAATGGGTACGTCACTCACGGAAGGTAATGTAGTGAGGGAGGGCATCACAGTCATGTAAAGCGTGCCCCGAGAATAGTGACCTGAACAGGTTAGAAGGCAACCTTCATCTTTACCTTTCTCCCTCTTCTTGTCGTGAACAAAGTAAGAGAATGTTAGAAGAAATAGTAACAAAGATGTAGAACAAGATCATGAAATAGTGACAAAGATGTAGAACAAGATTGTGAACTAGTAACAAAGATGTAGAACAAATTAACAAAAAGTAGCAAAGATGTATTGTAAAGGGAAGAACAACGCGAGGACTCACTGCGCTCCATTAGTAAAGGGAGGTCACTCTAGAGATAACGACTCCAAAGATCACTACAGTGACATCAGGAGAATACTCACAAGATAATGAAAAATCTTGAGAATATGAAGAAACGTTATCATATAGAAAATACAAGAGGTGATCATCACTTCAGTTTATTCAGTGCAGCTCAAGGTCGCTGCCGAAGCGAGTGAATTGGATTTCGAAATCAAGCAAATTGATTCAAACAGTTCACACTTCAAAATAACATTATATACTTATATGCAGTCATATTGCTAACCAGAAGAGGAAGAAAACGCAGCAGAAGTACCTGTAAACATGAAGGTCCAACACTTTTATCCAAATCGAAGCCGATCACCTCAGTCTGTTAGGCCAAGGGACAGAACTCTCAGACCTACAAGCAGACGACTCGGCCACCAGACGGTAGAAGTTTTCTTGCAAAAATACCATGGTAACGTACGTGAGTATATTATGTGAATATGTGTTAAAATGAAGTTTGCGAGTGAAATATTTAATACATGTTTGTCTATGAACAGTCAAAGAAATCTAACAACAATTTATTATTTTACTCGCGATCACTTCAATAATGTTGGCGATGTTGCAATCTCTCTGTAGAGAGAGCTACAAGTCTCGGGTTCATTGAAATTCAAACGACTACAATAAATCTTCATTTTCTTTTATCATATGATCTCTTGTCAACAGTTCAAGATCTTATCTAAACCTGATTCCGATACATCGGTCATCCTTTTTAAAACTGAGAAGAGAATTTTGCTTCAACAATTCTAAAATGCCCGTGCGACGCTTCTAAAAGATTTAGCAACAATTTCCTAAAAGCCCTTCTAAACTGACTTTAAGAAAAAGCTTTAAGATTTAGATATGTGTTATACATGTTGAGGCTTGTCTTTGCGAAAGAAGTATAGGTGCATATACTTGATAAAAAAATTTCGTGCTTTTTAATATTTTAAAATTATACTATAATATATATATATACTATATAATTATGTATATATTAAGAAAACGATAAAGAAAATTATTGTAGGAGACTGTCATTAGATAATTGACAACGTAAGTTTAATAACTGAGGTTAAAGGTTGACAGGCGATAGACAATGAGGTTATATGATTGACAACTAAAATTGTTAGATCGAAAAATATTTATTGTGGTTATGTGGTCAAGAACATTGAATGGGGCTATAAAGGTTGACAACCGAAAAACAATCAACCACTTGTCTGATTGACTGGTTGAGAAAGTGATGTCGTTGCCATTTCTGTAATTTTTTTTTTTCTCCGCAAACAGAAAAAAAAAGACTCGAGAAATCAAAATGACACTTCAGCTGACGTGTAGGGGTAGAAGAAGTACGAGATAGAGTGTGTGTGGATGTGGGTGGGTGTGGGTGGGCATAAAAGAGAAACCATCCAGCACAAGCTGAATTATTAAAAACTTCCCAGACTAAGCAAAATAACTCTTGAAATAACATATTGACATTGATGGAAGGCAAAAAAGTTACACTACACAATACTCAGGCATTATATATTGCGTATGAAGTTGCATTCTGGTGCGGAAGATTCGAATCACTTTGTTCACATCTTCTGAACAGAAATTATTGATACATTGTTTTGAAAAACTTTATTACTCGTAAAGATTCTCAAAGAGCAACCACATTCAGTCCGTTCTGCTACTGTATTCGGTAAACGGTCGCGACAATCGTGACTAGCTGTCGTCGTCCAATTAATTTTACTGGAGGACGTTGGTCCAACTTCACGAAAGCTCTCTAGAATATATCAGGGCAATAAGTAAAGCAGTTCAATCGTGATCGTCCAGGATGTTCTGAGTGAAGCGAATACACGATCCAGAATCACGAACCTTGAAACTGAATCGGGCTCGTCCCATTATTTTAAAAAGAACCCGCCACTAACATGATAAAGTAATTACCAGGCAGCTCATCAGTCACGTCTATCGATATCGGAAAAAATGATGATGCATTGCGAAGAGGATGGAGACAGGTAATCGATCAAAAGATCTCTCCAGGCAGGCCTCGAGGCCACGAGGTTCTTCACCATGGAGCTTTGGCATGCGGTGTAGAGTCCTCTGAGAACCACACAGTCTCCGACACAGTTTAGCCTCAACACTCGGGATATTCAAGATATATTGCATTTTCTTTGTGCTGACACTTTTGATAATTTTTCTGTCTATTCTACGACAGACCTCGGAACAGTTGTTACTTTTGATTATATTTGTATAAAACGACGAGACAAGATCGGAAAAGTGGATTATGGCGGAGTACTTAAAAAAAAGGAGTATAAAGGGATGCTTAGAATAAACACGAATATGATTATAGCAGTGATGGAGAAGGAAGTTGAAGAAGATGAAGATGTTGATAAAGTTTGGCATTCGTGAAATCATAACAAGCTTGTCTAAGCTTCTAATCTTGTCTGTCCACAATTTGTTATTAAAGACCAGGACATTGAGTTCGTTTCGTGAGATCCATCCTGCCTTTTCTTGGAAGCGGAACTGTGAGTCAGTGTAGTCAGTGATCTCCTCTACCTTGCCATCATTTCCAGAACATTCGTTTAAAAAGGTCGTAAAGAACGAGGTCACAGTGACACGACCAAGGGAGCATCCTCTTCCTCTTGCGTCCTAACGTGCGTGCACCTGCACTCGTCCTGCACAGAGATGGCCTGGTCCACGGTCCACGCATGCGTGAACTTAATTTTTTGTTTATGCTTCTGTCACGCCAGACCGCCGAGACTGAAGGTAAAAGCACCATCCTGCAAATTAATTTCAGTCAGCCAGTCAGCCACTCAGCCAGCCAGCCAGCTCCGCTGGGACGGACAGACCTGGTGTCTGCACTCGTTCACCCCATCAGGCTTTGAAGTAGCACCATGGTGGCGCTGTGAAGTAGTGCTATAATGTAGTCCTACCGGTACTTTGAAGTAGTTATTTAATGCAGTAATGGTACAGTTGCAATTTGAAGTAATAAACTGGTGTACACATCCAGCCAGGATGTAGATGATGACAGTGATGAGGACCACACCACAACCACCACCCCCTGAACTACTACAACTAAGTCAACAACAACTGATACTGGTACTACTACATATAACTGCTGATGCTGCTGATAATACTGAAAGATTTTCTCAAATGGACTAATATGGATGAACGTTTGAGCCAGTTATGGAAAGTGTCTGTGTGTCAGCTACATGAAGACTCTTCAGTCAGCTGCGTACTAATTTAAATCAAAAAGATTGCTTAGAAATATAAGAAATCGTTTGAAAAATAATCAAATTGATATCGTTTTTTATTACTCCAGAGTCGGCCAAAGAACGTTTGTGGATATCGGGGTGAGCAGTGCTTACTCTGTGTGCCTGAGATATTTACACCTGGAATGTCTGGAATTTAGTACTGTGGGTAAATTAACTCTGCACGCTCGCCTGTGTGTGTGTGTGAAAGATATAGAGAGGAAGTGTGTGAGGGTATGTTTGTGTATAAGTGTGTGTGTGTGGAGTTATCTCTTACATTTATAATGTACGTGCGAGTGTGCGTGTGTGTGACTGAAGAGTGTGTTTATGGATATGTCTGTGAGTGTGTGCGATGGGTATGTGTGTGTGATGGGGTATATCTGTGTGGGTATACCCTCGCGTATGTATGCATAGGTGGGTGTGTGCGTATCTGCCAGTGACGTGCATGATGGATGAGCCAATAAAATGATGCACTAACCACCACCACCACCACCACCACCACCACCACCACTTCATTGTAGCCACGTGTTCTTTGTCCTAGAAACTGCGCATTTCTGTACGCGAGAAAACAAAGTAAACACAAGCTTCATTTCGAAAGGTTTGATATGATATCTCATAACGAATAATGGTCTCGGGGCGAGGAGGACACCCCACCTGTAACCGAGAAGATAAGCGGATCATCCAATGGACTGGAAGCGCCAAAGGTGGCCCGGTGGGAAGGGCGAGTTGGGTTGGTTCGCAGTCACTGCTAATTTCTCTCCTGTTGGCTCTGTGACAAGTGTACATGGCATCATGGCACCGATGATCTTCACCGATGTGAGATGAGTGTAAGTGATGATCTCTCACCCCAACCCCTCCCAACTCCCTCTCCCCTCTCCCCGATGCACTTTAGGCTCACAGAAACGTGACAGAATAAACAATAAGATAAATGATTCAATAGGAAGAAATGCTATATTTGCTCAGGTAACCTGTGACTTAATGCTGTTCCCACCTTTTCCTTTCCAATCTTCTGCTGCGATTCTCTCAGTCTTTGTCAGTTTCAGTCTGTGTTTTCTTTTCCGACTCTTAAGTTGCCGCCGAAGAGAAAGATTAATGAAGTAAAATAAATAACAAAGCTTGTTTGCATCTTCTACCGACAGGCAGTAAACTAAACTTCGTAGAAAACAACACTTTCACCAGAAAAATTCACTAAAATAAATTAAACATAATAAAATAACAAAAAGTTCGAATTCTTTTGAAAGTAAGAAATGTTACAATTCTACATTATATGCTTTACGGGAAATTTGATAGTTTTCCTCCGCTGTAGGAAGGCATCTTTATGTCCCGATTATTATTGTTTTGTAAAGAGAAATGTTTTTCTTCTGGAGAACAATAATTTATATCATTATTATATTTCTTTATTTGCCATTTTTTATCCTTTGTAATTGTGGCAGAAAATTACGAAAACAAATTTAGCTTTTCTTGTCTCAATATGTCAAGAAGTCTTCTCGATGGACAGTTTGTCAGAACTAGTCTGTCTAGAGATGTTCTGCTTGCCATCCATCATAATCAGTCTGTTTAGAGATGTTCTATCAACTGTACGTATAGTCAGTCTATGCTGAGATGTGTTGCCTGCCAATCAAACATAACAACTCCAGATCAGATGTTTCTGTTTATTGCCAGATGTGAAGAGCTCTGAAGCGGCAGTTGATAAAGCTAGTTTTTGTTTCCCCTGCTCTTGTTTTATTTTTTTAAAAAGACCAGTGCCCGCAGCTACAGATTTTTCCTTAAATATATTTTCTCGCGAATTCCGGCTGTCGTTTTAAAATTCGAAATCCTGCCAACCAAAGCAAAGATGCGGGGGATGCTTCGTGTAAGTTTCCAAGAGAAATACACAAGGACGCAGTGCGCAAGAGTTCAGGACATCCGCTGCCTTCATCCCAAGCACAGATTTTCTTTGCTTTTTGGCAGATGGAGAAAGAGGGGAAAAAACAATATTTTGTAGCCTTCTTACATCACGACTTCCATTACTTTCACAACCCACTAATCCGCCCCTACCAGTCGCAAGTCTGCCGGCCTCGGACTACAAGGGAGTCCTCAAATGTTTTGGACCTGGAGTCCTCCAGTTATCCTGTTGTTGATCTTCACCCTCCCACCGTTCATTACATTTTCCCAAGCACAGGTGCCTTTCATTTATGAAGATCGAGATCGTCCATACACTGATTTCTTCTGCTTTTCTGGCTTCGTTAAACTCTAAAAGGGTGCCAAGCTGGAAAAGTGCATTTATCTCCCTGTAAGTTTATCTCCACGTACAATTTATGCATTCATTTCTTCACTTTATGGTTTAATGGTGTGGGCTTGGGAAGGAGGATCGCTCTGTGTGTTCTGTCGTCATGGGAGGTGGTGGAGCTGAGCGTTCTACGCCTTCACAACAGGATTCCGTGGTGCCAGCATCCCTATCTGCCCAAGACAAGAAGTTTAATGTCCTAGAGGTCGGCGCGTGCACACTAGACACGGTCTCAGTCTGGCGGTGCGCTCTTTCTAACGAGGGGTCCGCTTATAGGTTGGACGCAAGTACCCGAGAAGGGCTATGTATCTGTGTGGGTAGAAGGATGGGGAAGGTAAGACAGTGGAGGGGGGCGAATTTACCTTTTCTCCAGGCGGAGTAAGCAGGAGGGAGGGGTAGATGGGAAGAGATACATGAACTTCGTGAACCCGTAGTTTCATAACAGCAGGTGATCAGTAGGAAAGTAAAAAGACGCAGTCTCAGGATTTTTTTAAACCGCCTCCTGCACCATTCCGTGCTCACGAATCTGATGTTTATGAATGTGATGGCTTACTGAAGCTGAAAACTGCTCACTGAGAGATGGAGAGAGGGAGAAAGGACGGTAGCAGAGCCATCCTGGAAGTGAATGGAAGAGTGTGATAATAATGAATGTTGCGGGATGTCAGACTAGCAGCACCGAAACAAACTGCATCTCTTGATTCTTGTTGCAGGTTGCCGCTGGTAGACATTGTGACGTCACTGGCGACCTGACGTCATGAGCTGGCTGTCCGTGGCGCGTGCCGTCGTGGTGCGCCTGATGTTCGCGGTGCACGGGCTGGTGTCAATATGGCGCCTGGCAGTGGTGACGCACGAAATTCGCTTCTGGTACCTGGCCACCGTCCTGGGCGTCCTCCTGCTGGAGATGACAGTCACCCTCGGCAAGAAGGGAGGCAAGGAGTGGAAATGGTTTGTATGAACGTCTGCAGAGCAACAGTTAGTTTTTGGTTTCTTCGCAAAGCTCTGTCTGTCTGTCTGTCTGTCTGTCTGTCTGTCTGTCTGTCTGTCTGTCTGTCTGTCTGTCTGTCTGTCTGTCTGTCTGTCTGTCTGTCCCTATAAAAACGGAGAGAAACTATTAGAAGAAAGATAAGAAAAAAATGGAATATTTGGAGTGGGTACGAGTCGGGGAAGAGTACATTCGTTTTTGGAAACGATCAACTTGATGGAATTTTTTTTATTATTTTATTTATTTTTTATTATTATTTATTATTATTTATTATTATTTATTTTGGCAGAGAAGGGCGCGGTTAAAAAAGTGTGAAGTCTCTCGTCAAAACATAAAAAGAAATGGATAACTGAAGGACTTTAAGTTCAAAATAGAACGATTTCTACATTTTTTCTAAATATATATCCTGGCTTAATATGGCCGCGAGCACATTCACCAAACATCTTCCAAAATAATCGCTGAGTGTAAAGGTGTCGCCTTAGAAACGCGTAACGCCGGCATCACTCATCGTCGCCAGCATCTTAAACATCAGACGCCAAGCCAGAAACATACAGCGAAGGGAGAGAACTCGACAAATGTCCAGATAAGAATCTTGACAGTGACAGCAAATGTCTTTCGTGAAAACTTTTTTTTTTCTTTTTAGCAGGAAGAGCGAGCTGCTGTTATTTAGTGAGCCAGCCATTATGGACCTCCGCTGCCTCGCTTTGATTTCTGAATGTGACGCTTTTAGTGTGTGCGGGAAGCTGGAGTGATCCCGGACCCCTCGTTTATCTCCCCTGACATGAAGGAGTTCTTGAGACGCGATGGATGGAATTCGTGGCCGGTAGAAGTGAAATGTCTAAAATGTGTTCGAGAAAATGAAACGTGTTCCGGACATTATATTTTTCGCGTGATATTGGTTGAAATTGTCGGGTAGAAACTCTCTCTATGTCTTATGAGAATGTTTGCGTCTACCCGCATAGCTGCTGCCTCTTTCCTCTACAGTTTGTGTTTTAATAACGTCCCTTTTTTTTCTCTTTTCATTTCGACCGTAAAAGAAACACTGAGTTCAGTGTGCAAACGGGATTTAAGAAAATGCATGTAACCATCTCCTCCCCATTCAAAAAACTTGGCTTACTCAAGACTTACAAAAATCACTCCCTCTATGTGTTTTTGCTCTTGCTCTCCAATCTAAGGTCAAGGTAAAGGGTATGGTGGTTTATTCGTCAGAGAACGGTGGTAGCAAGAAAAGGTAGCCCCCACCTTCCACAACGCCGTCATTAGACTCGATGAACCACTTTCACCTTATTGCCGTCTCGGCCATTGGACTATCGGCCCTTTACCTTCAGTTTTTAAAGGCTAAATGAAAGGTCTGCGGCGATTGAAGCACCTGAATGCAAGCATCAGTGTGATGGGAAGGGTTGCCATTTGAGAGCTTTAAAAAATGTAGCATTAACAAAATCAGAAGAAAACAAAAGTGAGCTGGGTGCAGTTTTATTTGTTTCTAATGACTGGGTAGAGCTCAGTGCAAGACTATTATTTTCTGCGGAATGTGGGAGAACATCACCACGTGCAGATAGAAGTCAACAACACAGACGTCAAGATTGTACATGGATATCTGCCTTAAAAACTTTCTTGTTTCGGAAATTCCTTTTTTTTTTTTTCGGTAACTCCATTCTGCTGCAGTCCTGTGGTTAAAATATTCTCTGTGCGTGCGTGTGTGTGTGTGTGCGAGAGAGAGAGAGAGACCGTATTTTAACACATTTCCCTTATCAATTGCATTCCATATGCATGGCCTTCTTGTTCTTCTTTTCCTTCATTAGTCGTGTGGACAGATGAAAGGTGACGAGTTTAATGACTCATTGTATGTGGTGATGTTTGTTGTGTATCTCGAGAATGGAATGGAGGTGTTCACCCTGCTGAGTGACTAGTATCTTTCTCTGAGCTCTATATTGCATCTCTTAGACCTCTAATAGCCACCATTGTCAAGAGACTGAAATGCTCCCTCGTCCAATCCAGGTTTTGTCCGAGTGTGTTCATCTACCTGATGTGCGTGGTGCCGGCCATCTGGTTTCTAGAGCTGCACGAGATGGAGAAACGCATCCGGGAACTGTACCGCGCCAACGTGTCCACCATCACCCACGACCTGCTGATGGCCGACAACGAGACAGGCGAGGAGCTGAGCGCCAGTCTGGGTACAATACTCGGGGTATGTGTGTGTGAGAGAGAGAGAGAGATAGGCAAGGCTAGACATATAATAGGATATGCAAGAGAGAATGATCGTAGGAAGGGCTGAGTACAATAACGGGGTGCGTGCGAGAGAGAGAGATCGTGGGTAGGGCTGGGTGCAATAATAGGGTCTGTGTAAGAAGTGCTAGAGATGTGTAAGAAAATGTAAAGCTAAGCCACTCAGTACAGCATCGAGAGTACAGTACTAAGAGTATGAGAGAGAGAGAGTTGGGAAGTGGTTTGAAGATGGGTTCAGTAGATACAATAGTCGGGGTACTAGATGAGAAAGTAGTTTTAGTCGGGCACTATTCTCGGTATATATGAGAGAGATGTAGACAAAAGCTTAGTGTGTTCGAGAACACACACACACACGCACGCACACACATACACACGCGTGTAAGGGAGGTGGAAGGTTAGCTTGTTCATCCATGAACTCCTTCCATCAACCGTCAGAGTGGGGCTTAGCTCTGGATGTTGTAACTCGGTCAATCGTTTGCCCGACTAATTGTGGAGGGTGGAGGAGCTTGCCACTGCTCCCTGTCCACAGCTGCTATATTTATCCTGCTGTCGATCACGGTTTTGTGTCCTTTGGATCATATTCCGGGTACATTTTGTTTCACTTCTCGCTGTCACCGAGATTTGTCGAGACATGGCTCTACGTGTGAACCAATAACATTTTTTTTCTTTTGTTTTAGACAGAAACAAGGTTCTAGGAAATTACTTTGCAAATTTTTGTAACGAATGAAGCAAACCACAAGCTTTATGTTCATCGTCAATCATCACAATTTTACGAAGTGGTATTTTTTTATCTGATTTTGGGAGAAGTGCTTAATTCCGAATGGTTGTATAACAGCTCCATATCAATTTATTAATCAGATTAACTGCAGTTTCAAAGAATATTTTTTCATGATTTCAAAAGATTTTTTTTTCATTTTCAAGAAAGAAAGATAATGTCAAAGTATACCTTTATCATACAGTCCGGCTAATCACCAGAGCGGAAATGCTTCTAAACTGTTTTTGGAATCCATTTAGTTTATCATCGTGTTATCGCGCATCAATGAAAGGTGGCAATCATTAGTGTCATCCTTTTCTTGTATAGTTTGCAGAAAAGTTGTCCAACATAAAAGAACATGCTTGAGAAAGTTCCAAGATGTTGGCCAAAGTTCTAAGTAAGTTTCGCTGTCGACAGGAAGTAGTTACACGCGGCTACAGGCAAGAATCATTATGACTGCATCATGGCAGCCAATGTTTAATTTTAATACTTAAAATTACACCTAATCTGGCCATGCTTTCATCAGCAATCACCATGCTACAAAGTGGCTCCCAGGGAGGGAAGGAACATCCCAGTGAAACCCAAGTCCCCGGCTCCCCCACAAAGCGCGAGTGTTAATTGAAAGTTGGCAGCGAGTAATTGAGCGAACGCACCGCCAGGTCACGTGGGCACAAAGAGGAATATTTGCTCAGCTATTAGCCGCACCGGGAGGAGACTGGCGGCACTTTTGACAGTCGTAACACGAGCCATCCAGATCAATTTATTTCAGGAACGATTTCCTGTGGAGAATGTGCTTCTCCAGGCACGGCGCAAACAGCACATAAAGCAACATCAAAACCGCCACAACGACTTGGGTCTGTGATGAGCTTCCACAACCGCCAGGCCATGGCAGCAACATGAACACCTTTTACAGTATACCTTCACTACCTCTCTCTTCTTTGTTTCTGTGTCTCTTTGAGTTTTAAGTTTCATTTACCTTTTTCTTCCTTTGTTTCTCTCTTCTTTTTTTTTATTTTTCATTTCTATTAGTGGTGGCGTGGTTCGTGTGTAGGTGGACATAATTTTCAGAAACAAATTTTCTAGAAGCAGATCGTCTAACTTGAGAACGAGAAGATGTATGATGGCATTGAGTAACAAATGAAAAATAAAAATAAAACGGACTTGTTCAACTGAATACAATTTTTTTTTCTTCTTTGCCTTAAATTAAACTCGAGTCGAGCTCTGATGAATTCATTCTGAAAAAAGATACCCAAAGCAACTCTATTCTGTGATTTAAAGAAGCTTGGGTTGTTAAAAAGGAGTCTGTGTTATGTTATTTGCAGTCTAGAAAATTTATAGTTTGTTGGCGTGACCTGTTGAGATAGTTTCATGGCGAGATGAGTGACAGAAGGTCTGAGGTAAGACGTGGAGGACAGCAAGCAGACTGAGTTCCTCCTGTCTTTGGCGCTCGCTGCTTTGTTGGGTGAAAGGTCACTTTTTATGTTGTTACAAACTGTCAGATTCAGTCCTTCAATTGATATCGTTGATGCATCTTTTGTTGAGAGCATTCAACTATTTCATGGCTGGATGCCACCATTTGAAGACGCTTATAAGCCAGAATGCGTAAACAGGATGTGTGAGGGCTTTGAGGAGAGAGAGGGAGCAGTGTGTGTGAGTGTGTATGTGTGTGTGTGTGTGTACGTGTGAGTGAGTGTGTGAGTGTTTGGCGTTTCTGGAGTCCAATAATTTGCTATTTCTCTGCCCAGCCACTATGGCCACAAGCCACCAATTAGCTGACTTCCAACACTTGTTTTTTGTCGATGTGTTAATTGGAGTCGGAGAACTGCAGCCAGCAGGAGGAAGCCTCGTAACTATTCTCTCTCTTCTCTCTCTCTCTAGATTGCTGGAGGGCGTGAGATAATAGAAAGCATGCTCCACAACTTTGGAATTTCGCCGTGCACAAATATAGCCCAGATTTTTGGACCAGTGGGTGGGCATCTGATTCTGGAACTTTTATGATTCATTTGTGGGAACTCAGCGTGAACACACCCGAGTCTTCACCCACCACCATCATTAGATTAATGTTTGTGATCATTGGCGGGTGTTCTTTTTAAAGGAATAAAGAGTAGCTGGCCAGTGTAATTGTTTTTTAACCGGATTCCTTTCTCAGTTGTTCTTTGCTGGCACCTTTGTAATGGAACGAAGTCTTAGTGTACATTACGGATCACATGATTACAATAAAGAAAAGAGGCGTGAAAAGATACTCTTATTTTCTTTATCTATAGCCGTTACTAATTAACTCCCCATTATGTCTTTTGACTTAAAAAAAAAACAGTTTCTTCCTTTTTCTGCTCAGTCCTTCTCACTGCTCACCTTTGCTTTTTTGTGTTCCTACCTTTTAACATCTCCTGTAAATGAGAGCTCACCCAGATGCGTTTCCCAGCAACACCTGCCGGCGAAGTGTGTGTCCCTGCCGTGTTTTACTGCCTCACCTGTGAACAAACAGCCATGCAATATCAAGAGTATCAAGTGTGTTCAAGAGTATCCATTGCACACCACCACCGCAATCTTGATAGAAAGGCTATCACGATGTGCACGAGTGACCCCCCATTAACCTCTCATTACCTGAGCGAAAGTGCCGAAGAGTCAAACTTCAGAAGCTCCCCATGGCCAACATGTTGACAAAGTATTGACGAGTCAGTTTGGACCTCACGAGTTGCTGGAAGTTTCAATGTTCCGAGCGTTCCTCCAAATAGTTGTTTCATGTGATCTTCACACACAACTTTGCCACAGTTGACGATGTTTGTTCTGTTAAGAAAGGCTTTCAGATGTGAAAAAGTCAGGTCACGAAGAATGTGTTATTGGTGAACAAATTAAAATACAGAATATACTCTTTCTGACCATTGGAATGCACACTCTAAATGATTAAATGTAGAGTATTTGCAGGATCCAAATTTTACGACTGACGACGATGACGATGATGATGATGTGTCTGCATCAGAAACAAACGTACATCATTTTGTGGCGGTACTATACTTTCATTTAACTTGACTTTAAAGTTCGTCCTTCGTTTGTGTACCTTCTTATATCTCTCCCACTATCCAACCGCTTCTTTTGGTTATCTCAGGTTTCGCAGATCCCCGGTTGTCCTCCCTCTCTCCCGCTCTTTTTCCCTGAAGTCCCCACTAACAACTACTCTCTGACCAAAAACAATGCTCCATTGAAAGAGAGTCCGTAAGATGGCGCTTGTTAAAGTTCAAAAATGTCAGATTCGCAGGTGCTGCTGGAGAACACATCTCGGCGGCCACGGTTTGCGTTGGCAGCACGGCCAAGTGCCGGAGTGTTTTCGTTCTTGAGAGATGGAGGGAAGGATGCTGGATGAAAAACAGCGAAGTCTTTTTTTGAACACTACGCGCCAGAAACTAGAGCGTCTTCGCTTCGTCAGCTTGCGGAGGAGTTTGAAGTATTTTGTGGGGAGGGCATCTATCCTCTATATCTCACACCAAATGGAACTTGTCAAAATACGATGTCTGGAGGTAGAGGACAGTGATCGCTGTTGACATACCGTGTTCAAAGCTCGCTGCTCGATTTCAAAGATGGAAAAAGCTTAGCAGTCTCTTTCCTTCCCGAGAATCCAGCCCCGGGGTTTGTTTTGTAATGCCAGATGCCACCGGGGGCTGCCCCTTGGTCGCCTTCTGTTGCTTTCTTCGTTCAGCTAATCACCTCTTCTCTCCGATGTCTGTTTAGAAGCTTTCCGTGAAAACGATTCTACAATTTTGTAAACAATCATGATAAACCGAAGTGTGCAGTTTCACGTAACAGAGAGATATTTCCAACATGTAACCGCCATAACAAGAGAAGCAGCTTTTCCCGCTAGCTGTCGGTTGAGAGGCGAGGGGAATACGAAACAGTGAAATTTGGTGAATTTCATGAAAGATTGGGGTTTGCTTCTTTGAGAAAAGTAGAAATGGTTTTTTTTTTTATTATTTCCCATTCGTTGGTAATACCAACGGACCAATAGTGCTAGTGCATCTTATTAATACTGGGACTCAATGTTTTAAGAGGCAGGGTTTTTTTTTTTTCGGGGTTCCAGCATTTGACCATTCATCGGCATTTCGTAGACACGCAGAAAACATGATATCATACACATTCATGCTTCAAGCATAGCAGATGTGTAAACAAAAATTAAAACGTACAAATGAGCGTCCCTTCTGACACTCTTCATTTCTTTATATTGAAATCTATATTAAATATTAAAATTTCACAAAATTTTGCCCATGTGTACACTTAATTTCTCCCACAAAATCTAGGCAACTCTTTCTTGTCGAGGTAAGGGCTTTCTATTCCAAAACTCAGTCTGGAGATTCAGATGCCACTTTTGTTGAGTTACATTTGGATTGTTCCATCATGTGACTCAGTCTGAAGATTCATAATTCCTTCCGTTGAAGTTGGTGATGTTTTTCTGTGCTTGCAGGTCAACTGGAGATCCGAATTCCCCTTCAGCTAACGTCCGACCAGTGGATTCGAACCCTGGAGCAGCTTCTGCTGCTGCTTCTCATTCTGGGTCGCTGGCTGCTACCCAAGGGCAAGCTGACCCACGACCAGTTGTCTCAACTTCTCCTCGTCTACATCGGCACCGCAGCAGACATCGTCGAGTTTTTTGACGCCTTCAAAGAGAAAAGAGGTAGAGTGCACGTGTCAACGGTCTGTGTGGCCACCCGTCTGCAAGTCTGTCTCTCCACCTTTTTCTATTTCCAATATATTTGTATTTGTCGGCCACCTTTTTTTCTTCACTTTCGTCCTCCTTTGTTTCTTCCGGTCCCTCAGCCTGCATTCTCTCATTAAAACACACATAAACACATAAATAAAGTTTGAACACAGAAGTTTGCAGTAACAGAGACCAGACAGCTTGTACATCTGTCTGATACTCCCCTTCCCCCATGATAGGCTGTCAGTCTAGACTCTAGAGTTATCTGCCCGACCCACTTTATCTTATGTCAAGTACAGTAAAAGGGAGATAAATCTTCTTAATCTCATTTTATTCGGGCTTTACATCGACCTTGTCCTCGTAAATCTGTGGGCTGCACGCTTCGTGCCTCTCAAACCTGTTATAAGAAAACTGTTGTTATTCTTCCCCCCCTCCTTCCCTCTTCCTCCTCTTCTTCTCCTCCTTCTCCTCCTCCCCTCCTTCTTTCATGTCTTCCCCTTTGTCTTGACAATCAATTCGTACTGAATACTAGACTTCAGCCTCCTTGTCTGTCTTTCACAGGTTCGTTACAATCGCATTCTCTGCATCGTCATACTTGGCATATGGTCCTTCAGCCTCATTCAGTTCTCGCTCGTTCTCACGGCGACGAGAGCGCGGCGAGACCAGTCAGGCCTGGTGCCGACCCGCAAAAGATACAAGGCTTCTGGAGAGACGGTGGGTTGCTGCTCCGCTGATGTGTACGGCATCATCATCTCCATCATGCTGCAGGACCTGCCGTTTCTAGTGCTGAGAATGCTTCTGATTTTCAAGTGAGTACATTGAATTATGCTCACGTGTTCTGTTCTTGATTACCAGACACGCTCACACACACACACACATACACACAATTCCGTGCATCACGTGATCTGACAACTTGAAACAGGCTTCAATACCCAATTTTCTCCCCCTCTCCCCTGTAGGCTAGGACTTGATACATCCATTCGACAAACTCATAAACAGGGGATGAGGAAGTTGTTGAATTAAAATCGAAGGTGAATATTTATCATTATTGTTTAACCATTGCGGCGTTTATCCCCTCAGGTACAAAGTGCTCAGCTACACAAACATGTTCTTCACCTCCAAGAACACCATCGTCATCATCCTTCTCATCTATCGTCTGATCGTCGTTCAGATCGAAAAGAGGAAAGAGATGAACGAGAACTTGGACTCCAACCTGCTGAAGGAGCGAGGGCGACGCTTGGCTGAGTCCGTGTCGCTCACCCCGAGCTCGTGCAGCGGCAAAAGCCGCCTCATCAAAAGCGAGAGTGACTTCAGCAACGGCATCTACGACCCCTTCCGCTGCCCCACCCCCGTGCACAGGCAGAGTACGGGGAGCCTGGGAACCATCGGTCACAACCTCAGTCCTTTCGTCGGCGGAGGAAGCGGGACCGTGGGCAGGAGCGGGGCAGACCACCGATGGAGTCGAACCTGCACGATGGAGAACCTCACGTTCTCCGGTGTGATCCCCGCGCTCACCACTCCATGGATTTCAATGTGCGGTCGTGGTCGAGGGGAGGACAGAGCTGGAGAGTGTGTATGGATGTGGATGTGTTTTGAAAGAACAGACCCGTTAGAAGTGTGATGTAGCAGAAGAAATGGTTTGTTTAATAAAGTAGCGAGAAACAAAATCAAAATGCAACTTTTCTTTCTTCCTACCACAGAACCAGAGACCTGACATGATATCACAACCACATATTATCCAGGACAGCTCAATGGATTATATTGTGTCTTACATTTCACATATTCGGATGTAACGCGTATGTGTTTTGAGTAAATTCTCGGAATAATTATTCGAGAAACTGTTGCCAGAACTGTTTGTCAAGTGGGTCAATATGAAGGAAATGATCAGATGGAGAAGGACAGTTTTTCTTGCAGTGCCTGGATGGTCACAAGTTCCAGAAGGCATTGAAAAAAATTCTTTGTCAAAAAAGTCAACCTGCCTAGCCGATGCCTTACTCGAGATATGATTTCCACGAGGTCGCACAGTTTAACAAACTGAAAATCAACACATTTCCATGGATATTTACTTCATAGTTTCTCTGTAATCATTATTTTTGGAGTAAGAAACGTTTTAAGTCGAGCAAATCTGTCTTTGCTTTTACAGTGTGTTATGTCACCTCTACCCTGTCTTAGCAATCTTTCTCTCTTCATTTGTGAGGACATCATATTATTAATTACTCCTCCTTTCTATTTGAAATACAAATTTAAATTACTTTTCGAAACTTACTGTAAACAAATATGTAAACAAAGGGAAGGATTGCCTTCAGTGGAAATAACACTTGATGCTTTTCAATCCTACACAGATGAACTCATCTTGCCTGGATTTTTCCATGTTTTCTCAAACCACTGGACACTTGTCTCCTCCATTCAGGGAATTCTTCACACGTTTCCTGGTCGCCTTTCGACTTTCTTGATATGTGTTCATGTGCTGTATGGTGCTTCTCTTGTATCTCACCTTGTGCAGCTTCTAGAATACCGAGATGCAATGATTTGGGGACATCAGACATTTTTAAATCCCTACCATAATAGTTTATTATAGATATTTTTCTTTAGGACACATTGAATACCAGAAAAAACACCAGAATAAATGTTTATTTTAAAAAAATGAAGCAAATACAATGGGTAGGCAGAAATTGAACTAGTGGACAAATTAATACGAGTTTAGAAATAAATAACTGCCGCCAGAACTGGGAAAGGAACCTGAGACATTTCCCGCTATTTTATTATTTTTTTTTTTTAACAAGCAGCATGAATTCCGAAGCAAGAATGAAATGTTGCACTTCAGCTTCCTTATCCAGTCGGTTAGAATTGAAGACCTCTGTGATTTCTTTTATTGTGGAGTTTTGTAACTGTTCTTCTACATTCCCATGTAGTCAGTAGTCGCCCTTACTTATACCACGTCCATCATTGTTGTTGACCTCCAGTCTGAGTTCAGCCCTCACCTGTTGTTTGTTGATGATCTGTGGCGGGAGTCCATCCGTCAGATGTTTTTGATGCATCAGGTGCAGCATGTCAACTGCTGATAATGTTTGATGAGTCTGCTGACATCTTGAGCTTCGCAGCTTTCAGGTGAAAACACTTCACGACAAACTTATCTCCAACCTGTCCCATCGGTCTCTCGTCTGTCCAGGTAATCGCTCCTCAAAAGGGTGGCGTCAGTCAGTCAGTCAGTCAGTCCACCCGGGAAGAAAGCTCAAAGAAATATTCAGACGTGGCTGGTTTTACGGCTGATGCGAAACTTCTAGGAAGGGAAATGTGATCCGGGTCACAGACACAAAGATGGCGGCCTTTGTAGTATCCCGGTGCACAGGTCATCAGGTGTTGGTTGGTTGGTTAACGCTAGGAAGTCAGTTAAAATTTTCATAAAAATATTCACCTGAACTTGCTGCTGGACCCTGACCATCCAGCTAGTGCTGTGATGTTTCTGCACCGAGTTTCTTCTGTACTTGCCTCATGATTAATGATTACCCGGATGTAAACATGTAAACATGGAGTCGATGCTGTCGAGGGTCCTGGCACCAGAGAACAAGAGGACTGGATTTCCTTTGAGCCCCGATATGCGTGTGACCATCAAAATGTTTTTTTTTTCTGTACATCATCCATGCGCATGACAATCTTTATCTGCTTTGTGAGTTTCTTTGCAATGGTGAACCACTTGTCCTTAATCTGAATTTTGCATTTGCTCTGTGTACCTGATTTCTTTCATGAAACTTTTGTCTTAAATGTTATGTCGTGAAAAAAGTGATTATTTTTCTGAATAAAAATAACTTAGGAAACACGAGTGATCACCCTGCAGGACGCGGCTTACTCGTAGATCCTCAACAAACGAAATGAGGCTGTAGACAGCGAACATGTTACTAATGCAAGAAAAATATGTGTATGAGTAATAGCATCCTGCTGTCAGCCTCATGAAATCCTCCTCCCGACTCTGATGTATGTTGTTTCAGTTCCATCTAGAACCGCAGGCGGCTCGTAGAATGAAACTTTGGGTGATGTTATCATGTGAACTGTGTTTAGTGCCAGCATCCTTGAAAACAGCTTTTATTGTTGGTGTTGTCGACACGCGACTTATCTTTGACATCCCTAGGTCATCACCTGTGTTGACCCAGTTTGAACCCTATCATGTTTTGCACTATTTATGTCTCCTGACATATATTTTCTTCGTTACTTTCTGGGACAACGTCTTTCCATCCGAACATCACAAGCCGGGTGCTCGCCGGGTGTGATTCCTACACCGCCGGTACAGCTTCAGAAGATCTAGAAACTAATGAGATGAAATTTTATTTATGAATGTTTTACATGTTGAACTATAAGTAATATTATATTTAGAGGATATTCATTTGCAAAAGCGATTTTAATTACCGGGAGACAAAATGCCGGCACAACTTTGCACGAGGACACTTGCAAATGAGGAACAGACCTTTGATTGGATCTTTGGAGAAATAACTGCAGTAGTGTCAGGAGCAGTTGGGTTTGTTGACAGATTCATCTTTGATGTGGTCTACAGAAAAGATTGTTGATAATTTGGTAGAGTGTTCTGACCACTGACAAGTCGGTGACCTGCGTTGCTATGGTGTGTGATTGAAGTGGATGCTCCCTTATGTAATGTTTGATGAGGCCTTGATTGAGTTTTGTGGTTTAGTGCCAGTGATTAAATGCTGCCCACGCACAGCTTACAACAAGAATGAATAGCAAAAATGAAACACACACACATGCACGCACGCACGCACCCACCCACGCACACATACACACAAGAATTGACATTGACATTAACCAAATTTTGTTGACGACATTTTTGTCAGCTGCATTTTTATGTGAGAACCTTTATAATAAAGTTCAGGTTCAGATATGCAGGTTGCAAATGTTAAATGAAGCTGCAGCTAGAAGCCTGTCTTGTTATCGTAGTTGTGAAGCAAGAGTAAGTCGTTTACCCACGGGCTGAATTGAGAACTCAAGGAAAGGTTTCTTGTTTCCGAAGTTATCAAGCGATCCAGACCCCGCGGATATTAGTTTGTGTTTCTTGACCCCAGGACACATCTACCCCAGCGTTAGAACTACGAACCCAGAGGTAAAACATCTTTACCTGGTTCTGGACACCACTTTATAACTTCGGAAACAAGACAGTTGTCCTTAAGTTACCCTTGTATCAAAGAGGGCAACGACTCACCCTTGCTTCATAACAACTGGCCCCAGTAAAAATGTTTTGGCTTTTTTTCCATCAATTGTTATGACTTGTCGGAAATCCCGAAGTTGTTAGGCGGTTGGCTTTTCTAGCTTTGTCCTTTGATTTTGGGAACATAACTGTTCCAACCTTGTCCTCCATTTTCCTAGCCTGGGTTAGCTTCCCCTTTATCCTGAGACTTTCTCACTTGCAGCGTGGTGTGGTGTTTTCTTTTGCCTGTAGGAGGCTATGATTACACATAAGAGGCAGGGAGGGGAAGGAAGTGTTCTTTTTTAGCTTTTGTTCCCCTTTTTGGACCCTAACCTCAGGGTTACCTTTAATTCCCCTGTCCACACCTACAGTTCTAACAACCATTTGTAGTCGTAGTTGTGGGCCGTACGCAGGTGACCTCTGTATTTACAGCCAGTGTTTTAGTCTGTGACTGGTTCTATTGTTAACCCTGCTTCCGGTCTATTGTTAACCCTGCGGTAACCTTATCCCTGCTTCAGGACCACGACCCCAGTTTCTTTCAGATTGATAACCAATAATGGGAATCATAATGAGTCGACCCTGCTTTGGTCTTCAGTGAAGCAAAGAGGTACACGTTCTGACAACTTTATTCGTCCAACATTTTATAATTGTTGCCTTTGTTAATATGTATTTTAATTCTTATTTTTATGGTCTGTATCTGAATCGTTAGGAATATTTTTAGATGACATCGCCGTAAGTTCAAATGAGGACACCAGAAAGATGATGTAATAAAACTCGTCTGACGACTTAAAACTTTGACAGTAATTAGAGATTGGACTGCCCGCAGCTCTAACTGACCTCAATCACAAGCAATCACCGGCAGGCGGCAGCACGAGTCTCTAGAGCTGCGTCACGTGATAGCGGTAGTGTAAAGATGGCGGCCAGATGTAAATTTGCTCAAAAGATAATCAGAGGTCTGTTATCCTACTAATTGTTTACTTTTCGGAAATCAGAATATTACATTCAGTGACGGTGCATGAGTATTAATGCAGTAAATATTTTAAGTCGATCAAGAAACATCGGAATGAGGCGATCATTGTGAGACTTTGCTTTCTATTTTGAGAGCAGTATAGAAGCTCGTCATGCGCTGGAAAATTAAATAAAACCGAGACTGTACAGACAATAATATTCATTATTTAAGAAAAAAACACCTGATACATAAAATTATACACATTTGTGAGGATTATTTCCAATAAAGAGGATAAAAAGTATTTAGTCAACGTCCTCTCGTAGTAAGTACATTGTGACTAAACCAAACGTGTACATTCTGTTTCTCTTTTTTCTTTTTCGTTTTTTCTTCCTTTGTTCCTTCCCTTCTTCCCGCCATAAAAAAATTTGTGGAAGGAAAAAACTTGGCTGTCTGAATGTAATATCTGCAATTTCTTGATCTTGACTGCAATTTTGAATTGTTTAATGTTTAAAAATGACTCAAAGATTTGTTGATGATGAAGAAGCAGGTCCCTCCGTGGACAGCTGAGTATTAACGGTGAAAGGCGTTCTCAAGGTCTGACCTAACTGTCGTGTTTGACGGACTCTGGAAATGTCTATACCCATCCTGTAATGAAATAATAAAACATGCTTTTGAAATTGGTTTCCAGTGGTCAAAGCCGTCTCGTGCTTTCCACTGAGTCTGGCGAGACTGGGTTTCCTCAGTTATTGTCTGACATTGTGACTTGATGTCAGCAAGTGAAGTCACCCCTTGACTGACCTATGACCCTGCTGATGAAAATGTGTACATACTTTGAAAAAATTGCCTTGAGTGTGTTTATGTGAGTGGGTATATCTGTGTCTATGTGTCATATTTACTTGTGTTTTGCATTACTGAAGTGGGTGCGCGTTTATAGGTTTGCGAAGATGCAAACGAGGGTGCATAGCTTGCTTGTGCCTCTGCATGTCCCCCTCTTCCATCTTGAAATACAGTCTGGGACATGTCTACAGTCATCGCCTTCGTTATCTTCTCATCTACGATAACTAAACCAGAGCACTGGTCGCAGTAGTGAAGCATGTCTCGAGTTGCTTTATCAGTCTGCCTTCCAGGTACTTATTGCAAGTGACACAAACAATTCGGGGCAATGAGGCACCCGTATAATTTAAACCCAGGTGCAGATTACTGGTGCACAATGCGGCCTTGACATGTGGTACACCTGCAAGATAACCGTCCTTGAACACCTAAGAGCATCCCGGAAAGTATCAAGGTAAGATTAGCTGAAGGGTCATGTCATCTTGAAACAAAGGAATACTCAACGATAAAGAGGCTGTGTGAGCAACTAAGTATATATATCATGATAAGACAGCCAGACCTGTAAACAGATGCCACATGCAGAGAAAGAATTGCGTGCCCGAGTCGAGAGCTGAACCCAGGACAACCAACCCTCACTGTATTGGTGACAGATGCTCAGCCTTTCAGCCCTTAAAGATACAAGAAGAAAGAAAAAAAAAATTCCAAGCCAAACACAGATTTGAAAGGAGCTCTTGCTTGTAAGATAACAGCTTGTTGTTTTGTTTGTTGTTGTTTTTTTTTTGCGTTCCTTGGGTCAAGGTCTTAACGGCACGAGTGATGTTTCCCACCGAGGAGGTTTTCACTAAAACTCTTTTTATATTTAATATAGATTGCTTACTTTGACAGTTGGGATTGTGATGTCTTTCTTTGTTTTAAATCTGATCAACATACTGCACCAAGCTAAAATGGCAGATACATTCTTGTTTAAATAAAAGGATACATTCGGCGATGAGGTAAGGGATTCATAAAGTAGTTTTTTTTTCAAATTTACATAACACTTTAACAAATATTAGAAAATTAGTGAGGTTATAATAGCTCTAGCCATTGTTTATAAACAGGAAAACATGCGTCGTCCCTGTCTAAGTCTCTGTAGTAGAATGGACAGAATGAGAGAGTCACGAGCTCTAGACGGAGAATAGACAATGTGTAGAGAGTATAGAAAGTATGTAAAGAGTGTAGACAGTGTGTAGAGAGTGTGAACAGTGTGTAGAAAGTATAGGCGAGCACGGAAGAGTGCTGTCGCGTATTCACTTTTGCGAAAATCTGGATAATGACGACGACGACGAAGTCGACTATAAGGTGATCTTTCTCCGGGTGGATACAAAGTCCACGAGAAGGAGTAAACAGCGTCTCGCTATGTCCGGTTATCGACAGGCGACGTCACGCAACCTTTGACCGTCGACGCAGCAGCAGTTTGAGTTACGTAGGAAGGTACCCGGGGTGCAGTGAGGTAAGTGTGATGCTATGTGTGTGGGGAGGGGTAGGGTTGTGTGGGTACGTGTGTACGCTCGTGTATACAAGGTGCGCTAGTTCTGATGAAATCATCGGCATGTTTATTTTATATTTCTTCCTCTGTGTCTCTCTCTCTCTCTCACGCACACACACGCACACGCGCACACATACACACAACTTTGAAATTCCTACAACTGCCACCAAATCGCACCTAACTACTCCCAAGTCAAAGTTTGTATGCACTCTTGTCCAAGTACGCATGTGTTGTCCAAGTACACATGCACTCTAAAGCCTCACTCACATCCCATGCGTCATGGCAGCTCGAACTCACCCAACACTACGACAAATGACAACACTGCAGCAAACATCGCCGATACAACCTGCTCTCTTCTTCTTTAAATGAAGAATCGCTACACTTTTGTGGTGAATCGTTACACCTCCAGGAATCAACAGTCTACGTTCCCGCCTCTCGCCCTAACGGACGACTGTGACGTCACGAGGTGGGGGCTGGGTCTTCCGATCAAACTCCGAAGGTCAAGTACCCGAGTAACATATAAGGACCTTTGTCAGGGAGTCCCATCCAGACCACCAATACCGTGATTTGTGAGCGCTTCTCACCCCGTGCAGCCCGCCACCCAGCTACTCTCGTGTCAAGTAAGTACCTACACTACCTACTATCACAGCCATGGGGTGGGCTGGGCTTCCTGCTCCGCCATGTAAACTGTGTGTTATCAGGCTAGTCCTGAAGTCGACTTTCAAGTGTTTGTCTGTGTGTCTGTGTGTGTGTGTTGCTTCGCTCGTGAAAAAATTTGATTTCAGGTGTGAGCTTAGTAACGCCCAACCGTAGGTGTTTCTTCAAAGATTTACGACAATAACTTTTAGCCCAAGAACCTCTTGAAATTTTGGAGGTAAATAGTTTAAGTGCTTCATGAGTAAGATTGAGCATTTTTTATGGTTCTTTGCTAGCATGTATCGTCATTAAGTCCTATAATTAAATTGAGTTAAATAATATTCTGTTCAATTATACAAGAATTACTTGGTGCTTGTCAGCAAACATTTTTGCTTCATTTTAATGTTTCTGGAAACCGTTTAAATTTTTTTCAAGTTGGCCTTAAATAAACTTATTCAAGAAATGTAAAGAATTTAAAATCAAAAAATGTCTTAAAGAAACATTTCATTATCAAGTACACTTTCCCACACTCCTCATCTTCATCCACTCATCTCTTCGTCTTCACCATGCACTTCATGTTTACCAGGGTGTCTTCTATTTGCTGACACTGTGTTTTTTGAATGGTCGTCTGTCAGCTTGTGTGGTCTTTCGTATGGAGCATACTTCACACGGAAAAATGCGTTCTGCTACCTCAGTATAAATCTAATAATAACTGTCCAGTATCATCAGTATATGAATTATTACAAAGTAATACAAATACACAGGCGTGGTCCCCAGCCTACTCCCGAGATAACAAAAAGAACCAGAAAGATATGTCAGCGGTCTATTAATGAGGATACAGATACTGAATGTTACGTTTGGTAAAAAGAAATTATTTTGACTTTGATCAGTGACAACCATTGCGTTTACAAATAGCGGTTGCTACAAAAAATTCTTTAATTTTGTTTTCTGTGTATTAACATAGACACTTTAAAAAAAAAAATATATATATAATAGTTTCGAACAGCATAAATTGTAAAATTTTCATCCCCAAATTTGAACAGAAGTTCGTGTAGGTTTTCCTCTTGTGGCCTTTACCACCGCGGTCAGCAGACAATCCGACCTTACACCACGAGAAGCAGGTGAAGTCAGGGTGCACAGCCTCGTGCATGCATGATCATTGCGTGCTACAGGTGTGACCACGTCACCAGGTCACGTGGCGATAATTCTGGTCGTCGACATGCTCACCATGGAGTGCACACCAACAAGAGAGTAAAGGCCACCTCACACGATATGACCAGAACTAGGGGCGCCCGGCAGTGCAGTGGTTAAAACACTCGCTTGTCACCTCTGCAGAGGCTCTGGGTTCATATCTCATCTCGGGACACTCCCTGTCTGTGACACCTGTTTGCAGGTGGGCGTCAGGAGGTTTTCTCCAGGTACTCCGCTTTCCTCCCCTCCCTCCCTGCTTTCTGCCCCACAGTGCGAAATCATCTCAAGGTAGAAACTACTAAATCAACCAATTGTCATCGTTGAGATGCGACAGTCTGTAACGACAATTTAATTTTTTGACGGTTGAAAGATTTTCTCCACGACTTCTCTTGGGGAGAAGATTTTTCGAGGATGAATAGAGAAGTTCACTCGCTCAATACGTCTGGTGAAACTTCGATTTCACGAACCTGAAGTTCTTTTTAATTTGAATAGGCGTTGTGAGAACGCACGCGCTTCGTAAAGTTGTCAACGTCTGGCTTACTTTTCCGTTAACAGGGCAAAATGGTCATCATCATCAAAACTAAGACATTTGAGTGAAAATACAAAAAAATTAACAAAGTTTGTTCGGGTGCTGTGTCATGCTCTAAGCTCTGTTCCTTAATAAGCATCAACCTTAGTCAGTCTCCTGCGTGCCTTTGCTCTCCGTCGTCGTCCTGTTGCAGTTGACACAACAAAGATTTCTTTATTCAAGTCTGAACTATTTCTTGGACAGAGCTCGCCATCTTGACCCGATGTTCAAGGCCGATTTAACTCCTTGCGATAACAGATTTTGGAGAGAAGTAGACACCAGTCTTTAAGTCACCGGGGGTGAGGCTGGGGGTAAGGCTGGGATGGGGGGGGGTAGGGTCAAAGTCCACATCAACAAGAAAAAATGTGTAAGTTTGCTTCTGGGTAGGGGTGGGTGGGTGAGAATTTTTTTCTTTCGTTCATTCTGGGGTCAGCCGGGATCATTTCACGCGGGCACTAGGCCACATGTGTTGAAGTGTAAGACTCACTATTGCAGCATTCAGCACGTGTCAAAACGTTTGAGGTTTATATATCTATATCTCAGACTACCAAAGCAATGCGAAGTATCTGGCTAACTGTTCATGCCAATGAATGTCCAGGTGCAGTAAGCACGTGTGTACCTACCTACGTGTACGTGCACCAGGACACAGTCTAGGAGTGTGAGACTGGATGTGTGTGTAACCAGGTAGATGGACTTGACCGTGACTAGTGTACCTGTACCGGGGGCTGCGTGCTGGCGGACACGTGAATTTCGGGTGCGGCGGTCACGTGGTCATGTTTTCGTCTCTACCGGGGAATGAAGAGCTGTAGACACTTTGAACCAAACTATATTTAAATATCAGAACTTTGGACGACGCACGCACGCAAGAGCTATTTTGGGGAAAGACAAATCTGGAAGGTGAAGAGAAGATAGGTAAAAGCAGGAAACGGTTTCTAAAAGTATAAATTATTTTCGAAAGTCGTCGACTGTTTAGTCTTTAAAACAGAGTTTGTTCACACACTGTCTCTTTCTCTGTCTCAAAGATTTTGTCTGCCCCCACCTCTTCTGTCTCTCACTCCCCCATTACCACCTCACGCTGGGCAGACTGTAGCAAGGGAGGTAACGCTTACAATTAAAACATATTGTCGAGATCGCTTTGCTCCCTTCCTCCGTCGACGAGGAACACCTCTACGCTAATAGTTCTTCAGAGAGACATTTCAACATAGTTTTCATTTGTAATGCTTTCTTTCATTGTCAAATCAATTTTTATGGTGGTTTTAAATAATTATTATTAGTATCAAGAAGCTGTGTTTTATTATTTGCATCTTGTAATTTTTTTTCTGTGCAGACATGGGTCTATTGGATGTTCCGTATCAAATCTACATTTTCGTCGCCAAACTCTTCGGACTGTTCTTCTTATTTGTTCATGGCATAGCATTTCGAATGTGGAACTATGGGATTAAGCCAGCGCTGAGCAAAGAGGATGCTAAAAGTCTGGGAGATGTCAGCGCCATGGCGTCGTTGAACACGCCGCGAAGGTGAGCTTTTGTCTGCCGGCAACAGGTACACTACCTGGCCTCTTGTTGGCGTGTGCATTTGTAAACACTAATTGCAGAGGTCAGATAAACCTCATTATCGTATGACGACACCTAAATGTACAGGGTTTCAATTTTTTAGGTTAAGACCGTGTTTTGCTGTTTTCTTAAAGCATCGCCAATGGCCTCATAATCACGTTCTTGTTGCCCGCAGCATCTTAGAGTTTCCACCCATTGTTTCGAATTCAGCCTGGGGTTACTATCTTCCAGTAACTGCTGTACGCATTATATCCAAACCTGCATTGGGACTTTTTTTTTTTTTGCTTTGTGTTGCAGCTCCCTGTCATGGCCTTTGTGTTGTGGTGGAACCTCATGATAGCCTCGGTGGAAGCCATTTTCAGGCCCCTGAACGTGACGATCGCCAGGTTCAGTTCTTTGTTGTGGGGCCATGAGGATCCTGAGAGAAGCAACAAGTAAGGGTCCTGCGTTAAACTTCGCTCTTGTACTAAACTGCAACTTACACTCTCTCTCTCTCACTCTCACTCTCACACACACACGCGCTCTCTCTCTCTCTTTCTTTCTCTCAATCTGATACAACACTATTGTCGTCTAATGTAATGTTAGCCAGAAGGCCAAGAATCAAAGTCTGTATCAAAGATAAGAGGTAATTAATGTCTCGTCCTAGCTCTTTGGCTGTCTGGGACATTTACATGATCATGATCCATGTACAAGCCTGACGTCTGTAGTTAACCTACTTCTGTGTGTGAGGATGTTTGTAGGCGTGTAGTACTCGGGTTTGGAGAGATATCTTGCATTGAAATTTACTCAATCATTAGAAAAGGCTCTGCATGCCACTAAGCCTTTAACAGTCATGAAATTTTCTTATCGCCTCTCGTCTGAAGATGAGTGAATGACTGACAAGCGCAACAGCGAAACAATAAATTATGTAAACCGCTGTAATGCCACAGTCCCGACCGGAAGGACATTTTGACAGAAGCACGTTAACATAGAAACTGAAATTATTCCTGAATGTTATACATTTTGTCCTGTACTCCATGTAATAAGAACCAATAAGAGACGATGGACTTTTCTATGCCTTTTGTGCGTGTGTGTGAGAAAGAGATGCGATAAGAACATCTGTAGCTCAGTCATGTTTTCATAACTATTTTATCTTGTCACAAATAAGTAACAATAGAAATGTTAGACGCCTGACTTTCTCTCAAATCTCTTTTCTTTAAATTCCAGCACCACTTTCAACAACGACAAATAGTAACCCGGACACAGGAAGCGAACCCTTGAGGAAACTGTCTCTTGAGGACGTCAGACACGACCCTGACTGACCTCTCGTGTGTGTTGAAAGATGTTTGCCAGTGCACTTATATTGTCCAGATGGCAAGGAAGAGGTGTAAATACACGTGTGTAGAAGAAATCATTAAAATAAATATACGTGTATATTTCATCACGTGCATCTGAAAGTGACAAAATATTTACTCATCCACCGAAGAAATGTCAAAATCGTATATTCTAGCTACTTGCTACACACACACACACACAAACACACAGAGAGGGAGAGAAAGAGTAATTTATAATAAATTTAAAAATTCTGATGCTTGCGAAGTTTTGTATGTGCATGTTGATGATGGTAATGTGTTGTTCAAAGCTGATTAATTCTGGACCATATTAAATAAAGTCTCATACTTCACTGTCTTGTATCTTGTTTGATGCATGTTAATGGATGTCACTATCGTCGTTTGCAAAATAAGACAAAACGCTTAATACCAGACCCGACACCAAACCATTAATAGCTGAAGACTGCGAAGAGAGATCGAACAAAGGACGGAAAACATATCGAAAAATGTAATAAAGAAGAAGAAAAAAGATAAATAGTTTTCTAGGAGGGGAAAATTAGAAGACGATATAAGTTACCAACAGTGTGATATAATAATACACGTTCAGGGTTGAATATACACGCCCACTAACACAAGGGAGCTAAGCTCCCTCGGCTAAGAAAATGGGCTGCAACGGTGAGTTATCGTTTCGATATCACTGGAGCAATGTGTGGGCAGAACACTACAGTTCCGTTTGCATCTGTTATTTACAAATAAGCACACACCGCTTTTTCATTCTTTCCAGAGGGTTCGGAAAGCATGATGAAGTGATCAAGTATATCGGGATACTTAAGCCATGTTTCAATGCAAGCAGAACACTGGGCTGCTGGGCAGTCTCTAAAGTTTCGATGAGATTCAAGTAAAACATCTTGTGTCTCAAAGAATGCAAGTTGAGAAACAAGGCCAGCAATCCATGTCGGCTTAAACTAAAGTGAACCAAGACACGCTTACCTCCCTTGCGCTTTTATGTCTGCTTCCACGTGCGTGCGAACGGCGATCGGAGAAAAGATAACTCGTCAAATCAGAGAAACAGACTCGTGTGCTTACAGTCCACAGTGGCTTTCACAGGGAGTCGATCTTCACGATTGTATGCTACTTTACCTTTTTTTTAAACAGCACACCGAGAACAAATGACAGAACAACCAGGTCCGTGATCGTGTCACCGTGTGTCCGATCTTATCGTTATTGAAACAAAAACAACAACAATAATCGTTTATGTAGCATTTCTTCACTATAGAGCAAACTCAATGAGCTTTACACAAATAAAAAAAAATGTTATCTAAATTTTAAATAAAAGTACTAACAAGTTGTATGTGCGCCCTTTGCAGTGGAAAGAAAATGTAAACGCAAAGATTCACAATTAAATAATCCTTTCGTATACTACCACTATTATTATTATTATTGTTATTATTATTATTATTATAATTTCAAATTCTATGCCACCCATCCACAAGGTAAACGTGTTTTAGAAAGAACCTTGGAGATTCTCTCTGAGTAGCGAAACTTTCGCAAAGCATACATTTTTTATTTATTTTCTTGGATTTCTTTCCATAGATGTATCTTCGATTTGTCCTCCCAGTGTCAAGCCAGGCCCAATATCTCCTGTGTGCGCCAAGTGCGGGCCATCTCAAGTCGTGCACCCCGTGTGGATGATGCCATAAAGACGGGTGTCGATGTGACCGAGTAAATCGTGGCGGGTAGGAGGGTCTAACCTTGTGTGACAACAGAAACTGAGCTAACTCAGATCAGCAGCCAAGCGAAGAGAGAAGACAAGAGCTCACTCCTTCTGAAACAAGTATTCACTGACGGGAAGGGCCTGTACTTGATGAGGGTAATGGTGTGTATGGCACTTGTCTTTCTAATACAGTTAGAAGTGGAAGCTGTCTTACATCACTGAGGGTCTTGGTAGATTATATGAAATTGATGTTATAGAATATATTAACAATTAAGATATTGCTGTCCTAAAACCTTTTTCTCAGATTTCCCCTGAAGCTTATTTTGAAGTGTAAGTATTCTGTGACCATTCCGCTGTCTGGCTGTATAACGCTTTTAGTACAAAAGAAATACAGCTTACCCAAGAGTGAGTAATGACACTTCCCGGAGTGATGTAGTGTTGAATAAAGGTGTTATTGGCATTTTACACATGTTGTGGGTACATGGTGTGTATTTGCTGCAATTATGTTGGCGCTGTTGGATGCACAAACATTACTTACAAACGAGGCTGAGGTATGTAGACTAGGGGTGAAAGTATTCATTCATTTGCGTTTTTTCAATGTCGGCTCTTGCACACCTGATTCTATGAGACATGGAGAAATCGTGAGAGATCCTCTTAGTATCAGTTCTTATACTCCAGTGTACTCGTTACTGGCTTCATGTCCTTCGAATGCTAACATCGTGATTGATGTTAAATATGCATCTTCAGAACAAAAGATGTGGGTATCAAAAGGATGTGGGTTTTCTATTTATTGTATATGACTAGGTATGAATGGGAAAATCAGGATATGGGTATTGTTATATTGTTTGAGAGTCTTTAAACAAGGGTATTGATAACTGGCATTGAATTATAACTAAAGCTTCAGTTGAAGATCGTTTGTCCTTTTATTGAAAATTTAAATTGTCTTTTTCTCTGTGTACATACCTGAACTGTTCGGTGTTTCCTTAGTTTTTTTTCTCGGCGTTTCATATCTCAAGCCACCTCGTATGTGTTTTATTTGTGAAGCTGTAAATGCTTTGTCACATCCTGTTTGTCCACATTCGCAATTGCGTTTTATGTTTTTCTGTCAAGTAAACTAACTTGAGAAGGAAGTAAAAACATCGCAAATATCCGTCAGCTTTTTATTTGTACTTGTTATTACTAATATTAGCAAGTCTACATCTGTATTTTAGCAAATTACATTTATGAGGCAAGCTCGAAATTTAAATTTGTAGCTCTTATCTCGGGGGAACAGCACATCAACATGTTCACAAATGCTTAATTAGGATCTTATTACAGTTTTTATTAAGTCTGGTTTAAAAGTGTTTCCTTTAAAAGCTTGAAATAAAAGCTGTAAAAGGATTCTGCTGAGAGTCTTTCAGTGACTTCAGATGTTCGGGTTTTAAGCGGAATTGTCCATGGACGTGGGTTCCTCCTCTACCTCCGCCCTCTGAAACTGACTTTCATCAGGCAATGTCTGACCGATGCATGGCACTGTCCGATCGTCAGGAAGCGGATTGGGAGGAGGTGGGCATGACGTCAGTCGCTTTGCAGGAGCCTGGCAGGCGGAGAGCTGCTGCACCATCGTGGTCCTGAGCTCCTTGGAGAAGCAACAGTATACAGCGAAAGTAACACACTTGTTGACAAACAGCAGATTGAATGCGATTGTAAACAACAGGCTGCTGACCCCCACGGCCACGGGGGTCGTGCCGGACTTGATGTCGATGACGCCACTGCGCTGCATGTGGCCAGAGACAAAGGTGTGCACGCAGACCGGAAGGGTCAGGAAGGTAAAGGTCAGGGACTCCGCCAGCAGCATCCGGGACATCTGGATGGGCAGTTCCTCGTGCAGCCATCCCGCTTGGCGATGCGTCTCGGTGATAAACTTCATCACGTGGCCGTTGCAGACTGCCATCCACAGAAAGCAGCCGGCCTGGAAGACCAAATGCATCCAGGGCCAGACGGAATTCCAGAACACCTCATAGGCACGAGTGACGAACCTGACCGTGCACAGTCTGTCGAACTCTTGTGACAAAACCGAGGAAAACAAAAGTGAAAATTTTTGAAGACGCAGAAGAATAGTGCCAGGATGATGATAATTTTGGTCCGGGGAAGGCGGTTACTTTTCAGCAACTCCACCCCTACTGTGATCGCTCTGTCATACGACATCATCGCCATGAGCATAAAGGAGAGGTCCATCTGGATCCATCCATAAAACATGAAAAATTTACACTGGATGTTTGCCCCTGGTCCGCGGTAAATTGCTTCGGGACAAGCTGCGTTGAGCCAGTAGGGGACCAGAAGGATGACAATGGCGGCGATGTCGTTGAGAGCCAAGCACTTCATGTAGTAAGCCGTTGTCATGCTGCGGAAGTTCTTACTGCGCATGCCCATGATGATGAAGACGTTGGTGACGCAGCCAGCGATGATGATGACTACTGGCACTGTGCTGTTGATGACTCTTGAGGCGGTGTCGAGTTTCAGGACGATGCTTGGCGGTGGCGGCGACTCTGACTTGTTGTAAGGGAAAGACATGTTTCTTGTCAAAGTTATGGAGTGGACCTGTTTAATTCCGGCTTACTCTTGTCTCTCGGAGTCATGGACGGTCAATATAGTTATCTTGAGGTTGTTGTTGTTGTTTTTGTTTTGCTTTGTGTTCCGCAGAGCTTCCTGGAATGCGTGATTCTGTATGAAAGAAGAGTAACCAGCACAACAAACACTAAGAATGAACAAAACTGTTTGTGAAACAGCTAGTCAAGCACCTGAAGAAGTGATAGGAATATGCTGTAAATATATTTGCATAATAAGTGTGATTATTATTCAAATTATTATTATTGTTGCTATTATTGTTATTATTAGAAAATTCTCTGTACACAAAAATCAAGTTCTTACAGGGACAGATAGATTTAAAATATGAATCGTCAAAGAACATGCCTCCACCAATGTGTCTGTAGAACTTCCGAAATTTAAAACCAGCTGATCTTGACCTTATGATCACAGGTCACTGGTCATGCGCGAAAGCGAGGTTCCACGGCGCAGATTTCCATCTCGTGCCACGACACAGAAAATGGCGAAAGTTTGTCCCTGCGAGTCGGTCCTGAGCCACTGATACGACAGAGACGTCTGTAGAGTCCTGTGAGGAACGCAACCACCGTGAAGTGCAAATCGTTCATCCGGAACCAACGCAGAAAAGTTTCAGGCGATAAACGATAATCGACGACAACGATGCAGCCGCGTGCGTAACGACGAGACAAGAGCGCGATCTCAGTTCCCCGTATGCTACGTCACATGATAGCATGTACGTGTCACAGAGGTGACGTGTCGTCAGACATACGAGTGTGCGTTAATGAACACGTGTCGGTGACGTCACTGACTTAATCGCAATGCAAATCTTAGCACGTGACGAGTCACGAGGTTTTGACGTTGCGACTCCCTTGCTATTGACCTTTGAACTCACTGAAGTTAAAATGTACGAGTCAGTCATTTCTCGCTTGGGGAGTGGGGCAGGAGACGGAGATAGTGGGAAAGGGGATTTTTCTCTCTCGGCTTCCAGACATTTTGTACCACGAGAATCTCGTCATCACAAAAGCCTCAAACTCGCTTTTTACTCACCTTGTCTTTGTTTTTATGGCAGGCTGTTATATGTTATATGTTAGCTGACAGGTTTCACTTGTTGGTATTTATGGTATGTACATTTTGTGTCTGTTTAGGTATTTGCATTTTTTGTAAATTATTATTATCATTGTTGTGTCTTTAAAAAAAATCCCTTTCCACTGTACACAGTACAATCTGGGGGAGTCTCCACAGCAGTACAATGTCGTTGGCTTGAAGTTCTCTCAGTTTGAATATTCGTCCACCCAGCAGCTTGGGTGGGTATCTGAGTTATCAAAAGATAAAAGAACAAAGGCTAAGTTTCCCAATGAACTACTGGACAATTCCCTGTCTCGGGGGCTGCAAGGCTGTGGGAGTTATTATGATATAAACAACAATCCTTGAGAGAGAGACAAAGGACCCTTTATTAAGGGATTTTCATTGTTAACTTTGGGTTGAATGGTGAGTAAGGACTGTCCCCAAAGCTCAGAGCTAATAAAAGCCAAGTGGATGTCATTTACATATCAGTAAAAAGTAATTAACCCCCTTCTCCCTAGTAACAGTGCCGTGTACACAGTCTTATTGTCTTGTGACTTAGCAGCCGTTAGCTGTGAGTGGTTCACCGTCCCGACCAGCGATCTCCTCATCCGGGTACTTTGGTGAACTCTCCATTTATCACTTTTTTCTCAACTGAGCGAAATCACTGCTCGGTAGAAACACTTTCCCATCAAGAGCAATCAATCATCCACAGGACACTCAGCAGCTTTCAGATAAAGCACTTTGCTGAGGACAGTAAGGAGTGGGGACGTGGGTTCGATTCTCGCCTCCGCCTCACGTGACGGATTAACTCATCGACAGCTTTAATTGCTGACTGTGTAAAACAGCGAAACATCTTTATGGAACTAGGAGATGTTCTTCTCTTCTCTCGTCTCTCTAGTCTCTTACTTACTTTCCCATTGAATTCTCTGGATTCGTTAAGTGTGTGCGTTGCGAGTTTGTTTAAAACTTCCAGTAAAAACATGCTGTGTGTGCATGTAAAGCTATTTTTGAGAACCGAAGAAGAAAACTGTAAAACATTCCACTATTGTCTTCTTTTTAAGGGTCATCGTCATAAATACTGTTATTAGTATTGCTGTCACTGTTATTGCTCCCACACCCCCGCTCACCTTATCTTTGTCATTGTGTGGAGCGGCTGCTGACGTGCGGCAGATGTTGTTATAGTCTCGGACAATATCACACAGACTGCGAGAGCTGTTTGTCATTATTTATCACCATCATCATCGATATGTGACTGGCGAGCTCAGTCAGACCCTGGCCTGCTCCATTCTTTCCTTTCTTTCGTTCGTATCTTTCTTCCTCTTTTGTTATCTTTCTTTTCTTAGTATTTATTTTCGTCGTCAGTAAAGTCGTTGTTTTAGTCGTTGCTAAAATTGTAAATGACTGGATATTATTTATTTATTCTGCTCATGCTAACTAAAGATGAGTCATGTCACTGTAAGATACATAATTTGATCACAACAAGGGTTTTTTAATCTTTGGCATTTTGTTTTAATTTAAAAATTTAAATTACAGCTCAGTTGAATAACACACACACACACACCACACACACACTGACTCATTTACTCACACACAATATTTGTAACATAGGGCTACCTTTGAGACATTTCTCCTCCAACGCCTTCCCTTCCCCTCGTCCTTGTCTCCTTCATCATCAGAAATCTTGAGACTGGAGCCTACAGAGCTATGATCAGCTCAAGTTTGTTCTCAACTTCAACAGGTTGTTAGGAGAGGGGAGAGCATTTGAACTTCACGGTTGGCTGGTTGGCACGATTCTCCCTGCAGGTCACGTGATATCTAATGAGCGCCTAATGAAGCACAGACTCAATCAACCAGACCTGGCGAACACCTGGTCTCGTGCTACCTGTCCCCAGTCCTCGTCCCCAGTCACGCTCCCTGATCTGTGCTCACACGTCTTCCTGTCCTCACCTGTGTCACCATCGTGTCACTACTTGTCACTCCTGTCGCCATTAGTTTCCCAGTCACGAGCTTCCGGGTTCAACGATTATGTTCCGTCCACGAGACCAGAACGACAGAAATGCGAAGGAAACGCCAAGATGAATAAACTGGAAATGATATTCTGAAAAGTGACAGTTGCACCTTTGATGTTGGGGCAGGACAGGTTGGAGGTGCGGGAGTAGTTGCAGTGTTATTGTAGGAAAGCCGGGAATAAGGAGTTTGTTTTCCATTCATCAGGTCAAAGCGGTGCTAATGTCCGACACTGGAATAGAGAGACAGACTGATGCAGGGGTTGACTAAAAAACATGACCATGTCCATAATACTTAAAACAAGACTAGAACAGTTACGGCAATGTCTCGTAACACCCCGAGTGCTTCCAGCAATATTTTATTACACCCGGAGTAGTTCTGGAAGTGGCCTATACCACCTCGTGATGGCTCTGACTGCGTCACGTGGGAGTCACGGCGGTTGTTGTACTACCCGGCATCACCGTGCAGGACTAACTCTCGTGTTTTGTGGGAGTTGTACCCCGGGTGGCAATTCATAAACTGTCTCGTGTGTTTCGTGATGGTCTGATGTTTTAGCTGTAGTTGTTGGCACGGCGTGAAACAATGACCTGTGGTGACGTCTGCCGGTAATGTGATCTTCACGAAAGACAACTCCAGTGTGAACGATCACTGTCACGAGACATGCTCCCGATGGATGTTAAGGACAATACCATCACATCCGAGGGCCATAACTTACAAGTCCGCGGTCTTGAACAGATTTTGAACAATTCCCGTGTTGCTAATTATAGCTAAATATCTGGGTGACGTCGGTGACTAACAGGGGTGAGGAAGGGGTGATCCTCTAATCAGACCACAAAACGATAACACGCGAGTACTTACAAAAGTGCAGCACCTTATAAAAAAGCAATGATCCCACCGAGTGCCAGAGATCATCAGATGACAAGAGGTCACTGTATACCGAATAAAGTCGAGCGTGGACCTCCACAAGGGCTTCACCAAACCCTATGTCGTGTGATAAGTAATACTGTAGTTTGTCTCCACGCCCCAAAGAACACCAAGCTCCCTAAGGAAGCCTTGACGTAGATCCCACAGTTCACACATGTAGTGTAAAAATACTGAGTAGGGTTCTCTCATTTCCACCATAAAATATTATATTGTTCAGCAGCCATGAACCCTCATAATGACCGCACTTCAGTGTTGGACACAGTTAACGCCTCCATTGCTTTATCATAATGTCAGCTCCTGATTGACCTGATGAATGTGTCACGTGACCCTTATATTGCTGACACCTCTCATCCCAGAGGACGTGTCTCGGTTTCTAATGTGTCTCTGTGATGACAGTCTCCTGCTGGTCGCGCTGACCTGACAGACCCCCCAGCTGTTCTGGCTCAGTGACCTCGACTGCAACGTGCGGGTGGGCGTCCGGCAGCAGCACAGCACCTGCGTCACGATGGCGCGGCGGAAGCGACTTCCGGCCAGGCAGTACACCACGAACGTCACACACTTGTTGGCGTAGATGAGGTAGAAGACTAGGGAAAGACGAAGGCGTTGGTCCGCTGCTTTTCCACGGTGTCCAGGTTCAGTTGGGAGGACACGACCAGCTGCACGGAGAAGGGGAAGGTCAGGAGGATGAGGGTGAAGGACTCGGCCAGCAGCATGGAAGTCACGTGACGAGCGTAGTGGTCGTAGTTGCGGGTGTGGATGGTCATAGTGTTGGAGTCGCGCGGGTCGGGGACGTTGTTGCCCCGTTGCCCGCTGCCCTCCTTCCGGACGCTGACTTTCTTGATGGAGCCCGAGCGCGTGCCGGCTCGCGTGCGCACCTGGTGGATGATGATGGAGTTGCTGGTCAGCATGATGACGAAGCAGACGGCCAGAAAGGAAGCGTGAATCCACGGCCAGACCTCCTCGTAGAACACTCTGTAACTCACGGTCTGTGGAAACACGTCACACATTCGCTCGTTTCTACCGAGGTCGACGAGGTCCGACTGGAACCAAAAGTGAAAATCCTTGACGACGCAGACGCCGATGACGACGGCGATGGTGACTTTCGCTCTCCACACGGGGTTACTGATGCTCATGGGCCGCAGGATGCCGTAGGCGCGGTCCGCCGTCATCGCCGTGATGATGACGATGCCGACGTCAGCCTGGCCCCAACCGTAGAAGTTGAAGAAGCGACACAAGATGTCGGCCCTTCCTCCCCGCACGATGGTCTCCGGAAAGTTCACATACAGCCAGTGGGCTGTGAGGGCGATGAGCAGCCCCAGCAGGTCGTTCACGGCCCCCGCCGTCATGTACATCGAGGTGGACAGGTCCCGGAACTCCTTGGTGCGCATGCCCAGAATGATGAAAGCGTTGAAGACGCTGCCGAACACGATCAGCACCAAAGGCATGAAGGAGTTAATCACCTTGGTGGCAGCATCGATGCTGCTGTTTCCGGAGGCGGTGGTGCTGGTGATGGTCTGGGCGATGGTGGTGTTGACGGCGAGTATGGTGGATGTTGTCTGGGCTGAGCTTTCATTGGCGAAGAAGCTGCTGGCGGTTGTATGGTCAGTGGTGGCGTTGGCGAAGAGATTGTCGTAGGTGGGAGCCATTTTGCTGGACCTCAATGCTGACCTCTGAGAGTTCAGAAGAATGACCCTACAACCCTTTGCGGCGTCTTTCGAGTAAGGTCAAAGACGAGAGGTCGTTGAGTGGTCAATGGCTTCCACAGCAACAAGCTCCCTGTTGAAAAAAGATTGAGGTCGAGTCACTGTTTTGGTTGAATGCCATGCACAGTAATTACCTATAATTAATTCTCTCTTCTGTCTGCATGTCTTTTGTTATCGCTATTGCTAACCTCCCGTCGTTTGACTGTTCCAAGAATAAGGGGATAAGGTGAAACAACCATAGGTCCACCCGCTCCCTCTTTGTGCATGACATTTCTCTGTTTGTCTGCGTGTCCAAGAAGGCTGTGTGGTTGCTTCTCTCTGTAAAAGTGTTTTATTTAAATGATTGGTCACGAATGAAGTCACTGAACTGACTGTTTACTAATGAAGCCGACTGTTTATTAATGGTCACTGATGTGAGTGATGACCCTCAGCCAGCCTGTCATCATCAAGCTGGCCTGACGATGAGAGAATATGGCGGTGGGGTGGGGTATGAGGTGATGACAGGTAATCACGTGACTGAGGAACATGACAAAGCTCGGCGCATTGATTGTCTCAAGCTGTCGTTACTTATAAAAGCAAAGTTCGCGCTGACTGTAAACATCATGGACGTGTTTGTTGACATTTCACGTGTGCACTGCAAACTGTTCACCGTCAACAAACCGCCGGGAAAACTGATCGATGATGGCCCTTTAATAATGGGGAGATCGGAGGAAAGAAGTAAATCTAATCTACAACCTTAGAGACAACACTCAAACAGAATCTATACAAAAAATTTACAATGTACAAAAGGTTGTATGAATATATATTTACTAGAAATTATTTCTGTAATTTTATTAAATAGATGCGTAAAGGTTATGACGACAAATGATAGGTTTATGGAAAAAATTATTTTGGTTTGGCGTTCGCCATCGACCCTCCAAGCTTTAATTACTAAGATCATTATAACAGGCAGATTTGGCTTTTACCACAGGAGAACTGTTTGTGTACCAAATATCTCTCTTCTGGAAATTATGTTGCTTTAGCTAACAGAATATATAGCTTGAAAAATTTCTTTCTAGTTTTTCTTTTGGATCTAAAGAATGAATTATAAATAGATCTATATATGGATCTTAAGGGGATCTCTAGAAGGAGCTATAGATCTATAAAGATCTAAAGAAAGGATTTCTAAAAGGAGCTATAGATAGATGTAGAGATAGATCGCAAGATGGATCTAAAGCGAGGATCTCAAGGAGCTATAGATAGATCTAGGGATGAATCTCAAGAGAGGATCTCTAGAAGGAACTATAGATAGATCTAGGGATGAACCTAAAGAAATGATCTCTAGAAAGTGCTACGTCATCCATCAATCATCATCATTATCATTATTATACGTCAATCGTCAATCAATCTTCATCCATTAATCGTCATCCTGTTCATACATCAATCATCGCTATCAATCATCATCATCATCAAAAATGATATTCCCATTTAAAATGTCCTCATTAGTAGCATTCCCACTCAAAATGCCTAGTTTCTGTAATATTTAGCCTTTACCTCTCAGCAACACGATTCGCGATATTTTTTTTTCAATTATCAACGTAATTAGTGTTCAGTCTATTGTTAGAAACTCTCGCGTCTGGTCAGTAAAACTTCAAAAGAGTTTATAAGAATCAATTCACTATACAGTATCTTGATATATTTTCAGGATGGTTAAAAGTAAAAGTCGCAAGCGCTGAAGCTCTAATTATTATCAAACACATTATTACAATTGTCTAATTAGTCAGTCCTCCTTATTCCAGATTGTTAAGGTCCACGTGCTGTTTTAATTACAGTACTGACAATGGAGTTTTCCTTACACAATGCCCGTAGTTTTTTTTTTTTTTTACACGACGACAATTTCGCAATCAGGTGTCTAAATCTGAGGTGGTAGGCAGTGGTAATTATTATTATTATTGTAGGGTAAGAGGTAGACAAAAAAAACTTACCTAAGATTTTCCAGTTGTGTCGGCGGGAGGACAGACTCCGGTGCTGCTGGTGGCGGACATGACCACGAGACAGACGCTGGTGTCGCTGAAGTTTCCTGTCGAATCTGAGACACAAGAAGGTGATTACTCATGCTGGCCTCGATCACGGGGGTCCGTGTTCCTGATAGCAGGGAGCTGTCAGCACACATCTTGCATAATGGTTAATTGAGTCATCGGATTGGCTCCTGGCTGCTACAGTAGGAGGGTGTGAGTGTGCTGGGGTGGGGTGAGGGACTGAGAGTTGGTGGGGACTGGAGTGGTCGATGTTCATGTGACGGCTGGAGGTAAATTTATAACTGAGAAACTTTTTTTTTTAGAATAGTGTGCGATGTGTGTGTGTACGTGTGTGTGTGTGTTAAAACCTGTAAAGCCCGTGAGATAAATTCTAAAGAGGCGACATTATTGCAGGAGAAAGCTCTTCAGACACCAGGAACAAATAAAACTCCTTATCTGTGAAAGTATAATCTCACCTGATACTAGGCCCCCACCCTTCCTTATTACTGGGATTCGATCCGGGTATTTCCTACTGAGAAAAGTGAAATTTAAGTGAAATTTGAGATTGTTTCATTGAACACGAATTTACAACTAACGGCAATTACTTATTTCAGGATGCTGTGCATGCTCAATCCTATTTAGTTTGCTTTATCTCCTTTATAAGTAAACTTTGACACAGGGAGTGTAAAGGAGTGGATGTAGGGGTGACGTTTCGCAAGAAAGAAGAGCGGAACTCACTGTAATCATTACAACGTTAATGCGACACAAAATAAGGGAATGAATAAACAATTAATCTTTCCTGATCTTGTCTGCTGATAACAGACTAGACAAGGAAGGACTCGGTGGGGTGAGTCTGTGTCAACATAACATGATCATAACAGGAGTCGGTCTGTACGTTCTTCCGTCTTTCACCTTTGCCCTTCCCTCCTAATTGATTTTGTTTTCCAACTTCAAGATCTTCATCTGTACTAACGTGTCAAATAATATTTCTCTAAGGTAGTGTTATCTGTTTCTGTCCACAGTGTTTGCCACTAGCACTAAAAGAAGTCGGGGATGTTGTAAGCAAGTTTTGCAGCTTCAGGCAGACAATGGAGAACATGGACCTGACGCCAAATCGACTTCCGTGAAATCCTTCTACTGACAACGCAGAAAAAAGAAACGTGAGTGCTTGTGTGGAGAGAGAGAGAGAAAGAAAGAACGAAAGAAAGAAAATGAAAGGGAAACTTGCATTTATCAATGTGTCAATAGAAATTTTGAAATCTGACTGTAGGCATGTGTACGGGTACTTGTGATGTCATCCTCTACACGTATGCGCCACCCGTCCCTGTACTCGTACCCGTCGCGCTAAATCTCAAACAAATATTTTGGCTGTGTGCACTACAAATAACTATATCCCTGATTGCTTAAACAAAGTTTGAGAGATGAGAGAGTTGTAATATCTAAGCGGGCTGCTTGGTGCCCAAGGTGTGAGAGATGAGAAGAAAGATGAGGAAAAAAGATGAAACAACTCGTTCTCGTGATGTTAGTCCTTACACTCCAGTCATATTCCTCTTGGCAAGTTAGTCACTGCAGTTCATGTTCTTCATTTTATGACCACTACCGAGAAATCATTCATCACCTCTCCTACACTCCACACGTCTCCCTCCATCTCAACATTGTCTCCCCTTTCACTTCATCCTATTTTTACCTCTTTCCACCCCCGCCCTCGACTTCACTCCCATGAATAATAGCTTTGCCTTTTTCTTGCCCCCTTTGTAAATAAGAAACCAGATAAAAGGCAGACATGTCAATCTTCATCAACAAAACGAGACAGCCAGACTAGAAAATTTAAAGAGCTTCAGCTTCCTGTGCGGGGGAGGATGTGGGGAGTTTGTCCCTCCCCCTCTTCTTGGCTGTGGGGGAAACAATGAGCTGAATAGAGGAGAAACTGCTTGTGTGAGGGGAATGCAGCAGGCACTGCTATCCCAGGCCAGGGTGGCATGGAAATGGACTCGAAGAGCGAGACTAAATGGAACTGAACGAGATTAGCGATTCTCTTAGACGATGAAGGAGCGAAGAAGGAGGGACGGGAAAACTCCACGGCAGCTGGGGTGGGGAAGGTTGGATGGGTAGAGAGACTTCACCCCTCAGGAAATTAGTTTTTATTCGTGACAAGACTGCATGTTCATTTACAGCAGTGGGGAAAATAGAGAAAGTGGGGAAAGTGGGGAAATCCTTTCATCCGACCCGCAACCGCAGATTTCAATAAATCTTGAAGCTTTTCTTCATAGCAATATGTACTCAGTAAATAATACTAATAATAACATGAAATTTAAATGAAAAGCAAGGAAAGTTCATTACGAGACAGACTGGATACATACGAGTTCCACAGGACAGACACGAGTGCTGTGTGAACGATTTGAGAGAATAATTATGCATGCACGTGACCTTTGCTCCCAGCCGAGGGTCGACCACTTCGGGTTGGATGTCGGGTGTTGACACACGTAGCGTTCGTCGGCTCATACAATAAAAAAATAATAAAATGGTCGTTGACACTGCTGTGAACCTCGGTGTAGGTCAGGCCTACAAGAGTCCAACATTATTCTATTTTACTGGATTTCCAAAGGATGCAAATGAAGCAGCCGTGGCTGGGAGAATTTCGCTTGGGTTTCCGAGTTTATTTGTCCATGTGCAAACATGTCTGTGTGTGTGTCTCTGTGTGTCTGTGTGTGTGTAGCATGTGTACACACTCTGTAAACACCGTAATCTCCACAACAAGAAAGGGGTGTTGTGTACTAAATAGTCATGGATTATTGTTAATGTACTTCCACTGAAGAACCAAAACAAAATTGTGTCAGAAGGTTTGTTACTATTTGTTCTTTCTCCTCTAGGAACTTTATGGCTATAATCAGATAATTTACAGACTGCAAACACTTGTTTCGACATGCTTTTCATAGGAACAGAGCAATTTTTTTGCAAACCTGATTACAAAAAGGCGGATTGTGGTGACTCAGAGGACGACAATGGGATTGTACAGGTTGCGAAAGTGTAAACACACTGAGGCCAGACTACAGCTAACAAACAAGACAAAAAAATAATTTTAAAATAATTTTGTAGGTCTTGCAGGTGATGTTACAAATATCAAAACATCCTTTGTAGGAATTAAGGTTCCCCACCACAGAATGTAAACAGATTTCTACATTATTTCGGGGTGGGGACTGGCTGCATATTTATTACGGGATGTGGCTGGAACAATACAACGACTCCTCTGTTCTTTTATCACAGGTGAAAGATATATGATACACGTGAACCATTTGTAAGAGCTATCAGTGTCTTTGTCTTTTTCTCTCTCTCTCTCTTTCCTTTTCTGTATTTATCTCGTCTTGCATCCATATGCGAAATCTCTCTACTACAGCCTCAATCTTAGTCAGACCTTTCTATTCTCTCTTTGTCTATGTGTCTGTATGTCTGTGTGTATGTGTGTGTGAAGGACAGACTGACAAACGCTCATCACTTATGTCAGGGTGTGTCCAGCAAGGTAGGGTCAAAGAAATATGACCCAATGTGAGTGCACTGCGCATGTCTCTTGCAGACACGCTGAGTGATTCCACACGGTGCGACAAGGGTTCGAGTCCCACTGAGGTGACACCAGATGTGGCCAGAGGTTTTCCTGGTGTCGGGGTACTATATCAGGGTGTTAGCAATTGATCCCAGTGACATTCGTCAAACAATAAACCAACAGCTTATGTTGCACAATCCCCTCTGTGTGCATCTAGTCTCAGCTCACGTGACTACGTGTGAGAGCGCGTGCGTATGTGTGTGTGTGTGTGCGCGCATGCGTGTGGGTCAAAACTAACAGGTTGTAGGTAGGAACACAGAAACAATCGGATAGACAGCAAGACACCAACGAATACAGATGTAGACAGATAAAATACACACAGGCAAACACACACACACACACAAACACGCACTACCACTAACCTGTGACAGACGACATCAAACACCTGCCAACGTGTGCCATGGATGATCTACCTTTTTTTTTGCGGCAACGTGTCGAGGCTGTACTGTACCCCGTGTACACATGCCACCCAGTACACGAGGGATCGCGCCTGCTGGACGTGTGCAGTGAGTCCCTGTACGAGCGACTGTCTACCTGTTCCCTCACCTGCAAGGTGCGCGGTTGTGCCGGCCCCCAACATCCGGAAACTCGACAGGTCGAGGGTCTGAGTGTCATAAATCTACACCAGCGATGATCTACAACATTGTGTGAGCAGCCAATGAGAACAGATGTTTATTAGGTGAGGTCTAGTCAGAACTCTTCTGTGTGTGAGGCGGTGCGTTAACTTCCGTCTGAGGGTGTGGGTATCGGGTATTGCCACCCCCACTTCATTTTATGTTTACCTGCCGCAGCCCCGACACATTGCGTACCTGATAAAGATCTGGTGGTGTCGTCTGTGTGTGTGTGTGTTGGGCTAAAATAATCTCACTTAATCCTCTTTCAGGATCAAGCAGGATAGAAGTCTGTTTATTGTTTACTAGACTAGCTTAACGAAACAACGTCTGTTTATTTACTTATATTTTATTTGCTTATGAATAATGTAACAGCTCCCCTATAGCTCTTTCTCCTTTCTATCCTTCTTTCTCCGCGAAGAATATGAAGTTTATTTGTTACCTGTTCGCACCTGGCTGATGCTGGTCACCGTGGGAAGTGAGTGCAGACGTCCTTGTGACGAGGCTGCCTCAGGTGAGTCGGCGAACTTTGACACATTACCTGCCAGGTGAGCGGTACAATGTATGTGTTTTGGCGGCGGGACTGAGCTTTTGTTTAGTGGTTCAGCGGCTGCTTCTCCGGGGCATCCTGTCCTCTTGCTCTGTGGCCGCCACACAGATTTTGCTCAAAACACTTCACAGAGATAACAGTATCTCGTCTGTAATGGAGGTAAGAAGGCAAGGCCTTGATGTTCAAAGCCGATAAAAACCGATTTTTGAGAAAGTGGACTTGAGATGTAACTAAACTCCTTGCTTCGTGAAGTCTTCCGTGAAGTCTAATTTTGTTTTCCTCCAAACACCAGGAATTCTGGTATATCTGCGCACCTTTCTTTTTCAGAAAGACATTTCAGAGAAACTGTAATTAATATTTCACGAGTGTTATCCTCCGTTCGCTTCAAATCAATCTGTCTTTTGGTGTTACCGGTCGTTTGGGGCAGGACGGAGGAATCTTACTCTCCTCCAGTTCCTCAAGTCTTTGGCGAGAATCGGGACGATGGTGGAGTCAGTAACAGAATAGAAAAAAAAAAAAAAAAAACAAATAAGAGAATGTACAGAGAGAAGAGGAAATAATAAAGATAACTCGCTTCCTTACAACTCTCGAAGTCCGACCTTTACGGTCCCAGACTTTGTAAAAGTTTTGTTTTTATTTTTATTTCGAAATACTCGGGGCTCTAAGTCTTCTGAGAATTCTAAGAATTCCCTTGGGTCCTCCCCACCTTCGCAAAGTTAAATCGGGTGGTGGTAAATTTTTCAAAGTGTCTGAAGTCTGTGGGGTGCACCGGAATTCCACACATAGGACGTGGTCTCCACAAGGTAGGACCAGATCATGTTAAGGTGATGATGGTGGTGATGATGAAGGGGTCCATCATCCTGCTGCCTACTCGAATCAGGATTGGCCTTCCTCGTCGGGTCACGAGCTGTCCGTTGGTGGATTGGAGTTAATTATTACAATCAGTGTAGGATGCGGCGGGGGCAGGAGGAGTGGGCAGGATATACAAATAATAAATAAAATGAAAAAAATGCGATACCACCCCAGCAACATACACACACGTAGCCCATCCCCACAAACACACATACGCACCCCTTACTCCCCCGCACCAAAAAAATATACAAAAACAAAAACATAAGACATTTTTGAATTAAAGGCTATGTGGTCGACAAATTAAAAATTCGTTTACAGTATTGGTGAGAAGGAAATTGTGTTGTCGCATGATCATCATGATGATGGTTAACTAACCTCAGGCTTCTGCTAATCTATTATTGACGGTAGCATCAGTTTTCTCTGTAAAGTGTCCCAGCTGCTACAAGTCACCTCCATCACATCAACAGTCAACATCTTGGCTTGTTGACGTCGTCGTGTTGTTTACAGTTAGGTCGAAATGCCCTTCAAACCCTCCATCACATTCAGTCGGGGCCGAGGTACAGAGATCGAATCCAACTGTTGAGGAGAGCAGGAAGACGGGGAACATAACTTCGACCTTCTATAGACAGCCATCTCAGGGAGACAGTAAAATATACATTTATTCATTAAGACAGAATGTCATCAAAAAGGAAGAAACATGTCTTCATTTATCGGAGACGGTGGAAGAAATGATGAAGCTCGCTCAGTTCTTCATAGCCTATTATTTCATCGACCTTCTGATGATTTCAAGAACTGACAGAAAAGCACTTTGTACATTTTCTTTGAGAGGAAAACACACACACAAATGAAGAGATATTCGGGATCTGTAAACATTAAGATGTGAATTTACAAAAAAAAAATATGGGGTGTTTTCGGCTTTTCAGTAATGAAGCTTGGCTGGCGCAGACAGATTGAAGACGACAACATCATGGCTCGTTGTCTCGAGTTGTGTTGTCTGTGGAGTAGGAGTAAGAGTTAGAGATGAATGCTTTCTCGCGATCATGTCGAGAGCTAACGATCCTTTCTGCTGGGACGTTGCCTGGCGGCACAAGAACTCGGCCTGTGATTGCTTGCTTGAGGTCAGAGGTCAGTGTGTATAGTACAATGGAAACGTCATTTCAAACGGAAGCGTCGCGTTAAAAGTTTCGGTTATCTGATCATGGCGAGTAGAAAACACAATTTGTCTGAATCGTTTGGCAACGAACTGTTTTGGGGAACATCCGATGTTTTTTCGAATGTGAAAATGCTTTTTGTTTCTGATAACTTTTCTTTTTTTAATTTTTTTTTTGTGCTGATTTACGACGGACAAGAGTTTGCGAGAAAGAGAGAGAAAAGAAGTGGGGAGGGGTAGAGAAAAGAGACAGTGGTGGGGAGAGAGAAACAGAACAAACAAGCAAAAGAAAGTTAGTGTAGTCCTTCTTACTCCTCGAGGAGCATAATGCTGCAGCAAACGCAAAAGGAAGACAGAAATTAATAAATAAAAAAAAAAACCCCAAAACACTTATTGTCGTCACTGTTGTACAGTCGGAGCCCAAACTCAGTACTGCGCTCGTTAATCTCGATCTTTTTCACATTGTCTCTTTGGTCTTTCTTCGTCTTTATTTCTCCTCTCTCTTTCCTTCCTCTATCTCTTACGTTGTCGGCGATAGGTTCTTCAGTCAACTCACCAACTTGAGTGAGGGCTTCAAGTCCAAAGTTGAAGGGTACACGCCGGCTGAGTACATCTGTCAAGTCTGAGCTTGACTCACTTTCTTTATATCTGTTGTAACAACAATTAAACGGAACTTATCAGTCTGAGTGCATGCGTGCCGCATGTGTATCGCATGTGTGTGTGTGAGAGAGAGAGCAATAAAAGCAATATGTTAATCTGGTCACAACACCGGTGCCACCACGTGTCCACGTACATCCACTGTGGGTAAAGCCAGCAGCAGGTCACCGACGACAATAAGCAATAAGAGAGATTTGACTTGTCGTGGGGTCGAGCTATTTACTGATCCCCACCCTCCACCTCTCTTATCAAGTCGTAAAAAAGGAGAAATGTGGCGGTGGATTTGCTGAGGGGATTTTCCCAGCGTGTGGTTCACCCAGGAAGTCTGTTTTCCCAATCACAGAAGTCAATTCTCTTACAGACCTCCGTGATAAGAGAAGTACTACCAGTGTAAGTGTGCTGATGTTACACAATGAGAGATTGCTTTCTGGGTACTTCTAGTGGGGTGTGTCCTACTTCAACTCTGAAGTGAATGGCGACAGGGTTGCAAGTCATAGCATGAGCAACAGTCCTTGCGGTGAGTGTTGTTCACTTCCTGAAACAATGTTTTATCAAGAATTCATTCCGTCATCAAGATTCTCATTTTCACTAAGACATACAAAAAAAAAAAAAAAAAAGATGGTGTTGATTAATTAATCTTAAGTAATATACACTTGACCAGTTTTCCCAGTAGCTGTAGTCTTGACATCAACAAATGTGTTTCAAGAAACGTCTTCTATGTTTTTCGATGTTTGAATGCATTAAGTGGCACTGGCGGTGGGGTGGTTGGTATTTACATTTGGTAAGATCTCGATCTTGTGTCTTGTAACCGCACCTTCATTTTGGTGACGTCAGCAGTCGTAGGGAGGAGAGGGTTATCGTTGAAGTCTCGTGCCTGCTCGAGCAATCCGAGCAGACACTGCTCTAGTCGTGTTGTTGCGGCAGAAAGTGCGGACCGAGACACCCTCGTCTAGTCACCTGCCGTAGTTATGAAGGGAAAGTAGGACGATTCCCCAGGGCAGTATGGGGGACTCCAGGAAAAGCGTCTTGTTTCCAAAGTCACAAAACGATGTGGACCCCGTGGACACTACTTTGTTATTTTATCCCAGGGCACCTTTGCCACTGATTTAGAACTACGCCCTCGGGGGTAAAATAACATCTGCGGGGTCTGGACATATACATTTTGGAAACAAGACGCTTCTCCTCGAGTTCCCCATGTTGCCCCAGGATAACGACTAACCCACACTTCATAACTACTACGCCCCTGAAGCCCTGACCGACCCCCTGATGCTTCCTAGCCGACGAAAAAATGTGGGAGGTGAAAGTTACCTTAGGTTCCTGGGGAATGAGGTTCCCCTGATTTTCTAGCCGCCAGCTTTCTTGTGATGGTGGTGTCTTTCTCTCCCTCGCCGGCTTACCTCTCATTGTGACTTGCCTTCTAAGTCAGGTATCCATTTTACAGCTGGGTTAAGTGGCGAAAATATGCTGCGTCAGACGGGTATCGAACGTGCTTACATTTGGGTTTGGACGCCGTGGATGCGACCCGGTGGCGCCAGTCCAGTGAGGATTGGGTGTGCAGGGTTCACATCCCAGCTAGGGCATGTGGCTCTTACTGCTAGAAGAATGTATGTACAGCATGATCAGTCGGGTTGTTTAGGCAATTTGGTATTTCAGCCCTCCTCCTCTCGGCTGTCACTAAATTACAACACGTGGCTCTCACCATCCACTCCTTGTGTTACCCCGGCGCAGGTGTAGAGTGCAGTTTGCACATCCTGTTACATGACCTTGCACCATGCAACACCTTGCTGATGTTACATTTGAGTGAATATCAAAAAGATATGTTAATATGAGCTCGTGTTACCAGAGCTGACATTACACCACACTTCTTCCTTCACCCTTCAGTGACTCCTGTAAGTGCTGAACATTCCAGCCGCCAACTACATTCACAGTCGTGTGCCAAAGTCTTCTTATGGGGAACCTAGAGACGCAAGTATCGTCAGACCACTACAGCCGTGCGACAAAACAATCAGTTGTTTGTGTTGATAGATATTTTTGAATCCTGTTGGAGGCGATGCGATTTGCGCGTGACGTGTTCTACATGGATCACGCGCTTCATTTGAAAAGTTTGCGTCACGTGGACATTCCCCTGTGAGTAGTAGTCGTATGCATCTGAACTTTTGGTAACTAACAAACAACACTTGCAAGGCACTTATTAAAATTATTTATCTGCAATTTCCAAGAATTTAGACCAAAAATAAGAGGAAAACTGGCTTTCGTTTTCTATACACCTTAGTCTTCCATTCGAAAGTTTCCCGACGGCCTGATGGTGTTCATCTCTCGTTCGATGAAATTATGTCACGTGTGGGTACTAACAGAGGGGACATTAACCCTTACACTTCTGGAAATGTCCACAAACGTGGCTTGGCAATCAGTGTCTACGCAAGTTTAGAAGGTTAAAGAAGAGGTCAGCAAGAGAGGGACACGAAAGGCAGCGAGACACTATTTTATCCTGGGGGTTAGGACAACCTTTCTCATTTTCGTTTTGGAAAGAATGGTGAAGCATTTGCTTGCTGCCTTCAGAGACGACGGGGATGGGTGGGAGGGAGGAGGGAAGGGGAAGACGATTCAGTTCCAGCCTCTGACTTTTGTCGATACGTAGATGCACGCCCGATGTGTATCTCTGATGTTTTCCTCAGTCCTTCTCCCTTTGTGAGGATGCCATCTAATGAATATCGACTGCATTAACACCTCATCATCTTCCCTGGACCCACGGAAGTGATGCTCAGTCGTCCGTGCGTTAGTTAAGAAAAAACAAACTGGTTACTAGCACGTTGACAGTTAAATTCACGAATTACGATGTGACCTCCCTTCACCTGAGCGGCAAGCAGTTTTCATCTTGGCTGTTCATTATACACTTTGATTTCTTGTTTGAACTCTTCTCGTGGATATTATGGATGTATAAAAAGCACCGTACTATCCCGGATATTTCATTATATAATAATAATGGCCTTAATTGTTGAGAACAGTTTGGCCAAAGGACTCTAAATGGTTTATAGGGTTAGGATCAAAGTGACCCACAAGCGGTCGACAGCCAAGGGACACTTGAAAATCACTAGAGTCGTGTGATGAAAACATTGTCTGGAGATTTTATTAACCCTACTCCTCTTTCTCACATAGTTGGTGGTCTTGTGTTCCACACAGGACATTCCGTGGCCTTTAACCTGGCTCTAACCATGATTTTGTTTGCTGGGGCGGAGGTAAGAGGAGCAGGGGGAGGATTAAAGAACGATTTAACTTCCAGTAGGTTCTCAATTGTCAACAAGAGCTACACACTGGTCTGTTCAGCCAACCGGAGACAATGAAAATGTATCTAGGTGTTGCTTGTTGTAATTTAGGGACATGGACCATGTATCTGTAGCTTTGCGAACTATAGGTTTGATTATACAACATGCACACAAAATGGTACAACTTCCTAAACTTGCTTGTACAGTGAGAGAAGATGGATGGGTAGCAGAACATCTTCACAAATGCATTCCGTAAAACACTCATGCTGGACAGTGAACACCATTTCACGGGTTTTAAACTTGTTCTAGCACGGATTAGAGTGGCATTTTTCAGAAAGAGTAGACTCGGAACTCGTTTGGCGGAAGAGAGAGAAGAGTTGTGCAAGTTTTGAAACTAGTTAGATACTAAATGGAGTCACATGGCAAGACTGAAGCGATGAAGAGTGAAATAGAAGTCTTTGCTCTGAAACAGGAGATGGAGGACAAAGATCCCCGATCACTAAAGCATAGTTCTCGAGGAACATTTAACTAAGCCAGTGACGAGATAGGGGAGGAAAGGCCTGCAGATGTTTCACAAGTGTGTTAACAAATGTTTATGACGACTCGGCAAACAGCAGCGCAGGAAGCAGACAACCCCTGCACAAGCTACCCACCCGCTTCACTTTGCTGAACACGTGCTTCCTAATTGGGGCGTCTTCTCATCGAGGCAACGACGATGTACAGGTGGAGAGGTTAACCTTTTCCATGTGATATGCATGGAGTTTAATTAAACTTGATTGTGAGCTGCTCTATTCTTGCAAGTTGTGTAAACATCCTTTACATCCCTCTCAAACATTGGAAAGCGCTGGTGTGATTTCTACAAAGGACCATGCACGCAAGCATAAAAATCTTTTATTAGACGGTACATTCTTATCCTTGGCATGCACACACGTGCACATTCCCCTTTCCCTTCGGAGGAAAAGGGAAGGGGAGGTAACAAAAACTGAAAACGAATTTTAAAAATAAAGTCCTTCCAAGAAATATCAATCCTATTTATGAATACTGCACATACAGAAGTCAAAGTTGGAAACGCCTAAATGCTAAAAGCCTGAAATCCGTTGTTGGCCACAGACTGGTTAATAATTATCAGTCGAGTTTTACAGTGCATGGTATGACATGCACTTGAAGCTGCCTGAAGAGAAGTAATGTGCAGACTTAAGGTTGTGATTTGAGAGACTCAGACCTAGGTCCACCACAACAACCTTGACCGAACTTAATTTTTTTGACTCTTTCGTCAGAAATAATATTGCAGAATTTGATAATGAAGACTTCTCCAACTTTGACTAATATATGATGTGGTTCTAAGGCTACAACATTAAGCATCTGGTGCTGCAATTTGCAGAACTGCACCGTACTTTTGTTTCATAATCCAAGTTACATTGGAATTGAGAAACTTTATCAACAGAGCCATCGTTAGGCGAGAACGCACTGTTTTACTTGGGGGTTGGGTGGGCACAAAATGTTCATTTGGACTCAAAAGACAAGTAATTTCCCTTCCTTTTATGAACATTTCACCCCACCTATCATATCAAAGTCTGCTGTCCAAAGAACAAGAACCGTTTGTATGTTGCATTAAAAAATGGTTGTACACAAAACTTTAAATTCTAAATTTACAGCTGACAGTATAAACCATTTATGGCTTCCAGCCTTGCACAGCAAGTGTCAACTTGGGGATGATGTGTATAACCAAAGAAATAATAATAATAAAAAAATCTCCTACCATTCTAAATGTCACATACACAAGACTGAATGATTACATTAATGATGAATTTTACATCAAAATATACAGATACATTTTGAATGAAAAAAAAAAATCTTGTCAATAAGTCTGTATACAAAATTCTTGGGAAGGGAGAACATGTGACTATATGAGGCATCTTTATGACTTTAAAAATACCACCTCCACAGCCACCAAATTCTGCGGCAAAAAGAAACAGAAATCAGGCTTTTCAGGGACAGTAGACCTTGATAATTGGTCATTAATTCAGGTGCTTCAATAATGATGTTGCACCAGCAATACTGCCCTGATTTTTCTTTTATAGAATTGAGTAGTTATGTGTCTGTTTCTTATGTTTTTGTAATAATGTAATAACTTAAACACCCTCGGCTGACCTATTGCCTGAGAAAGGTCAGCCACCCAAAATGACAAAATACTGACTGAAAGCCGGACCCTTGTATGATTTAGAATAACTGTACAGAACACAAACCGGAAAAAAAAAAAATCTTGCACAAATCTACATATTGCCGCAAAGTTGCTCATTGCATGTTTTTATTTAAGTGTGAAAGTAGGTATATATACAAACATTCATTCACCACACCACTCACACGTATGTACCCTTAACAAACTGCATAACAATGCAGATACTAAAGAGTGCCTTGGGACAAACAACCACCAACTGTTACAGTAAAGAATATTCATTATGCCCTTGACGGTGTAGAAAAACTTGCATCAGTGAAAATTAAAATAAGAGTGTAAGTTAGGTTCTTTTAAGATGATTTTATGCAATGTGACTAAAGCACATCAAACTCACAAGGAACAAAGGCTGAAATGGGGAAGGAGATGGAAATGATTGACCCCTCCCCATCTCTCCTCCCTTATGTTGGGAATATGGGGTACCTGGCTTCCTGTGTAGCAGAAAATCCATGTCTACCTTACAAGCAAGTGGTGCCACACGATGTACAGCTGTTAAGAACATCTGTAGGGGGTGGGGAGAACTTAACAGATGGTCAGTCATCAGATGGGAAATCCATGACTGTTGCCACATGCTCTAAATGAACACACCACACAGCCCAGAGCACACATTTTCTTACCATTCCAAGTTCTCCAGCCTCTGATTGCATTTTGCAATCAACTACTATTTGCCAGTAATTAGTGTCCAGTGTTTTTACCACCTTTGATAATGCTCATAATAGTTTGTGATGACTTCACATATTCTAGCTAAGATGATTAAACAAACAAACAAAAGACAGTAGTTTGGCACCTAGCTGTTCAGGTTTGGCACTAGATACTGCAGTACCGTATTCCCATGTGGTATGGTGGCCCTGAAGTCTACATATTACTTGATACTTTACAGGTAACTTCTGCTTGGCTGATTACGGAGTGTTGCCCAAGCTTCTGAAGGACCTTGTCAATGATGCATCACATGTTGCATGGCAACATTAAAAAAAAAGGGAGTGGGGATCCAAGGCAGCAGGTTTTATGCACCTTGAATGTGACAAGCCTAAGCCGAGGAGACAATGACATTATCATATTGTAAGCCTCGACTAAAACTGCCACATGAAGAGAATACTCTGAACTCACTTATGCACTTCACCGATATTTACATGAAAACCTGATTTCGAGAGCTATGTCAATCATAAAAGGACCAGAGTGTTCTTAGTTACTTGAACTCTGCACATATCTGCAAATCAAGCAACCGTGCATCTCACAACTGGCATGTCATAAACAATATCCCTCTAGATGAGCTAGAATCTGTTGGTGCTTAGGGTGACTATCAAACCATATTGCTGATAATTTATTGCTCAAACATTGTTACCAACAGTAAATGAAAAGGGGGTGGGGACTTCATCAGGAAGAAGTGAAAGAGAAGAACTTACAGATGTGAAGATGCTCAAGGCTTTCAGAGTTTAGAGTGTTTTGTTGAGAGACTGTACAAGCCAACAGCAAAGTTTTCAGGTCAGAGGAGAACAGGTAAAGAGTGTGACTCTGTGCAAGCTACTGATGGTGGTGAATGCTTTTGCACATGCATGCATCACATCAGAAACACTCATACCAACTCATAAATAATCAACTATCGCCCTTCAATTCCAATAATAGTACAATGTGTTTACCTTCAGAACATTTCACTTGGATACAGACTACAAAACACTTGACAATTTGGAAGTGGGGAGAGGAGAACACTGTTGCAGTGTTGGCAACAGGATAGTCACCTTAATGTTCACATTAATCTGGTCCTTGGTTCCACATCATAGGGAAACCAACAGGTGACAGCAAGTCTTGGTTTGAAAGCCATATTTTTCCTACAGTCACAACCAACAAGGGAAACTCTCCTTCAACATCATCCCTTTCTGGTAGCTGGGCCACACTGATGCTGCTACCTGCACCAGGGAAATGGAAAAACTTTCCTCTAAGCAGATTCCAATGGACTGCCCCTTGCAAGCATGGAGGGGTTGACGATGCTAGTGCGGCAAGTGCCCTGTTGCTCCATAGCGCTCTCTTTCCAAGGCAAGCTGGCGCTGAAATGCTTCATGCTGGGCAGCGGACAGCTGTATAAATGAAACAAAAAAATAATAATTACTTAAACAAGCACTTTTCCCAAAGTACATCCTAAACTGGCTACAAAATCCAATGTTATATTCGATTAAAAGATTTTGAAAGAGACATTTGCATGAAGAGGACAGTTCAGAAGACAGGGGTGGAGAGGGAGTGGGCTAAAAACAAAACAAAAAACATGGAGAGCAAGCATATGCAGAAGAATTCAAAGGTGTGGAAGTGTTTTACAGCACTTTAAAACTTGATGCTTAATAGGAGTCTGGCAGCAGACAATGCTAATGGTGGGTTTATAAATACCTGATGTGCAAAAGACGGGTCCATGCACGCTCTGCTGTAAAGTTCACGCTGTATAAGATCCTGCTCCCGCTGGCTGGCCCCAGGTAGAAGAGTCTGAGCACCTGGGTGAAGGGAGGCCAAGGTGGAGGGTGCACCACTAGCACTGGGGAGACCCAGACATTGGGTCTGCACCTATACCAATGACCAGACAGCAATGTCAACTAGCAGCATCAACAAGCACAGGGCCAGAGCACAGAATCTTCATGAGCTGCATGGCTGTGTGCAAGTAGGGTAACATTGAGCATGCCTCTACCACTCTTGTGGCATCACTAACAGTGTAAACAACACGAGCTTTAACTATGTGATATTGTCATACATGAAACAACATTACATACCATGGTATACATAGCATCATGCCTATATGCTCGGTCAGGACTGTATCCCAATGTAAGTGGAGATATGACTATATTGTAACCTTGCTTTCTAGTGATACTTCATTCTTCTAAAGTTTCAAACCCTGTTATTTAACATCCCAACTAACCTTCAATAAACAGGCACGCTTCATATGCATTTGTGCACAAAAACATTAATTTATTTGGATAAATTACAAAACTCAATGCTAAATCACTTACGAGAAAACTGATAAACCAACTGAGCTGGATCTATCAGACTTCGTTCCTGCTTTGTTCGCAAGTAAAACTCATTAGTGACTCTCTGCATGTAGATGAGCTGGTCATTGGTGAGTTGTTGTGAGTAATATTGGTAAATCATACGACTTGACAGCTGCTCTGATTGCTGGCCTTCTGGAACAAGAAGAGCTGAGGGAATGCAGCAGTCAGCCTCTAGTACCTGGTGCAATGGCAGCTAGACATCTACTGCCATCCGCTCCCCAAGCACTGTCTTTGAGGAGAGAGCAGTGGAAGCAGTGAAGCTTGCCCTGTTACTGGTGACTCACTTTATGGACATGCTTGTGGCAGACCCTTTCAGGGCGAAATAATTTTTTTCTGGATTTGGGAAAAGGTGTTATACCCACAACAAGGAAGAGATTTTAGACCTATCTTTTTTCTGTAAATTAAATATTGATCTTCAAAACTCAAATATCAAAAACTGCTTCTTACTTTATTATTAACTGTAGGTACAATTAAAGGAAAGCCTCTCTTCTGGTTGCTCACTTGAAGGCAATACCATAAAATGGAGGAAGCCAGTAATTTAGTTCAAGTGCAGAGCACAACTTTGTGCATGATTTAGATTAAAAAAAAAAAGAAAAAAGAAAAAGAAAAAAAAGAGAGAAAAGCCGAATCTACTAACCACAAGCACCAGCACAGAAGCTTCACTGCAAACCACAAAACTGCCTGCCACAAAAATCCCTCGGCTGTTTCAAGCATCGCTGGCCTACCCTTGCCCACTGACCATCAGAGCAGTGTCTATCTTACCTGATGACCATTTCTTCTACGAACTATTTTTCTTGCTCAAACAAGCATCTCTTTCATGCAGATATTTCCCTAACGCCCCAATCTGTCTCCAAAGGGAAGGGGTAATAAACAAAATAAAAATTTGAAAAAATGTGTTCTAACCACGAAAGGAGCATTATTGTGAGGCCATAGTTCTTACCTGGGGGACCAACTGGTGGGGGGTACAGGTGTGCAAGTGGATGAATGGCAGGCAAGCCACTGCCACCACCACCGATACTATTTAGGGCTGCTGCAGCGGCCAGGCTGGATGATTCTTGCTGCTGATGCAGGTGCAGATGTGTGTGGGAGTGGGCGTGGGTGTGAGTGTGGGCATGCATGGCTGCCGCCGCTGCTGCTGCGTTGTTGGCAAAACTGGCCATCTGCAGGCGAGCCAGGGCTTCATTTTGCATGCTAGGTGGAACCAGGCCCAGCTTCTCTGCATGCTGACGCTCGGCAGACAGCCTCTCCACAGCGCTGGCGTAGGATATCTCTGGTGGTAGGTGGGGATGTGAGGTAGGCAGGCCTACAGCGGGACAAAATAACAGTGCCTTGTTTGGAGGTCTTCTGTACTCTAGATACTTTCTATAACCTACCCACAACCAAGCAACTCAGTGCCTTCACTCTTGAGATGAAAGCAATTCCTGCAAATAAACTTGCCAAGGTGGGTTTTCTGATTGCATCTATTACCGACTGTTGTCCACAACTTCAAATACTGCTCTAAGTCTCCAAACCAAAACTTATATCCCACCCCCTTCCCCCAAAATAAAAAATAATAATAGCAGGAGCACAAGTGGCTAAAGCAAGCTTCCCATTCAAATTTCAACTAGTAATCCATTTGTGCAGTTCTGACATCACAAGTCAGCACAATTGTAATCAAATTATAATCGAAATTCCAACATAAACAGGAACATGTTCTCTTGAAAGATTTGTGGTTTCTGTTCATTCTTGTAGAGATAATCATGATTACAGAACTCTTTAACCTGGTTTGCATTTGCTTTTTCATAACTACTTTCCATGTTTTGCATGAATGTCTCGTTAATCTGTGGCTCCTACTGCTTATTACTGTTTATTTTTACTTTTCTCATAATCATGTACTAGTATCTACCGCAATCATTTCCTCATTTCCATAAACGTGGGAATCTCTCAGAGATTTGTGTCTTCCATAGACATATATGAGAAGCCTGCTCCCAGACTGCAACAGCATACACACATTTAAAAAAAAAAATCAGAAATGGAAAGGTGGGGGCTTTTGATAATCATGTTTTTCTGATCTGCTTAAGCAGGTGCTAAGAAAATGAGACGGAAGAAATCAAAATAAAGAAGCTGAAAGCTCTGAGGCCTGACCTATTCATCAACAGGATTCTTGGTTTGAACCCTCAACATTTCCATATAAAAAGACTTAGTGTGTGGATGCTAGGCCTGCATCTTTCCTCACAGAAAGTCCTTGCATAAGCAACTGCTGAGGTTTCATAGCAAGATCCAGCATATTCTAGCCAGCCAGGGATTTTGTGGCAAGCAATGTCGTTGCTCTCTCTCTCTTGAGACATAATGCACCACGGTGAACAATGAAAATTGAAAAAGCTGTTGAATCAAAACAGTTGGTAATATTATAATGGCATTCTTCCATCACATTTTCTTGTCTTCTGCATAAATATTGACAGCTTGTGGTAAGGGATTGGAAAATGAATGCAGATACTCAAAACTAGTCTTATTATGGCATTCACTGTAGCAGATCATTCAATACCATAGTAATACAAAAGGAAAAGGCTTTAAAATACTGTATTTGTGATTCCCCCTATGTAACTGTTCCATAATTATAAAAATAATAATCAAGATGACAACATTTGTTACATTCTGTATTCTTCTTTTTTTCTTTGAATGACTAATAAAGTATGCTCAACCACAATAGGTGTGAATAGATAACTCACAAATCCTAGTTTAGCTATGACTTAAGAAGTTCCAAGAAGGAAACATAAAATATCGCAACCTATCTTTATTTTTTCTGTTTCCTCCAACCAACCACTTTGCCCAGTATCCTTCTACCCTAACATTGCTCTATAGTAATGATCACCAACAAGAATTAACTAAAACAGAAAAAAATAACCATTCAAATATACTGTATTCACAATCACAGTACGAATAAACTCCTGATTATTTATGGTCTGGCTTAAAGCAGTTTTTAAATGGAATTTTTTAAATAAACTGCTTTAAGTTTTTCATACACCAAGTTAAAGAATTAGGAAAACAACCATGAGAATGAGACATCTAAAATATATTTATGTCTGTTCTACATAAAAGCTATCAGTCAAGGCAACTGATCAAAGGGAGACAACTCATAATTAATTTATTCTTACACTAGTCGCAAGTCCTATTGAATGAGAGATTTAATATCTGCTGTAAAATGTCTGATCTATGATATGACTTGTTAGCTAAATGCTTTTCAAATTAAAAGGTACCACTTGTTCATGTCATGCCTAAGTCATGTAGATGCAATGCAGAAAGTCCTAGGTGAAAGGAGAGGGTTCTAGAAGTGGTGATGAGCACAAAGCAAGAAAACCAGGGGCATTGTTCTGGAGACCATCACTTTCACCTTACATTTTCAGGCCCTGGGACACAATCTGCCATCCATCTAGAATCATGTATATGTTCTGGCACCCTAGACGAAGGCAACTAGTATTCTCAAACAGGAAAATAGTATTGTTTGACGAGTACTTTTAAGTCACTACTTTACATGATTTAACCACAAATAATGTATTACCTTGTAGTCAATGAACTAGTTTAGTGACCTACAGAAATCTAGGCTAAATCTAAATGGTTACTAAAGCCAAATTAAAAAAATCATCTTAGTAATTTCCCCAAAAAAATGTTTTAGGCATATTGTGCTAGCCACTCTGAAATCCTAGGAAATGTACCTAAACGAGTATTACAATCAAGTCAAACATGTCGTCACAGGAAGAATATTTTAATACAAGCCGAAGTTAGTCGTTATAATCAGGAAAACCAGTTTCAATATTGGTGTACGCTAAATGATCTGCTACAGATATGCCACGTTTATATATATCAGATGACTTTGCAGTGTTGTCACAGCTGCAGGCAGGCCAACACAATGTCTCATGGTTTAAACCTGTCAAATCTCTTCTGCATTAACACCAGTAACACTAATAATCACTCGCACACTCTCCCAAATAGCCCTGATCTATTGGCACTCTCCCCAAATAACCCCAGATTCACCCTGATCCAGCTATGGCCACTTACCCAACCTCTCCAGCTTCTCCCTCTCTCTGGCCACAAGGTCACTGGTCAGGGACACTGGCGGGTATACACCTGGTATGTGGGGACCTACCCCAGATCCATGAGCACCAGGAGGCAGGGCTAGTGCTCCCACAGGTGGGTACCCAAATCGTCGCTGCAGCTCTAGCCAGTGTGGGTCAAGAGGTGTGGCGCTAAGTGGCAGGAGACGTTCAATACCTGAAGGAGACAAACAGAGCAAGTTACAATTTTATATCCCATAATAATGGTCTTTGTTCTCCTACTCTTTCAGAGGAGACTGGTGTTATTACAGAAAATTACAGCAACACTCCATCTTCTGAATATGTTTCCACACAAATTATGATATTCAATAAATTATTCTAAAAATTTTATGTTAAATTGTTCCAAACGAGGACCAAAACAACCCTGTTCTCTCTGGAAAGTTCAGTAACAGGTAGCTTGCCATAGCAGCAACCTTAGAAACGCAATCTTCAAATAAAAATTATGAATGAGATAAGAACACGAAAGTATTCTTAATTTCTCATCTCAAATTTTTTTCTCTTACGGAAGGAAGCCATTTTGAACCAAAATTTGTTGTTTTAACAAATTTCACTGTGTCCTATAGGTCAAAAGATACTTTAACAGCAAATGTAGCAAGTCCTGAAGCACATTATGTGCCTTCTCAGCTCAATCTGCTTTGTGGCCTGCTTACAAGCCTTGTTCCACAGCCAGTAGTTTCAAGCTGGGTACATCTGGCCACACCAAAACAGATGTTTGGTTGCAGGGCTAAGAGCGAAGAGGGGAGTTTTACCTGGTTTGGAAGCCGGCATACCTGGCGGCTTCAGATCCATTTCAGCCTTGAGCTTCTCTCGCATCTCCATTTCGCGCAGCTCTCGTTCACGCAGTTCTCGCTCTCGTTGGTCACGTTCACGTTTGTCTCGCTCCAATTCCAACTCCAACCTAAAGACCAAAAGTCATGGATTAAATTGTTGTAAAGCAGCATTCATTCTACCCAGTGATGGATTTTGGTTCATTTTCATGTCTTATTATTCTGTCATTGCTTAGAGCTGAGTTTCACATGTGTTTCAACTATAATCAGCCTTATATTTCTGGATCTTGTTTTGTACTGCAATATTACATTTGTTATGTCAATAGTTTCGTCTGTCAGTCAAAAGAAGCGTCACTAATAATCACAGAATACGACTGACCTTTCCCTGGATCCAGGAGGATACATAGCTAGACGATGGTAGCTGGCAAGAGGATCCATATGGGGATGGCCTGAAAGACCTGCCAGTCCATAAGCTATTGACCTCTGAGGGTCTTGACCTGTACAAGAAAGTTCCATCTTTTAGCCCATATAATTCCTAGAACTTTCAATAGAGGTTTTATGCACCCACCAACGGCTATCCACTTTTCTTCCAGACTCAAGAAAATAAGTAATGTGGCTCTGAGTACAGCAGATGCTATCTAAAACAACCAAACCACCAGACTGTGACCAGTAATATCACTCAACGGAAGATACTGTGCAAAAAAAAAAAGGTCTATACTCCTAGGTCTAGACATGTAATAGTAGGATACCACACTGAGCTAACTTAAAAAAAAACAACCACCAAAAACAAAAACAAAAACACCCCAAGGGGATAAACACATCTTGACAAATCAGTGCAGACTGTGTGGTGCATCCTCTTTTGGATTGGGGCATCAAATAATCTTTAGTCATATGACATGGTACTAAAGTGATCTTCAAGAGAAACACGTCATGATGCAGCTGCTCTGTCAAGGAATGCTATGGCTGCTTTTGGTTCAACAGCTTGTCTCTTGAAGATATGTGCCATTATGCATCTAATTGAGAAGACTCACCACTAAGAACATGTGGTCGAGCATACTCATGAAGCTGCCGCAGAGCAGGGGTATCTGGGTAGGGCCTTGGGGTATGTCGCTCAGCAAATGGACCGTGCTGTTGCTGAGAGGAACTTGTGCTAGGACCCTGTAGGTCAGCAGATGCCGATTTGGGCGGCGTGTTTGGCCGTTTCTGCTTTAACAAAAAACGCTAAAAACTGTGGGCTGAAGACATGCAAAGGTAAAGACTGTGTGCATTATAACAATGTACCTACAATACCAGGTTTATTACACTTCATCCTGGTTGTGTAGTCTTCACCATTAGGGAGTACCAAACAAAGTTAAAACTTACTGACAATGGATTGCAATAATTTATTTCAAGAAACTACACATTAGTTTTCTACATTGACCATAAAGCTCCTTCAATTTTGTACTTTGTTGAACGTGATGATGAATCAAATATACATTAGTTAGCGGCAATTTTATGAGATGGTTTTGTTGTTATTTGTATAAATAAAATAATCATGTTTCAATCTCAATTCTACATCTCATGGTGACCATTGTCATGTACATAGAACATCTGAAAGGTTTAAACACATGCTAATCAATACAAAACAGAATAAAATGCCTTACATCTCTAGGCCGCTCATCCCTCTGAGCCTGATGTGACGACTGAGAGGAGACTGGCTGAGCTGATGGAGCTTGTTTCTTGGCTCGCTCTTCACGTTTTTTAGCCAAAGCTGATGAAGGTAGTGGCTTGAAGATCAAGTCACAGCGTGAGCAGCAGTTGCGGTCACCCCTATCCAGCACTTTAATAAATCTGTCAACAATCATAAGATTAATGCATGGCTGTGTGATCAACGTGAGTTCTTTATTATTTTTGAAGACTGCAACCATTTTTGCTAACCTCTCTCTCTCCTGCCCATCCTCATAAAATTTTGTTGAGATTCATTCAAGGTTTCTTTTTGCTATTTCTCTTGATGTACTAGCTGTTACCAGAACACAAAAGCCAGAGATGCAGAGCATGTATCATCTTCTAGAGCACCTACTCTGTAAAATTATTGTAGTCTAAAAAACACAGATATCCTCACAGCTGGTATCAAAAGAAAAATTAAGGTGACAAAAGGCTCTAGAAATAATTTTTTGTTTTGAAGATTTTTAATAACATTTTGAGATGGAACAATTAAATATAAAATAACTATCTAAAAAATATGTTTTAAGCAGTTATGATGAAAATTTTGACTGTATTAGATGATTTAAAAAACCTTTTAGACAGTACAAAAAACTTAGATGATTGATTTTAGTGTCTTTGTAAAGTACAATCATCTAAGTTTTCCAGAATGCTCATTTTGATATTTTTGAAAAAGTCTTGGAGACATGTGTGGTCAACTGCACTCACGCAAAGTGTTATTAAAAATCTTTTTTCTAGAATGTACTGTCACCTTAAACTTGGGAATATTTTCATGCTAATCTGCTGGTATGACATGAGTGGAATGTATAGATATTTTAAGTGTTTACCAAAACATCTTTACAATCTGAAATAAATTTTTCTCATGTCCCCCTCTACTAAAAAAAAAAACCCAAACAAACAACATCAAAAATGCCCCCCAAAAACTGCAGCAACATAGCAAAGATTAAGCTAAACAAGGAGAAAGTCTAAATTTGATCAGGCCTTTGGTGCTTACACTGCTGAATGACTTTTGAGCACTTCTTTGTTACATGGAGTAGGGTTGGGACCTGGCGTAGTGGTACCCTCCCGATCGGAGTCCGAGTCTTCCACCTCTTCCACAATGGTGTCATTCTCCTGCTTGGTGTGTCGCAGTGAGAGTGGCATTCCTGCTGTCATCAAGACAAAGAAAAGATCATGTCTAACTTGGCACAGAACTTACACCACAATTTTCAAAGAGGAACGTTGCATCTGCAGTCATTATAGAGGCACCACTGAGAAAACTGCCTTGCACCACCTTTCACTGGCTGCTTGATAATAATTATTGCTATCAAGGTCTAGTGATTTCATCATTGCTCCAAAAAACAAGCCTCTACCTATACACAGAACAATTTTATGGATTTGTTTTTTCATACTTAAAAATGTGACAGTGGCTTATTTGTTCTCCCCAGGCCTGTTGGGGGTTTCTGGATCAGCTGCGTTCAGTGCCAGACACATTGATGAAAATGACACTAAGTAGTGCCTTCTGAGATCTGCTTTCAAATGTTGAGTCTGCAAGGGAACTGACTGGATTTGAAACGGCTATAGTGGCCCATTTCTACACTACTACAGTGTCACAGTTCACCGGTTTACTGACAAAAGCGACTTGAAGTATTAATTAACCCTTTTCCAGACCTAATGTGCAGCACATTTTGATCAGTTAGTTAGCTTAGCTATTATGGGGTATGAAAAACAAAGCAGCTGGCAGGTCTCTATCTTGTTCTGTCCTCTGCCACATGCTTCAAGACTGAGTTATCTAAATGTGTCTGCCGCAAGATGCAATGAAGAAGCATTCCACTATAGTCAGGCCCCCATATCTGTTGACTCCCTGTGGTTTATCGCGCCACTCACCCCGAAAGGAAAACTAAATCAATCCTATCTTTCTGAATGTGAAATCCAGCAGCCCAAACATGACCACTATGGTCTCATCTTTGTCCATATACCTGCACTCGAAAAACCTGCATCAATTCTGCTTGTAGCATTTGTGCTGTCTGCATTAGTTGTCATGCTTTCACTGTTACAGTGTTAGGTATTATCTGTGGTTTCACACTAGTCTTAGAAACATATCATCAAATAAGTTGGACAGCTGAGTTTCCCATCTCATTGATATCAGTATTCCGAATTTGGAATTCTCCACAGGAATCGATACTACCAGTACCAGCAATTTTCTATGTATCTACAAGCATGCCCAGTGGACTGTAAACTACGATCTCTGCACCTACAATGAGTATTCCTGGGCATGACTGGCACAAAGTCCTGACTTACTACGTCTGCTCATTAGAGCTCAAGCCGGAAGTTTTAGTTCTGGCATGTTTACACTACATACTCTGCAACTTTAAACCTCCACTCTTTGTCCCCTCCTCCTATTTTATTTAGCTTTTCTAATACCATATTTTCCCATGACTTTAGAAATAGATTACTCCATGTCACCAGTCAATTTGTAATTTGTCACCTCAAAGCAAACGACAAAATTAGAAAATGTCTGTAACTTTTATTTCAGATTCTTTATCTATTACCACTTCCAGGCAGGTAATATGCTATTTGATGAGAAGCCTCAAAATGTAGAAAGCCTCTGCATACAAGTGTGTCTGCAAATGAAAATTCATCATGCTATGGTCAACACAGTTTTACATCTCAAGAAAATAATGAATTTGAAAGATTCATCCATACCTCCCTCTTGCCGAACATTGTCCATGCCTCCATGTTGCTCTAAGTGCGAGCTCTTCTCACCATGCAGTGCAGGTGTATTTCCTGACAAGTGGTGCGAGATGCTGCCACTCAGTCCTGATGCATAAGATGAGGATGATGTGGCTGGAGCAGATGGCGTGAGAGAAGTGAGTGGGGGTGGCAGCAAGGTGCGTTGCGGTGGATCCGACCCACCGACGCCACTCGCACCTCCCACACCACTGCTGCTGCCCAGAAGGGGCGTCTCTCGAGCTTCTCTCAAAATGGCTTCCCTGGAATTGTCCCTCAAAGAGTCAGGCCCCACCAGACCACCATGGTCCAGACCACTGGCAGCAGCTGAGTCTATGCTGGTGAGTGGAGGAGGCACAGGGATGTGAGAGGGGGGCAGTTTCTGATCTGGCACAAGAGATGGCAAAGTTGATGAAGTTGATGAGGAAGATATCGACTGTGGATGAGGGCGAATGACTGGGTGAGATTCTTCGGCAGCTTCTTTCATGCGCTCGTCTGGTCGCAAAGGTGAGCCAGGCTCCTTTTTGATTGGTACGAGGCTAGGCACAGGGGGTGGAGGCCCACCAAGCCGAGGCCCCAGGTGTGGGGCATATGGGTAGTATGGGTGGTGGTGATATGGGGTGAACAAATGCCCTCCCAGTGTAGATAAAGGCTGCTTGAGGAGGGAGATACTTTTTTTCTCCCTCCCCACTGGTGCCTGAGCCAGATGACATCAGTGTCACACCTGTGGACGACATAGAAGTCATGGTAGTTCCAGGTACTACCAAGGGTGATGACGAAGAAGAGGATGAGGAGGAGCTGGCAAATGAAGATGAAGACGATGAAGGCATCAATACAGCAGACTGCGTTGACACGGTGACTGGTGCCTGAGAGGCTAATGAAGAGATCGTCACGGAATCGATGCTGGCTGTTGTTGCGATTGCAGAAGGCAGTTCAGAAGACTGCCGAGATGGAAGTGACAAATTTCCTGCCGTGAGGTGTGAAACACCGACACCCAGGGACTGTTTATTCTCTGTAATCAATCCCACTGCCTGTGTCACAGGAGAAAAGGAGTTGCCCAATGATGGAGTATGATGACTGCTAGTCCCCACACCTCCAAGAATCAGTCCAGAGTTTGAGTCCTGTGCAGATGCCACAGGGTTCACAATGGCTGTCGACGTGCACACTGCAGTTGTGCTGATGGTGTTGGAAGTTGAAAGAGTTGAAGCACCAGCAGTTGTGCTGGCTGAGACAGTGTGAGAGAGAGCCACTAAAGGAGATTGTGCAAGAGGTTCAGGCTTAATATAGTCTTTTGCAGGTTTGAACTCCGTGTCAAGGGAGCTGGGAGTAGAGGGCTGAGAACTGGCACTCAGGTCATCCTGTGGGATAATTAACAAACATCAATCATGTAGCCTTCAATAAAGTGCATATAAAATTTATTAAGCGATAAAATCATCTTAAGTATGCGTCTTCTCCAAATGAACAGCTTCTGATTAGTCTGCAATTTACATAGTAAATGTTGGGGAAAGGGGTGTGGACAATCTTAATTTCACAACAGCAGACAAGAACATTTATTAAGAAAGACAGCTGTTACATGGGAAAAGGAAACTGCTGTGAAAATGAAACTTCCTGCTAAAGTCTTTTCAAAGTTTTGCCTGGCAAGATGAGCTAGCATGTCAAGACTTTTTAATCAATCATTTGGTACACTGAAAACTTCTTAGTAAGACACTTTCCCCCCCTTGAAACTGTGGTGTAACTTTGAATGGGAATGCTTTTAAAAAAGTGATTTGTGTACGTGCTCAGCATTAAATAATCCCCACCTCAACACACAGTCCTACAGAGAGAAAGATGATTTTGGAAGGGAAGAGTGCTTTTAGCTAAAGACAATTTTGCAGTGGGGCAGACAGTGATATGGGAGAATGTGGGGAAATATTGGGGAGTGTAGGATGGAAGGGAAATGGCTAGGGTAGGTATGGGAGGAGGGTTGCTGCTCTGAGATGCCGCAGGTGTTGTTTACAGTTGCCAGTGCCCTCATTTCCTGTTGTGGTTTGCCACCATCTCTACAGCTTGTGGATACATTTTTTAAAAAATATTTCTGGTTATGGATGAGGGAAGGAACCCCATTTTTATGATGTTTTATTTCAAAGATACATGGTTACGCTAGGCTAGCAGTCTTATTAATTCATTTATGGCAAAGTTTTATTTTTTTTAATTTTTGCTTTTTAAGGGGATGTTATCCAGCTGTACTTTTTGCCTGTTTATAAGAATTTGGATGGGTTGCCACCACTGTTATCACTAACGACAGAATAGCATGCCATAGCTCTTTGGGTGGGCTAAGACAGCTGGATCTTTAATGCCAGTCTATATTTATCTAAGACCTGTTTTTTTTGAATTCTTCTCTTTTTTGTTTTCATTATACTCCAACAGCAGATGTGAGGTATGAAGTCTGTAACCACGCATGCAAGTAAGGGAATCTTTAGTATTCTTCATTAAACCTTGTTCATTCCATTTTGGTTTGGTGAGTACTATTTAATTCGAAGAAATACAGAGTATTACCAGTCTGAGAGAAAGAGAGAAATAAAACTTATAAAGTGGAAGACACGAAATCCAAAGAAAAGCCTTGTGACTGCTCAAGAAAAATAACCAATCAAAACAATGCTGACCTGATTGTTGTCATCAGAGTCTGCCTCGTTGCCCAGATCTTCATTTCCAGATGCCTCACTACTATCAAGCATAGACTCGGAGTCAGACCGGTCCTAAGGATAAAAGCAAAGAGATTGAACATATCTCCTGTAATGAATGCTCATCTTTTCTTACCCACATTGTTCTCATTGTCTCTTTTTCACAATCTCTCTCTCGGTTCTCTCCTTCTCTCAATGTACACAACACTGCAGGCACCCACCTGATCTTTTCTTCTTTTGGGTTTCCCCTCTGTATCTGAAGCTTGTAGACGTTTACGACCTTTGGCGTCTGTCTTTGCCTGTGAAGGAAAAATAAAATGCTGTAAGAAATCCTCTTAACTCTGAATGATCAAACAAATATCAATAAAATTACAGCTGAAGTGCATTGTTAGTATGAAAGGACTGGTGGGGTTCACATCCTCCCGTGTAGACATACGTGCTGCATACTTAACACTGAAAAACTCACATGACCGTCTCACTAAAATGAGGTGTATATGATACAAAGTATCAGCTATTGCTACCATTGCCTGCCTATCACCTTCCCAAAGACTAAACTGATTTCCTGAATAACATCCCTGCCTCATGCAAAATCTAATGAGGTGCAGACACCTGAGGCATACTCTCTCACCTGCCCTCCAAGCCTGTCTTTGCTGGTGTCCTTGTCGTTACTGCTGGAGCTGCCTGTGCTAGCACCACTAGGAGATTTACGGCCTAATTTCCCTGTCAGGCCCTCAATGTCTGGACTGCTTGTACTCTGACGTTCACTCTTCTTGCCTTTGTTTTCACCCTTCAATAAGTGTTTTAAAAAAAAAAAAAGTTACTGAATGTCATCTTCCTGGCTTCTGGTATTAATCTTGGCAATCTTGGTGTGGAAATCTGCCCTGGGAAATATCTGACCTTTGACCCTCTGTTCTCCCCTTAGAAAGTTAATACGTGTTAAGGTTTCCTCACCCACCCAATAAGCACGCGTGCATTCTAGCCAGCAACTTTTGCATGACACTAACAAGCACTTGCATACAGTAGCATTGTGAACCATACTAACAAGTGCTTTCGTAAAAGAAGTAGTGCTGTGACGTGTGCACATACTGTGACCACACTAACTTACAGAAGTAGTGCTGCGTCGTGTGCGCATATTGTGCTTCCCGTTAACGGACTCCTCCTCCTCCTCCTTGACAGGTTTGAAGAGGAAAGGTGACGGCTCCTTCTCTCCTTCTAGCGGACGCTCCTCGCCATACTTTTTGAAGAAGAGCCGGCATTTTGTGCACAGCAGTGTTCTGTCTTTGCCAGCATGATGCCAGTCCTTGGAGACTGCAACAAAAAAGTCTAGTCACTCTTGAGGAAAATTTCTTCTTACTTTAAGGTTTAACATTTTGCTTTTTGTTTTAGGATTTTTTCCTTTCTCGCTCACACACACAAGCATGTGTAAATGTGAACACATGTGAATGTATTAACCACTTGTGTTCACAGTCAACTTTCATTCTTGTCATATTTCTGTGAGGTCCTCGTGTCCAAATCAACAATGTGAAGAAATATACCTTTTGGTAAAGAATCATTTCAAATGAGGTGAATTCAAATTTTAAATATGAATTCCTTTCACCCAATAATATATCTACAGATGAACACGACACATTTTAAAAATATGAGAAAGTGCATCTGAAAGAGTCCACTCATGCTGCAGCACAGCAAGCAAAATTATTTGCAGCTGCTTTTCTCTTTGACATCTTTATTATATTCCTGGGAGTAACTGCCTTCTTGTTCACCTTTTTCCATTTTGTTCTTTACTATTCAAACAGCATCAAATGGATCAGCAAATCAGTTCCCATTATAACCCCATTACAGCTTGTCTTTAAGAGTGCAGAGGCAAAAGTATAACCTTACTAAATTATGCCTATATTATCCATCACTGGCCATGGTAATGTTAATTACTTAATACCTTTAGCCTTAACAGATGCAATCAAGATGGGGGACTTGCCACATCAGCACTGTTATCTGGTACACAAGGGTCAACAGCACTGCACACAAAACTGTCTGCTTATGCCAGCACAGACCAAATGGATTGCAGTTCCTTCCCCTGTATGACCACCCATTGAGACAGATTGAGTATAATGGTGGTTTTCAGGTGATACCATCTACATTCCCACTCACAAACCTTTTCGTCAAGGTTGTATCTCCATTTCACAAATAAGGACTGTATTTACGCTGCTACAGCCATGGCGTATTGCATATAGTTTTTTTAAATCATGCAGGCTGAGCAGCATGAAACCTCAACCCATGGACTGGCTTGCACAAATAAAAAGAATAGGTTGAAAGCCACATGAACATGAGGGGTGGAGGTGAAAAGAGACAGAAGTAGGGGGTAACAGCTTGGCAGGCCAGTCTGGTGAGGAAAGGAGGGCGGAGGGCTGGGCATGTTGAACAGCTGCACGATACATATAAACTGATATCCATCCCATAACTTCACTGCACAAGAAATGGAGATGGGGGGAAAAATCATGCCTTTTCTATGACAAGGTAGAGGTGGAGATGAATCAAAAACAGATGACCAGACCTCGCAATGGCTTTTCCCTGGGCCTACTTCTTGGCTCTCCATCCCCGTAAATCCCAGGCACCATATGGTGGCATAAGGCTCCGTGCGTCTCCCTCTTTCTCTCCCCCACCTTCTATCCAGCTGTTTTACAGAAGCATGCATCCATATGCCCACGCACGTGCATTTGCCACTCCTCCCATTTTTTTTTCTTGAAAAATCAAAATGGCTGCACCAGACAGCCGCCACTGGCTGGAAGGTGAAAGTGATTGATTAATCTGTGATTTGCTTTGTTGCTTGCAGATGAAGCAGGTTTCGTTTTACAAACTGTATACACTTGTTCAGCAGTCAGTAGGTTACGAGGGTATGAAAGAGGACAACACTAGCAATCAAAGAGACTGATCCATCACCCTCTGAACAACCCCCTTCCCCCACATCCACAACTGGCTAACACCTCTCTCCATAATTCTCTCTCGCACAATTTTTGTTCACCGCCTACTCACTGCAAGACACAACAAACCTCACAGTGCAAAATGCAGTCACATCTTGTCACCAACGACTCTAAACTCCACTGCCTCTCTAATCCCCCCCCCTCCCTACTCCCCGCGAGAGCCGGAGGATGATGGTGACGAGGAGGCTGATGGCAGCCGCAGCGCGCGTGCAGGAAGTGTGCTTTCAAGCGCTAGTCCTGCTGTCTCGCACCAGAAACAAGGACATCCCAATTTGTAGCACGGCCTCGCTGGCACCCGACCGCGGGGTAGAATCGGCGAGCGAGAAACCCAGCGCATGCTCCTCGTATTGAGATGCTGGCCGGCGGCCACTCGGGGGGATGGAGAGAGAGAGGGAGAAATCGATGGCAGGAGAGAGAGAGAAGCCGATTTGGAGCCTGCGCTCGTGCACGCGCCAATAGGGCAGGCAGGCACTTCCAAAGTAAACCCTCCCCAACCGTCGACGGGAGGTAAAACAGGCTGCGGTTTTTTTCCCCTTGTTCGTGTGGCACAGACTTTTTCAGATTTATCACCACTTGCCACTATCTGGTACACAAATTTGGAAAAAAAAAAAAAAAAAGGAGGAAAAACAAAGGTGGGATTTTAAAGGTCGTCGACTTACTTGTGGTCAAGCAGTGTCGACACAGGTAGGTGCTCAGGTCTCGCCCTCCATCACTGTCTTCCGAATCGTCAGAACACTCGGTGGCAGAACTCTGGTCCACTGTCACAAAAATTATCATCCATCAAGCACGCATGATGTACACATCAAGTCGCCTTAACCTAGACCTCGCGCATTCTCACATCTCTCGGTTTCATGGAAATTAAAAGCCACTGAAGCAAAAGCTATTTTTTATAAGTAAAAGTTAAATTTATACAAATGAAAGCATTTCCACCGAGGTCTACGTGCCATTCGACACCAGTGGCAGCAGCACATCACTTGTCCACTGCTACCGACATCAGTGACGGCTGGCAACACTAAACCTTTCTTTGTGGAGACGATAGATACAAACAGCGCCAAATGAGAGGGTAAAGAAAGGCGCTCATCCACCCCGAGTCTCCCCTCATACAAACACACAATGCAGTTCTGACAGCTGTGCGTCCTAAATGTGCGCGCCATTCGCAATGACCTATATACAAACAGCTTCTAAAACAGCGGAAATGTCTCCCCTACCAGCTGCCGGATTGAAGGCACACACACTCTACAGACTGTCATAGCGCTGCTCAGTCCCACAGCCGTGGGAAGAGACTGCCAAGAGGCACTTCAAACACACACCGCGCCGCGCAAACCTGTGTGCAAACGAGCAAGGGCAGGGAGAGACTCGGCCTCCTCCACCTGCACTTCGTGTTTGTTTGCACGGGATGTGAAGCTTTTCATGCGCACACACTTCTGTAAGCAGACGGAATCAGCTTAGTCTCGGAGCACCAACTTACATTTAACTGTCAAAGTCGCTTCTACTCCATCCCTCCTACCGGACTTGCTGCACCCCTTTACTTACTGCTCCTCCTCCTCACCTTCCCCGTGAAGCTGCGAGTCGTACAGGTGTGTGAGGAACCATTACCGACGGGCAACACGACCGATTGGCAAGCTCACATGGCAAGCTCACAGCGCGGGATCATCTCTCCAAGCTCTCTCAGCAAGAAGCTCAAAGATGTCTGAGTGAAGGGGACGTAACTATCAGGGCCATAAACACCAGAAACGCTCGCGCTTGGCGCCATGTCATCTTCGCCAACTTCAAAGCCGCAGTTTGCGTGGCCCAGACATCAGTCAGGCGAGGGTGGGGGATGAAGAGACTTTCGCAGTCAGCTCTGCCTTTATGGTGTAACGTACCTTCCCCCACTTTTTTTTAACATTCAATTACTGACTTCAATTCCCCCTCCTACACTACTGCATCCTCCCCATGTCCTTCCTCGCTGCTACAGATTAGTGGGTTTGATACAATAACCTCCCCGATAAGGCCGTTCTAATTACACAGCCATCATCATATGCAGATGATGTCAGCAGCAAACTGTTGAAAGGGATCCTTGGTGTTGTCTCCACCCCGGTACACAAAGAGAACTCTAGGTTCTGGTGCTCGCCCTTTATATCCTGCTACTGGCGACACCTACACAACTGTCTAGAGCTCAGTCCAACCCCTATCTTCCCCACTCCAACCATGCTCCACGCGACTCGCCCTCCTACAGCAAAAGCTGAAGCATCTTAATCGACCTTCAGGCGCTCACCACTTGTTATGTCTCTCTTAAAACATGTGAGGTATGTACCCGTGAAAACAACCACACACCCACTCTGCCTACATACTTTCGTTTCATTCGTTTTCATTTGTTGGCTATAAGCCCAGGGAGGGGTTGCATTTTCGGCCATAATATTAGATATCAATCACACAATAACAAACTCATCAGACGCAAAAATTGCGTACAGTGCGCATGATTATCTGATGTGTGTTGCAGCAACGCTGTTCCAGAAACAGTTAACAAAGGGTGAACACACAGACACATTTAATGAAATTCGGGTTTGAAGGGAATGAGAAGCATCGTGGACAAGGCCACTCGACAGATTTGTTAACTACATAGAGGCCCAGCGGCGCGTGACAAGTGCGAGACCTGTCAGGATCCAACCATCACCTGCTCTGAAGGTGGCAGCACGCTGTGATCGCGTGCGCGTACACACCCACCCAACCATGTCTACCCGTTCGTCAACCCTTCTTTCTGCGACTGTCGTGGCTTACAAGCGCCAGCTGTTACACGGTGTCCGAACCTCAGCACCGTCAACGAAATCGATGACCACGTTTAGCAGCAAAAAAAACAAACAAAAAAAAGAGGCTGCTGATTCATTTATCCTCGAGTGTCAGTTAATACCAACACAGCCAGCACGTCCTGGCTGCCAACCTCACCTGCACACACACACACGGAGGCTCGTACTCGCTCGCGCAGGTGAAACGACCAGCCCTGCACGGTCGCTAGGCAACCCACGGCTTGGTGCTGATGGCGCTCTCAGGCCCACCCGGGTCTCCGGGCGCTGGCTGGTTAGCGCTGATTCTCCTCCTCCTCCCTGAAACACGCTAATCTCGGCTGTCCGAGTCAAGAGTGCTACTAGCTGCGTCCTCATCCAGCGTGATCAAGTGGCCGGGTCGATGTTTCATCAATCTCTCTTTAAATACAAAACCGCCTGCAGCTCGTCTCATGCGTCTAGATGGACAAGCCGACCCGGTGTCTGTAGGGTCCGCAGGCAATGGCGCTGTCTGGAGTCCTTGCACAGACTCCTTAGGGGTGTTTTATAGGACCAATTTTTTATTCACCTCCCGAGATTCGGTTTAAAGCCTGTTGTCGAGCGGGAGGCAGCTCCCAATCCCACACCACCCCTTGCCAACGTTTAGCAGAGTTCTTGTATCAGGAGGACACGCAGACGTATAATACTGCGACTATGTCAGCACATCGATGTCCGTCAGAAGCTCGGGTAGCAACAATGAGCTCAACGTTTGTGGGCTCCTCAAAAAGCCGTAGTAACCACCAAAGCACCAAGCCAGTAGTGGTGGAGCGTGTACGATGTCATGGAAGCTAAAGAGATTATTTCTTCTGACCCTGGTACTCCAGCTCTCAGCTGTATTTTCTCCACGTTTTGCAGATGACCTGTATTTTAGCATGCGCAAACATCCACGTGGTTGCCGACGGTCAAAGCCCAATGTCTCATGCACACTTGTTGAGTTTACAAGTTAACGCATTTACACACAAGTTTTCCCTACGTAAGTAACACAGATAAAAAAACTATCCAAAAGAAAGGTTCAACCAGCACCATTTAATCTTTTAAAATACTGCATTTCGAAGACCAACACACTAAAAGACGATCGTAGAGATCATGCGTGCCAAAACGTCGTGGGAAAACTATTCTGGCTATACCCTCGTTCACTTGACATCATCTGTCGTTCAGCTAGGTGGCGGTCTGCCACTCGTAGCGACATGGTAGTGCTAGCTACCCACTGGCGTGACGGCAATACCCTTTGTGACAGTCGCCCCCCAGTCAAGACAGCCAACACCACCCTCCCAGGTCTCTGGCAATCAATGAACAAGGGCACGCGGGGGGTCTGTGGTCCACCAGCGTCAACCAGTGCTAGAAATGTCGCAACAAAGGCCGTCGGCGACCCCAAGTCGCACCGATTACCATTAACACAAATCAACTCCGAGCTTGCTACAAAAAAAAAAAAAGGACCAACGCAAACTACTGTCATGTCCATAAACATTACACCACAACTCCGCCCTCTCCCTCGCCGAAACAAAAAATCCCCGCCATGTGTCTCACCTCACCAGCCTGGGAGGAGGGAGGGCTTGAGTTTCTAATGTGAGGGTGAGGGGGGGGGGGTTGGAGAACGACACGTCAACGTTGTCTTTGAGACTGAAGGTGAAGGTCCATTCAGTAAGAGCAACAACAACAACAACAACGGGAAACAAGTGGTGGTGGTGGGGGCGGTGAGCTTGGGGGGAGGAGGGAACGGACGCTGATGGCGAATCCAGACAACCAACGAAAACAGACGTCTGTGAGTGAAAGATGATCCCATCACCCAAGCACTTCTCTCTGAACAGCAGCTTTTAAGTGAAGCTCGCCCCGCGGGATAGATGCCCCCTATCCCTACCCGAGAGAGCCATTTTAAAAGCTATCGCTGTACACAAAATGGCACAGAATCACCCGACTGGCGCGCCTGCAACAAATTTGCTGCAACTCAGGATGCCCACCCAAATGACTCGAAACACTTAAGAGAGAAAGAGTTGTGCACGAAATGCAAACTAAATAAAGCTGTAAAAACAAGGCTGCTGCAGCCCCTGTGCATGATGAATGGTCGCATGTACAAGACGGAGAGCTAAGTGCACTGGTGGGGGAGCCGCTGTCACAAAATCCACGAGGCGTTATGCAACCGATAACGAGCCTGCCCGACGAAAATAAAACAAAACAAACTCACTCCTCCTGGTCCTCTCTAATGCATTTTGTTGCCACTAAAGACCTGACTGCGCTTGGAGAAAATTTGAATGCCGACACACGAGACTCCAAAACCGACGCCATGCCGGGTTACAGCCATTGGTGTGACGAGAATCGGAAGATGGAGAAAAGTGGAGGAGGGAGCGGGTGAGGGGCACGGGGTTAACATCTTTCTATCTCGTGTGACCTGCCAAAGGTGAGAGCTAGCGAGCTGGCTCTGCTGTGAAGGCTGTCACGCCCGACACCGCGGTAAAGACGCGACGGGTGAGCGTCAAGATGGGAGGACAGGACACCAGACGCACAGCGCTCTGGAACCGGACAGGCGGGTGTGTACGTGTTGTGTGGCACAAGGTGGTGTAGTGTCCGTCACCGCCCCTCGCCTGGATCGAACAGCGGCCTCCTTACTGCGACGGCACTGCCCTTAGCTAACAAAGACACGTGTCACTATGGAAGCCTGGCTGGCTGCACGAGGAGCGTCACCAGGCCCACCTCTCACGGCCTTCCAGCGCCTTCAGCATCCTTACATAATGAATACCGCCAGCGCACACCAAGTACTCAAGCCATTTTCAGGCCATTTCATCTGACCCCCCCCAGACCAACCTAAAAAAAAAGGTGGGGTAAGGTGGGGTAGATTGGGGTAGGGTGGGTGGGACTTTTTGATTTCTGCAACTTCGCAGTCTTCCGCCGATAGGTTGATCGGTCGGACTTCCCCAATCAGAGGTAACGAAATGAATACGTCATAGCCAGTTGTTTTGTTTCGTTTGGGTGGTAAAAGGTGGCGCAGCTCCGAAGTCTCAAAAGAAATTCTTGAAGCGCGCTTTGCGCCAGGCTAGAAAAAAAAATTGAGGCAGGGGGAGAAGAGACAGACAACAGTAGGTGCCGCCTATTCGCCGTCCAGTCTTTACAAAGCTTTCCCATCATTCATCTCCATCTTTCCTCCACGCCTTGGCTCCCGCTGCATAACTCTCGTCCTCCCGTTCTTCTGTGCTTGCTACAGGACGGTATGCCCTCCCGCCCCACACCATGCTGCGGGGATGTGGGGAGCAAGAATGGCGTGTGCGCCATAAAGCATCTCCTCTATTCTCGGCATCTCTCGCAGACAGCGGCGACGCAGGATTTCTTAACGGGCTTTTTGACATTCCCGGCCGCCCAGGTGGAGAAACTCTTGCCGTCTGCTACCCTCCACCCACCCCCCAACAGGACAGTTTTAACCAAGTTCAGACAATTAGCAAGAATATGGCACTGCACGATTAGCAAGAACACACGGCATGACCATTACAGTCCCCCACCCGTCTACTTGTGTTGAACAACAAGCGCAAATTCTCCCACCCTGCTACTACTGTCACCATCATCGTTGCCGCCAGCACCAGTTTGCGGAGATCACGTGGCACACGCGCGTTAGCAGTCATCTCAAGAGCGTGCCATTTGGAAGAGGGTCTCACTAGACCGTTAACTGTTTAACGTCGTGCTCTGGGTATCCCCCTCCCCCAAATCCCTTAAGTGCAGAATGAGGTTGGAGCAAACAATGCACGCAGACTATAGTGGTCCTTTCCTGTAACACGGTTTCGCGTGAGTCCTCTTTCATGAAGCACGTTCAGCTATGACACACCATTATTATCAAACACTAGCCCTAGTTACCCTCAATCTATTTGTATCTGAACCCTTTCTCTCAACGAATACACGCCTTTTAAAGTGACCTCCCTATTGTAAGCTGGGAAGAGAAAGCAACCGCCAGCATGTGTAAGATGCACAAGAATGTGAGCTGGCTGTAGCAGGCACGCGTGCAAGAACATCAGCAACATACTGGTCAGGGCAGAAAATAATTGACTGATAACTAATTTATTCTAGTCGACAGCTTTAACTGACAAAAAGACACCTTACAAAACACAATTGTGGACAAAGGTACTCACGGTATTCGGAGGGCTGAGATGATGAGCGAGTATTCTGGCGTTTCAGGCCTCCCTGCCGTCGATGTCGTCGGTGTGGGCGGTTGGAAACGGCCGAAGGGGTCTTCTTCCAGAAGTAATAGTATTCAATCAGCTCGCCCTAGAACACACATAGGTTACAAAAAGACTAACCAGTTGTTCCTTTGACGGTGTCACCAAAATAAAATTAAAAAAAGAGGGCTGTAAGTAAGTACATCAAGATACATACTTCCAGATCTTTCATAATTTCCCACAGAACGTTATGGTTCTTCCAACCTTACCCCGCCAACCCTTACCCTACTCATACAAATTCTGGACGACACAGGTATTTGCACCTATCACCTCCGCTCTAAACACACAGAGGTTGATAAGCAAGCTAGACAGAAAATACCGTGCCTGGCTTTCAGTAGGGTTCTGTAGTCGGAGGTTTGGAACCTACCCGAAGAATGCCCTGACGGGTGTGAGGTTACAGACGCCCTAAGCTGGATGAGTGCGACTACCGGAGGGCAGCGAAATGGACACGTGCGCAGCCACCTACCCCACATCACGAGCCGTGAAGCGGGTGGTCTGTCGATGTGTATTATGACGTGTCTGTAGAAATGCACACACGCGCGCTCACCGACGGACACGAGGTAGCCCACTATAACAAAACATGTCAACAGTGGCTGAGCGGAGGGCAACCATGAAAACCTGACCTGATCGATCACTCATCCGCTGGGTACGCACTACCCCGAAATTTGACCACCAAGTCAACATTAATCCAAGCGAATGACACCAGAACAGTTCTGTCTGTAGGTGGCGGCTACTGCAGGACTATGTCTTGCTTATCATCGAGAAAAAGTGCGACGAGCTCATCGTCACCATTGAACTGATTCACTCTCTAGCGACTGGAGTGTGAAGAACTGCACGCAATGAGCACTTCCTGCTTCCATCTTCACAAGATGTATTTTCACTTTCTCCCAGGAGGACATCTCCTCCTCATACCAGCCTTATTACCTTCCACAACTGTCGTGCACGCCTGCAAATCTCGTCCTCCACACAGGAAATGATCGTTCAGAGCGGCGCACGGACCGCCTTCTAATCCCACAGCTCCACACGTTCACGTGTCCGTAACGGCCTCAATGGAGGATTCTCTCTCTCACACACATATATACACAAAGGTATATATATATTACCACGACTCTAACCAAGCTTCGTCTCACACTGCGCACTATCGTTCTCGGGTTTCCTGACGTTCATCAAGCATGACAGGGTTATCAGTCCAACCCAGACCGCAATCCCCCAACTCCACCACGCCAGATACATCACACGGCTGTTCGGGTTACTGACTTTACAAACCCTGTGTTTCGCGCCCCAAACCTACCCAGCCCCCAGAGAACGTGATAACACTGGACTAAACCACACTGACCTCTGGGTAAGAAACTCTGCCTTCTGGTACACAGTCGTCATCCCCGCGACTCCTCAGCAAACAACACCGGGTATCGTCCAGCACCAGATTCCCCTCCACCAGAAAGTGATGATAAAAGCAACATCTTTCTTTGATGAAGTCGCTTGACTCTGGGCTTTAGCGTGAACTCAATCTCAGTGGATCTATTTACATTTTTTTTAAGAGAAGAGGATGAAGGGGGCGTCCCTCATACAAAATTGTTCACTTGCCTGACCGAACAGCAGCTTTGACAGACCCGTCGATGACTCTCCTTCATTAGCTGCCCCCCTCCTCACTCACGCGCTGCTCCCCAATCAGCCGGCCCACTTCAAAAGCGGAATCTCAGTTACTCTTAGCACCTAGCCTGACATCAACTGACGGGAAGGCGTTTCATGGCGGGCTGCAGATGAAGAGAAGGGGTGGGGTAGGTGCAGGAAATTTGTAGCCATAGCAGCGGCCATGGAAACTGGCTCTCCAAAACAAAAACACATGGCCTCTCGCTAACCTTCTGAAACGCCGTTCTAATAATCAAAACTGTATATTTGTAATCCATCTTTGTAACCTTTCCATCCGCTCTTCTGGTCCACAATTACAGTGTACAGCACCTTCCACACCGACCCGATCTTTGAACATCTGGACCCATCCTGCTCCCAGTCTGTTGTAATATAGTCCACTTCCTGCCAGGCGGCGCCGGGTGCCTATGCGCAGCGGACTGATGCTTCCATTTGTCATGAGACTTCTGTCCCACTCGTCAGGTGCTAGCAGGTGTTAAAGGGCACAGACCTCGAGGTCGGCACTACTGTGTGCAGCCTCAGAAGTCGAGAAGGCCTTCGAGACACATCGGTGGCCAAAAGTTTCGGGTACACAACAAAGCATTTTATCTACGGCTGCTGGCCAATACATGATGCGAGATCATGCTATATATTTTATTGTGTTTACCGACCTGTGCGAGCTGTGGACACACTGGATGACGGGCCCACTTTTCTCTTGCTCGTTGTGGTTACATTCAAACACGCGCCCTCCGTAAAGTGGAGCGATTCAATCCTCTTTACAGCAGTCCTTAGCAAGTCGGAGGTGTGAAAAGGTAGGGCTGCTGGCTGACAGGTGCCAACAGATTGCATCGTTCACAGCAGACAATGCACAGCCAAGTGAGAAAAGTATGCGATCACAACGCTACCTCCACTCTCCTCTTCGGTACCCTGCCGTCAACACCGACATCATTGTCGGTCAACGAGTTCGCAATGTTCGCACTCATCGCCCACCCAACTGCTGTTAGTTTATCTCAAAACAGATTCAACCAAAACGTATACGCAGACACGCGCGCGCACACACATGTAAAGCCCTTCAGGCTCAGGAAGGAAGGTGGTGGGTGGGTTGGAGCTTCACGCCGCATCACAAAAGGCCGGGAGTAGGTGGAGACAGTGACAAGAATGGTTTCTCACGGATGAACACAATGTAACCCCGTATCTTTATTGTCACCAGGAATGTAGGGCGGCACACCACGTGACCCGACGCACACGAGCGGCTGCACAGCGGACACGTGGAGTTGCGGTGATGATGTACAGTGTACTGATGCTGACACACTGCAAATGTCGCCCCACAGACGCCACATCGTCGAGGCAACAAAAGGCCAGTATTTCACCTCCAAAACTCACCCGACCTACTTTTCTTGGCTGAATGATTTGGGGGACGGCCAATTACAAACCCTCCTCCTCTTAACCACTTCAACATGCAGCCCACTTTGCCCAAATACTCCTCTCACCACCATGTTCCTAATCACATCCTGCCCACAATGGACAGGAGGAGTTTCTTTGAAAAAGTTTCCTAAAGAAACGCGTATCTCAGTGTAAGCAAGCTCCTGTCTACATTATCAGCGTCAGTTGTACCGTCGATGTCCCAGTGGCCCCCACGCGTCACGCGCCATTGCATGTGACACGCGGAACCGGCCCGGAAGTGGGTCACAGGATGACAGTTATAACGGTCTTCCGAACATAAAAAAGTGATGTTTCACTGAAAAGACGAGCAAACATCTTCCAAAAATAAACGCAAGCTCGTGACGGTACCCCTGTCACTGGTCATCCCTCTGTAAAAGCTGGAGACATTTCGCTGTCTGCCTGCCATGCAGGGGGGTGCTATGACTACCCATCCCACGTTTGTCACCACAGTCAGTGGTCCGCTCACCCTGTACCCATCGGTTGGCCTGAGCCCGGAGTCCGAAAATCAGCGAATACAACGAGATCCCCACACAATCCCAGCAGCAACCAGTTACCAACAAATGCTCTCTTTCTCCGCCACCCTAGCGCCACACAATACGCGCCCACCCATCAGTTCGCCAGTCTGTTCTGCCGAACACTTCACCGAGCAGGGTAGCTAGCAGAATCAAATGAAAATAAAAAAACGCAAGCACTTGCTGCGCCATAAATAATAGTTATTGGGTTCTCTGGATGTGCCAAAGCAGCACACACAAAACAAGCAAGATGGTGCGGAGACAGGAGGACTCTATGGCAACATCTAATCAACATTTAGCAGCTTACTTACTGCCAGCTTATGTGCGTGGTTTGGTTTGTAGCTTTATTTCACTATAGGCGTCTTCTATGAACTTCACGATTTGTAGCTCCCTTAACAGGACAGGCTCGTCTAATGCTAGTATGTGTTTGGGAGTGGGAAGGGTGTAGAAGGGTCGTTTGTCAAAACTGTAACAAAAAGTATTTCGTACTTATTGCTCTCTCTATAAAGGGAATTGGCAAGCATATCACAGTGATCTGAAAGGCAATGGGCAAAACATCACTCCCAGCATTTGTTTCTCCAACGATTCGTTCATGTACCAAAACAATATTGTGTAATAGCTTAATGTATGTTTATTATTAATACATTTATTCATGTGTTGTGCCCTCTGCCCACTTATTCTGGAATCAATGCCTGATGCTGCAGCTTTTTTTACTAGAGTTTTTTCAAAGCCTGGCAAAGAAGTTCGAGCAGACACAGCAGGCAGTTTTTTGCTTCTTGCGGTGACCTTGTGTCTCACTTTTATACCCTCGATGTAATATTGGGATGTAGCTGATTAACAATGTCATTTTTGTGAAAATCCCAGTACGAACTGTCGGCCACATACTGTTGAGTTCGCTGTCAGCAAGAAGTTCTCTCTTCGTACCTCATACAACATAATCACAATTTTGCTCTCAAGCTTGTAGGCGTTTACCATCTGGAAAGCAGATCATGTTAACGCTTTTTCCCTGGCTTTTTGAGATTTACTGTTGCGGCAATTTACAACACAACAGTGATCTTTTTCACAATTTCTCTTACGCTCAATGTGCGTCGATAAAAGCAGCTGAACTGCCGACCTTCCGCTTTAACCACCGCGTACTGCGCATGCGCTGAGCAATTATCGAAATACCCTCATTATCGCTAGACGAAAAGAGGTGAAAACGACTGCTATGCCTGTTAAACTTCATTCGCGTACCAGAACACAAACGCCAACGTGGCACCCCTCGACTACTTACCGCTCTCGTGTGTGAGTGAAAGACAGAACCAGAATGAAGAAGGGGAAACAGACCAGTGATGCCACCGATCACGTGGCACTGCACTGTTCACTATGTTCCAATGGCTCTGTCGGCTCAGGGGACAATGAGTCATCATCGGCTCAGCGTCGCTACGGTGTCGTCTCCTAAGCTCGTCACAAGCCATGATGCAATTTCCTTCGCTAGCGCTTTCCACAATGGCGGCGAGCGACCACGTCTGACATGTCAGTCTGTCCGCTTGGCTACACAACAACTTCAGTGGAGATCCCCGATAACCTCCATCCCTGGGTAGAGGAGAAGAAGAAAAAAACAATTGAGGTGGGGGTGGGGTGAAGCTAACCCTACACCCGTGTGCAGCAAGTTCTGGATGGCTTGGCGGCGCAACACAAAGGAGCACGTGTCCGCGGCTTGACAGGTGGGACAGGCAGCGCGCGCACACGTGCCTGCGCTCTTGGTGCTTGGTGGGGGCGAGAGGGGGACAGAAGTAGGTGACACGGCGCCTGCTCAACGACGACATGCCCCCACCCACAATGCCTACTGGAGTTTTTTCCACTCCACCCGCCACTGCGCTCGAAACTTTCAAATCTCAGATCACGTAACCATCACGTACCCAGCCTCCTGGCCGGCCAAGCACAGCATCAAAACCACTACAGCTTTATAAACACCTGCCAACACCGAGTTTCATTCGTCCCTCTCACCTACCGCCCAACCTCTAACATTTCAATTTCCCAAGAGTTAAAACTGCGTTGCATAACCTCCGACGTTCTCACCTTTTCTTTCATGCACCACATTTGAAAACTGTACTACTCAGAAAAACAAAATGGGAGAGAAAGTATCCCCCCATCCACCTCTCAGGTGCGCGACTGTCGATCGCACCGACACCAAAGCCTGCGACAAGCTCAGACGCGGTGACACCAGACCCTCCAGCGGTTTGGCGGGTGCGCTCAAGGAGTGTTTGTGTGGTGGGAGGAGGCACCGCACTGTGGCCGGGTGCGAGACACTTCGTCGACAACAAAATCTCCAACCGACCCTCTGCGGCGCGCCAACCGGTACATGCAGCACTTGTCACTCTCCCTATTGATTGCGGTTTAAAACCTTGACGGTGAATCACAACTGGCCGTACAGTGCCCCCTCTCATCATCTTCCAACTGTTACGGCGGCACTTTTACGACGCGGACGTGCCACGCGTGTGTGTGTGGTCAACGCGAGGTGATCGTGCGTGCACAGGTGAAAATGCCTGGTCTGAGTGGAAAAACTGTTGGACAATAAAGTGGAAAAACCATTGGACAATAAAAACGGAGGAAGCTGATATGCCGGAAAAAAAAAAAAAAAACCACAAAGCTGCAGGATGCGGTGTTTGTGGCTGGGGCCATCTATTCCATCAAAGCTCAAACTGGGCCGCACACGCAAGACAGCCGCTGACGAGAGCTGCTGCAGCGAGATGACGCACCGCACCTATGATGCAGCTTCACGTCGGGCACGCTGAAAGGTCACCTGCGATCAGTGGAAGGCATTAGTGCGAGAACCTCGCTGTAGTTATCGACCTTATTATGCCACTTACTTCAACAGTCGAAAGACTTCACACTCCCAGGGCGCATAATAATAAAACACGCTCTCTCTCTCTCTCACACACAAAGCAAAAACCACAGAATGAAATACTGCAAGTAGGTTTCTTACGCCAAACGCTACTACTACAGCAGACGATGAACACGTCAAAATGGCGGCCCTAGCCACACGCACACACACCTTCAACATCAGGTCCTGCTCCTGTGCCCGAGCTGGTGCACACATCTGTCGCTGGGCACGCACGCACGCACGCACACATAAAGATGACAGCAAGGACTCCCAGTCTCTACATATCGACCACACCAAGGGGAGGAAGACGGGACACACCAGGATGCCTAACAAGTCTCGTGCCTAGCTCCCGCCCTGCCAAACGGCTCCCCAGGCAGTTGGACGACGCGTGGCTACGGCTTCCAAGCACCCAGTCCCACTGGCGCCTGCTTCCCGTTGTTGACGAGAGTCGAGGAGGGATTTCGTCTCCGAGAGACGCTTACTGTAGCCACTGGGCAGCAAGGCTCCACATACCAGCCTCCCGAACACGTCCGCACACGCATGTGTACACAAGCCAGCCTCACAACCTGCCCACACGCACACACAATCTACATCCACTACCCGTTTATAACATCATCAACACTGACCACGAGACAAGTAAGAGCTGTGTGTCCAGCCTGGAAAATGGTGAGGATAAGCAGTCGCCCCTAATGAAGTGTTCATATACTCTCGTCTCTACACCTGCTCCCACACTGCCACCAGCACCACCAACTACCGGCCAGCGGACAGGATGGCGGGATGCGGCTCATTGCGTTTCATGCTGATGCTTGGTTGATGGCGATTATTGCTGTGCCTGGAACCAAGGCTGCATCACGTCAAGCGTGTTATGCAGAGACGCAGCACGCGCGGCAGGACAGTTGGGGCCAGCGTCGAGTGCTTGAGAGCACGCTGGGGAAGAGTAGACTTGAGCCCAAGTCGGTCCAGTCCCATCGTCTTGCTCTCCTTCCCGAGTCGGCGTCTTGCGAGAAGCGACTCCATGCCCTGACCGACCACAAAAAGCCTGTGGCGGCGCACCGCATGTCCCAGTGGACGGAAAGGGGCCGGAAATGGGTCCTAGACTTAATTACTGGCAGCTTCACGGGGGCCGATAGCTATTGTAAAACGCTATTTCCTCGCCACTTTCCAGCTTGCAAAGGCTCCAGCCACTACAAAAGAAAAGCGGACAGCAGGCGACAATGTGATGTAGGAGTGGATGTAGGGGAGGGAGGACGATCAGGCAAGTGCAAGACTTCAGCCTGCTCACAGAAAGTGTTGATTGTGTGAATAATGGCAGGCTGATTGTAAACTTTTGTCCTGTCCACGGCTTTCATCACGAACTGATGGGAAGAAACAAACATTCCGCTCTCCCAACCCACACGCCTCTTCAACGACGATGTGTTGTGTTAGTCAAACGGTTGGCACCAGTAAAAGCACGAGTGGGGAGGGGGATGGTGTCTTAGGCCTCAGCTAAGGCAAGCCTTGTAAACAGATGACACATGCAGAGAAAGAACACAGTGCCCGAGACGAGAGCTGAACCTAGACAGCCACCCGTCACTGGGGTGGGTAGTGTGAGTGGTGGGTAGTGAGCAAGTATTTATTACCCCTCAGTGCTGTCGGCTTTGCACTCTTGCTCTTCCTTGCAGATAATCCCGATCATTGCTCCTGTAGGTCGCAGACGTCTCCCCTAAAGACAAGACTCAGTGTAGTCGGAACATGGTGCTCGTCAACAGGGCAAGCATCTGCACTGCGTTTTTTATTATTAAACGTAGCATTTTCTACCGTATGTATGCAGATGACCTGTTTCTCTCTCGACAACTGCTGTGCCAGCAATCTTCAGCGGTCCTTCACTGAGAATTAGAACTGGTTCGTTAGCTGCACATCGTGCTGTTGTTTTCCCTTGGCTTCTGATTACTCCCGTGCCCTCTTCTTCCCTCAAGTGTCCCGGGGTCTGCCCACAGCACGCTGACACCCAAGCTACCCATGTACACTCTCCTACCTGCTCCTACCGTCTACATCTTCAAGTTCATTTTGTCTACACCGACTTTTCTGCAGCCAGCACACAAGGGAAACACGCGTAGCCTCTAGTGGAAGGATGTGTTATGCGATGACTTGAACACAGCCGCCATCTTAACATCGGGGATGCGAGCCAGCAAGTGCACTTCCTCTGTGTGTGTGCGAGATAGAAGGAAGATGCACGCATGTGAAGATGCATGGCCAGACGTGGGTTGCACGTCACACCATTTGCGCACGTCATGCACACGTTAACAGCCAAAGGCGCGAAGCAGCAGCCCCGCAGGCGTGCACGTGCATTCCACGAAGAAGCAAGACTGACGTGCCGCTGCCATGTCCATGCGGCGTCAGCGCCCAAGCAGCCTGGCTGGCAAAGCTTGTTCTCTCTCAACGCTGCACCTACACCATCTCACCACCACCACCATCGCCGCCGCAAAAACGCATGACAAGGACGTCACGACCAGCCCGGCAGTGTACATACAGCGCAGTGCGAGCTCACCGCTGGCGTGCTGTGCTGCAACAACGACCGCCTGTAGTAGCACCGCCACCCTTGCTGCCGCGCTCATCAAAACATTGCAGTACACAGCCTGTGTATGGTTGCAGCACAGGGCCAGTGTATGTGTACAACACACCGCTGTCACTGTCAGTAGCTATTTTCATATATACTCTATCACCTTACGAAAACAAAAAAAAGAAACCGCACGAAATGAATATCTTTCGATCTTATCATCCGCAACATGTACTTGTCTCTCCAGCTCACATCCCACCCCTCTCCTCCTCACACCCACATCCATCACAGACTAGAGAGAGAGGTCAGAACTCGAGAACCTACGTGGCTTTCTACTATCAACCGCATTCCCCGCGGCCAGGGTTGAGGTCACGAGTGCAGAGTGGTTGTCATGACAACCAAACATCCCAGGTCAAACAAGTTCGGCGAGCTGTGGAATGCTAAAGCCGAGAGGTCGGCCTTTTGCCTTTTTGAACAAGCTCGGGGCTCGGTGCTGAGTGAGTGAGTTGACGGTTAGAGGAACACCACGGCCGTGGCTGTAAGAGACGTGCATAACCTCATCCCCCCGCCACACAGACACCAACCCCTCTCCTGCCGACCACCGGCGTGCCTCCCCTCTCCCCCCGGGTGGGAGGGTCCTAACTGACAGGTACTGACCTCTGTAAGCCTTGCGAGCAGTGTCGTGACTTGCACAAGGAATAATACTACAAAAAGAGATGTATTTGCGACAGGAAGTGCCCTGACACCAGGCTAGCAAGGCGCGCAAGTCCCAAAGAAGGCGGCTGGCAGCTTCCTTGGAGCCCGCAGCCCACACGCTTGCTGCTGCCGCGGCACTACGCTCCAGCACCAGACCACGTCACTCGCACGACTCGGTGACCCAGCACAGCAGCCACCCCCCCCCCCAGCATCTCTCCACCCCTCCCCACCTCCAGCCTGACGTCTCCAGGGCCGACAGACAGCCCATCGACCTCCAAAACTCTCTCTGTCCCTTTACCAGACCCTTCTGGACCAACAGGCACGGGGGGTGGTGTGGGGGAGGGGTGGGAGCGGGGTATGGCCACCCTTGTACACTGTGGCGCCTGCTGCTACTACTGACACGCACAGCCAGCCGGGGCCACACGGCGGCTGCTAGTGATGATGTGATGGTGATGCTGGCAACTGCGGCTTGCTTGTGTTAGCCTCCCCCCCCCCACCTTACAACGGAGGGTAGAGAGAGAGAAGGGATGGATGGCCTGACGTGCGCCCTTCGCTAGTTGTTGGCGAGCTTGTAGTGTTGACAGTGGCGCTGACAGGCCAGGACAGGCTAAAAGCGGCCGCCATCCTGCCTGTCTCGTAGCTCCAGTTACGCGCTGGGCTTCTGGCCCGCAGCCTGTCCCTCCTCTCTCTGCACCTCGCCACTACCCCAGCACCTCCTGCACCTCTCACTGCACGGTGGTTTGTCGCGTCAACACCACTCACAGTGCAACCTCATTCGCACGTCGGCATCACCACCACTACCCCCGGTGCACGCAGCCACCTTACGAGACGGTGCATGCACGCGTCACACTGCACACCAGTGACATCACACATCCCACTGTGCAGCGCGCATACAAAAATGACCGCGATGCTACTGCCACACAGTCGACACCCGTATCGTAATCAGGTCACTTGTGTACAAATCTCCATATTCACACAAACACACAGAGAACACTTGTCAATATGTACACCACACACGTAGCACTGACTAAACACACAAACACTAGGGCAGTGCGCGATTCAAGCGTCACCCCAAGACGCGTCTAGACCAGTTACAGGAACGGACTGTAGGAGGGAAGAGAGAGGACTGCTAAGGTGTTGAGTGAAACCTCAGTCCATATTCTTACCTTAGTAAGGTCCTGCAGGTCGAGCACAGCCGTCAACGCTGGTGATATCCACACAACAGCCCTGCAATGAAAGGCTGTCCACGGCACACAAGTACAAGATGCACGCACTCCCTTCACAGCTGCCGAACAAACTGGATGGTGTCGCGCAGGCGGTACATCAAAACCACAGGCTTCCTCCTTTCACAGTATGGCTACTCAACTTCCCTCTCTCACAGGGACAAGCCGCTCGCCTCCCCAGTGGCAACACGTCGAATGGAGGGACTATGAAGGGGGGAGAGTCAAGGGTCACTACAACTAGTGACAGCTCACCCCCGCTCTATTCTCTCTCTCTCGCACACACAGGTCGACGTCTCGGACACTAAAGGTTGCAGCTGCTGTGTGCTACAACATCAGCAGCAAGTCGCTGGTCGTGTTACTCCTGGTGGCGGTGCTGTGCTGGTGCTGGCCACACCACTGCCATATCCACCACTGGCGCCTGTATCGCGACAGCAGGCAGCACACACACACTCTCTCACTCACTCCACACACGGGGGCTCTCACCCACTTGCCTACAACAAGCAGCGCACGCCAGGCCACAGCAGGCCGCTAGAGACTGTAGCTGGCTACTCGGCTGATGTATGCTGCGTGCAGCACAGGCTGGTGTCGGGCTCCCTGGGTCCACAAGGCTCCTGACGCAGCACACACACAACACACACGCACTTGCGCGCGCACACAGACCCCCGTACGGGGCTCGCCAAGTAATGAAAGGGTTTAGCGGCTGTTACACTGGCGAGGCTGGTACACACAAACACACGACTGGCAACACTCGAGGCTTAACACCCACAACAGCACTCGCCCCACAAACGCGATGGCTGCTCGGGGGGCCGTGGGTGTCGTTATCTCTCTCTCCACTGGCTGCAAGGAGCAAGCCGCGACTTGCAAAGTCCTCCCTCTCTCTCCCCCGGCAACTGCAGCGGGCAGCAGACGGTAGCACGGATCGGTGGCGAAGGAAAAAGGCGATGCTTGTTCACTGTTCACACACACACAAACTCCTTTAACCGCCGGTCTTCCAGGTCCTTGACCGCTTCTCTGCAGCAGCCACACCGTTTGGTCAGCCAACAAAAAGCAAGAGTAGTCTCAAGGTGACCCCAACTGCCCCCCTTTCCTCGTGCTTACAACACCAGCCACACACACACAGCAGTCGGCGGCACCACCAGCAGCAGCAGCACAGCCACGGTGTTCTTCAGGCGCCTGGCAGACTACAACAAGCATGGCCGCATGCTTTCAGCCAACATGGCGGCGGGAGCTCGCAACCACTCCGCCACTCTCTCTTCTCTCGTCGCACCATCAAGCTTTTTGTGTCCTGTGTGTGTGTGCGTGGAAACGTGCAAGGCGGGGTAGTCGCTATTGACTTGCCTGCTACAAGAGGTGAACGCGCGGGGTAAAGTGGGGGGAGCGGTGCTTGTCCAAAAGAGGAAGAAGCAGAGAGAGAGAGGAGAGAAGCGGCGAGGCTGGCCGCGCGACACTGTGAAAGGTTCCCATGACGGAGCGGAGCGGGCCCCGACAGTGTAGACAGCGGGCTGACGAGCTTGTAGCCTGTTAGACAAGGCCACCAAACCACCCGACACTACTTCAAGCCCGCGCGCCTACAGCACTACACACGACAGGCAGTGCGAGCAGTGATACCGCCACGACAAGACGCAAGATAAAGTGCGTGTGGAGAGGTTGCAGTGTTTTCTGTAAAACGTCACAGCTGGCTGGCAGGTCCACCTGTAAGATGCACCCAGCTTGTACATAATACTGCACGGCCTCCACTGTGGCTATCCTCTACACCAAGGTACTTACCACAGGGGTAGACCTCTGCCAGCCTTGCAGGCCCCGCAGTGCAAATAAAGGAGCTGCCCTACGAGCTCTGAGTGGCTCCCCATCCCAACAGCACTTAGCGCACACACACACAGTCACACGTACTTCACTATATTTGTACACCCACGTCAAGAAAGAAAATGTTAATTTTCCACCCCCCCCCCCCAATTACACCTGCACACCGATGTCATTAAATAATTTAAAACACACACACACAGCGCAGTTCACGAAGTGCAAGGTTTAGTCACTGTGCCGCAATGTCGGTGCAGCCGTAGGTTTGCTTTGTTTTCTTTTTTCTCCTCAAGTTCGATGTTCCGTGCTAATCACCGGCAGTTTTAACGGCGGCAGGCTGACGCCTTGGCACCCCGATGACGGCGGCTGAGAGGCAGCTAACGGCCGTGTATAAGGTCGCCGACACGTACGCACAGTTATCCGTCAAGATGGCGAGCTTCCACACCTAGGCGAGCCTGGAACAAAAACCTGTCAACATTCGCTGCCTGCCAGGTGTAATTACTAAGCACGCCGGCTCGCCTGTAAGTACAGGCGTCTTCACTTGCTCGCTTTCCGCAGGAGACACGCCTGTAATCTTTTATTAAGTAGCAGATGACTAGGCACGCAGTGTTACCCAGTTACTCTCACAACTAGTGTGAGGGCAAGCGTCCTTTCATTCGCTCCGGGTACGGCCTGCACTGGTCTGCCCTCCATCTTCAATATTACACGACATACACAATGTCGTAGCATGCACGAAAGATGTGTTTCACACAACAACGCATTTACACAAACTAAGCAACTAGACACCCCACACTCTGGCATCAACACTTTAAACACCGAGACTTCAACGCCTCCACCCACCCGTTTCGTCAAACGTCACGTTGCTGCACAAATACCTGGCGCGCCACACACGTCACTGCGCGTGGCGGCGAGTGCAACATCACACGACCTGTGGCAGGGCATGAGGACACATGGCCAACCTCTGTCCCCATGTTCTCCCTCCATCCCACCCTGCCAACCAGGTTTTTAGCGCGCTGAGCAAACGTAGCGGGCAAGTACAAAGAGGTAGAGGGTGGCGTGCTCAATTGGAAAGACGTTGAAAAAGCAGGTGGAGCCCACAGTTAGGGGGAGGGTCACTCCACACACTTAGTCGCCAGCCCTTGACGCTGTCCTCAGACCGCATGCTACCAAAAGAACAGCTTGCCATCGTCAAGGCACTTGCAATTTGTGCATTTTACTGAAGGAAGACAATCTTCTGAAATTGAGAAACCTCTCAAGCGGCAGTTACTTCCCTTGCACCGATGTGCGCCATGGCTGCTGCGCTCCTTAACCTCCCGCCCCTACAACCGTCAGTGCACACACCCGACGTATGTGTGAGTGAGATGGAAAGAGGGGAGTAAAAAAAAAAGCCTTTACTTCGTATTTGACCACTAGGACGCTACCTGCACGATGGCGTCATGTGAACAATCTAGTCGCTCAATGAAACTACTATGAACAAACGGACAGATTTTTAATCTTTCCTTTCCTTTTGCAGTAATGTAGGTATGTATACTTCTATTTGAGTAAAAGCCTGAACAACGGTGTCTGTAGCACTGACTGAAAAAGATGAACAGACCTTTACCCCCTCGCCACCGCCACTTGTGGGTTGATTCTTACCGCCATGTGGTGTATGTCAATTAAGAAAATTCCCGCCACTTAGACCAGACTACGGCCTCCAGCAAGTGGAGGTCAAGAGGTTCGAAGTCGGATTTTTCAAATTGAGCCCTCCTGGGGGAAAATAAAGATGTTTGTGCGGGACTTGTGTATGCATAAATTTATATGTCGGAGGCAAGTGGCACTTATGTATATATAACTTCTGGTTCATTTCAAAAGGATGAGACAGCAGTTACGCCCAGCCATACAGCCATTAACAGGGATTTTTTGTCGTTTTGACAGGTGCGATCACTGTTCACTTTCTTGAGACAAACTTTGGAGTGTTTATACAAAACATGACCCGGGTCTCAGACAGGATATGGGGGGAAGCTTGTGGGGGGGAAGCTCGTGTGTATATAACGCGCGTGGGTAAAAGATACACAAACGAATGCATTCATGCATATACAATACATGTACTTTCGTTCGGCAGTGTATCCCTGAAATGCACACGACTGGAATGCACATCTGCAAAGAGGCACTGTACCTAACCTTTGCCAGCAAATGGAAGCAAGCCTTAGGGTCCCTGTCGGCCGCATGTAGCCGAAGACCTACCTCGCTAACCCTACCTACCCCGCTGGCAAACCAGATCTGCTTGATCAAAGGTCAGGCTTTCAACGGGCGCCTTTGACGATGTGTATACAAGGCGACTTTAGGGCCGGCAAACAACAACGCTTCAAGGAGGTGGCACCATGCCCAAGCCCACTCTTGCGCATTCTGTCCCCGGTTAATTTTCTACAACAACAAGATTCAGATCAGTTCTGACATTAGCTTGTCCTACAGTTTGTATTTCTGGCGCATTCTAAATACACAGCGCAGTGGAAGATGAAACTATGCTTGTTTTCCACCCGTTACTCAATCACCTCAATCTGGACAACAGGAGAAGTCTTCAGGACTCCGGTAGTAGTTACAACTATGTAGCCCAAGATGACTGGCAAATGTTGCCATACAATGGCAGGACATACCCGTAATGGTGTAAACCTTAAAACTGTATACAGTTAGCACACAGCCTGATGAGCACCACTCACCAGCCGCGCGATTCTTTCTGAAATGCTTAATGAAAAAAAAATTCAAAATATTGCTTTTCCTCTGGCATTGTTTAGTTTGTTACTCTCATCTGTGGTCCTACACAGCGGCCTGGAGGAAAGTCCGCCAGGCGTGATCCAGCAAACAAACATCCATTGTTGACTCAAAGTCTTTATTTACGTCCCTTCTGGGCATCTTGGTGCACTGGTGACTACAGATGCGATGCCGCCTGTGAAAAAGCTGTTCCTATGGAAGTTCTTCACCCGATCGTCTGGGCGTACAGCTTACTCGGAAAATGACCTTTTGCTTCTGATCATGTGTAAATATCAAACAGTGCTGAATAGGAACAAGATCATACATAATGTGTTTGAATCTGTGCAAAGCCAACTACACTCACCACTCTATATCCATATACCTCAGATCACCTGCAGTTTACATAGGAAAAAAACACACACACATTAACACACAAAGAAAGATTAAGTAACAAGAATTTTGTTTGCGGCGAACTTCCAAAAACAAAAGTTTTCTAATTATTTCATAATCTCTGTATATATTTTATCCTCTTCAGAGCATGCTGATCAAATACCCTTTTTCTTAAGTGGAGAAGAGGTGTTGTGCGTTGTTATCCTTAAGACAAAAAAAGTGCAGGTCTTATTAAAATTCTGTGAAATTAGTCTACGGGAAATATTATAAACGGGGTTCTCAGTTTCACACGACTGCACCGTCCTCTAAACGGATCAATACACACACACACACGCGCACACACACACCCAGCCCCGCCCCAACTAGACCCCGGGAGCTGCCCCACTCCACCTCCGTGCATCACAGGGGCCGCAAACTGGATTTGTGTAAGGTGAATTATAGAGGGAATATCGAGTTAGCCGGGCGCATATCAAGGAGGCTTGCCCGAATCTACTCAATAATGCCTGCCACACTTGTGCAGATGGGCAACTCCCCAAATTCCATCGCTTGTCCCTTTGCTTCTTGTATTCGATAAATCTGCCGGCTTTTGTGAGGTCAGCTGCAAGGGGCAGTTCAGCCAGTCTGCGCTCGCGCCAGCATGCATCTGCCTGAAGAGCGAATGTGCACGTTGGTAACCGCAGACCCCTTTTGATCATTGTTACTATGTCAAATTGAAAACACGGCTGTGAAAACCAAGGTTCTTTAATCATCTACCTACAGGACTGAGGTTGGGGGATGGAGAGGGAGATAGAACGACAAATGTGAGGAAAAGTAGACAGAACACACACAAAAAGAGAAAGGTACAGCACATGCACACTTCATGTGCAATGAAATTTTTTTTTCAAGCCGGCCTCAGTACACAAACATTGTCAAGTAACATGAAAACAGCTCATATTCCTTCAAATCTCCGACAAGGATGCTGAGGGGAAGGGGTTAAAGGGAAAAGGACATTTTCTCTTCATGCTTATCAGGCTTGTAACATGGCCCGCAGCTGACTGGCTTGTGGATAATGACTGCCAGCCACCCCAATGCTAGGGAGACATACTTCATTACAAGGGCAGGCAACCAACTTGCCGCGCTTCCTGATGCTGTAAAGTGTATCAGGAAATCGTAGCCGTATGTCTCCGCTTATCGCGATACATGCATCGACGATGTCGCCACACTGCACGCTGCCATCGGCATCTCGGTTCTCTCTCTCTCTGTGCTAGAACTGCCTGGAGCAGCAAAATTGCAGGTGACTCAACCGCCCACATGGGAGATAATAGAAGGTAGCTGTCATCTTTAATGATGAAGCAATCTCTGCCTTCCTTGCCGGAAATTCCCTTCACGCCAAGCCATCTAATAAGCATTTAGAATCCTAACGCCTAAAGTCTCCAACCACCTCAATACAGAATACGGTCATGCGTGGCTCATCAACATGCTGGTGGGAATCGACTACTACATGATCCAGTGTTCGTTTCCTTTCTGTGCTGACGATATTCAAGATGTTTTCTCTAACACGTGTTATCACAGTTGGCTTTATCAACTTTCACATAAAATGCACCTACGGTAACACACGGTCTGGCAAGCTCTAGTCGCGGCAAGTAGCCCTGTTGTGGAATGCATGTGTGGCGAGGTAAGTAGTGCACGAAGCTCGATATCTTGTATCTGCGACAGCAGGGGACTCGTCTAAAGGTCAAACCGACATCATCTCAAATGGACCGATGGAAGAGACATGCATGCCTAGATAAAGAACGAGCAAAACTTTGATAACAGCGACTGCCTGGCAGCGCAATAACAATACGTCTGAGAGAGGCATAAAAATCTGAAAAAAAAGCCTATGCTGGAAAACAACCCCGCAGATAATGGGGAGAGGGGGGAAGAAAAACCTAACGACAAATAAAAGTGCCTCAGGGCACTAGAAATGCATTACGACCAAGCATACTGCGTAGGGATTTTTGTAGCACCCTCCACTCTCTTCATCTACGATGAGAAAAATGACTCAGACAGCCCCACGGTAATGACAAGCGACAGGCTGGCAGGCGGGGTCTGAACACCACACGCAAGGACACGTGAACTTGCTAAGCTGAGGTAGACGGGGGGCCACAGCCGCCATGAGAGAGAGGCTCAAACAAAACAAACTTATGTCTCCAGTATCTGGCGTATTACACAGAAGGAGTGTAAGGTAGTGGTGAAGGCGATAAGCCCACCACTACCGTCCGCTGTAAAGACGGAGAAACACAGTCCCGTGGGTTTTATCGCAACTGCTGACGTAGGGCCAGGGCAAGATGATCCACTGCGAAATAGATAAACTGGAGTTGCAGGGTATAGCTCCACACACAGGGAAACGATACCATGTTGTAACAAGACTGTTCTTTACGCCCCTGTCCTTCGATCAACCCCCGTCCGCCTTTGCAGGTAACATGTCCCGACACCTCCCATCCACCCATCCAGTCGCAAGGCAAGAGGTGTTGCCAGGCGTGTGTCAAACAGGTGTTAGGACTACAATCAATGCAGCCGGCCTTATCGCAAGTCTTCACGCCTTTCACCCAGGAGAACTGGGGGTACACCACTCGTGATCTGTACTATCGCACACCCGTCAACGTGGCCAGGCACAAGGGACCCTGATGGTGTACGGATGGAGTAAGCGAGAGAGACAGGACACAACGAGTGGAAGTAGTAATGGCGGCCTACCCCACCTCCATCACTCACGCCAGCTCTCGTTACCAGACGTACAGGCGAGACTAAACACTGACAGCTGTCGAACACTGGAGACAAGAGTGCTTTTTTTTTTCTAACCCTCATCGTCGTCAATCTAAACGACAAATGTGTCTTCCATAACGAGTGCGGAAGAGCGACAGCTGTCGAGGCAGAAAAACTGTGGACAGATACAATGCCAACAAGCGTAGACAAGGGTATACAGAGTAACACTGTCCATGCATTCTCTTGTGACAAGCCACTCGGGCCACCCGCAACAAGCTCTGCCACACATCGCATCAGGCGCAGCAAGCCTGCGAGTGGAGACCGCGACCTCCGACAACCATCAATCCCAACATGCACCATCGACAACAAACGGTTGCACATGCAGCACAGCCTTTTGGTCGCAGCGCATCATGCGGCAGCCTCGCTCAGCAAACCAGCATTACGCGGACGAAAGGAACAACAAGCATCGTCGGCTCCTTTCTCGCCCGAATTATCCTTCTTCCAAGAATAGCACTGGGTTGTCAGCCTGTCAGGAAGACGTACACTGAACACCTTTCACGCATCTTGATACAAAGCTTGCGTTCTCTTAAACAATCTTCACGCACACACGCACACAACCTGCACGGCTCATAAGCCAGCCCTCAGAATGGCTCTCTGCTACATTTACAACGCTTTGAAGTGAAGTCGAATGGGCCAGACGAAAGACAGGCACAAAATAACATCCTGCGGTAAGAGAGACACATTACGTTTTCATCGTTCTTGCCGCCTTGCCTGGCGCACTCCTCATACCCGCTGCCGCAAGCAGGCTTGATCAGGATGGCTGTGGGAGAACAGGCTCACAGCGCCCTCTGTACTTGTACCCTCCTCCAACTGTGGCCTCGGGACAGAAGCAAGAGGGGGGAAGGCTGCAATTGTTCTGGCGTCTTTTTCAATGCCAAACAAGAAATATTATCCCCCTCTCCCACTTTATTTCCTTCCCTACACAACACGGGGAACTGATAAGATCTACCGATATGAAGGCAAAGAATGTGAGCCAGAAACGCAAGGATAGTGAAAGCGCACAAATAGCTGAAAATGTTGTAGTCCCCATTAGTCGACCCTCCTAAAACTCCAGGAGACAACAAGACATAACAATGCTATCAGCACGTACTAGGACGTGGGTGTCCCTAAAGACGATCGACGAAAAGCAAAAGATAAGGGAAGCGAACCGAAAGCCAAAAGGAGCACCCAATGAAAGAGCTGATTTCTATCACCCGTCAGAATTAGGTTTATTTCAGAACCGCAGGATCCGGGTCCATCACGCGGGTGAAAGAAAATTCTGACTCTGCAAGGCTTCTGATCTTCGGCAGCTCCTGTATCAAAAAGTCGCAAGGATTCTTGATGAGCTGCAATGTCGGACGCCGTCTGTCACCATCATCTTCGGCCGTCGAGTCCACTGAACATCCTTATTGGACACTGTGAACGATGTTTGACAAATTGTTGGTTGACGGTCTAGTCATTCAAAAAAAAAAAAAACCTTCCAGACAGTATATTCGACAATAAGTATTTGGTAGACAACCTCCTTAAACCCTGATGCAGTGGAAACCCTTGATACTCGTAAGGCAGACTCACTCTCACCCTGGACACGAGTGCGCAGACACCTGCACCATCCGCGCCTTCACCAGCGCCACAATCGCCTCCTCTCAACAGCATGCACATCTCTCAGCACCAACTTCTAGAAAACCTTCCGACCTAACCTATCCAACAGCTCTTTCCAACAGCCCTCCCGGCTCAGGAGGAAAAAAATATCTGGGGTGGGCTTGCGCCTTTCTTGTTATTCTCCCCCTCCAAGGCGTTTTAAGCGCAACTCGTGCCTTCCTCTTTCGCGTTGATGGCGCCATCTAGGGTTCAATTTTCTCCTCCAATGCCTTCCCATCCCCCGCTACCCCGTCACGCGTGCCACACGTCCCCTTCCTAGCCCAACCCCTTAAGGCCGCATAGACAAGCAGTGGTTATTGCACTAACAACAGCAATTGAATATTTTGTAACAGCAAGAAGGCTGGTACCTCCAGAAATCTTCCATCCTTTTCTTCTCCGAGGTATATAACAAACAAAAACCCTCACACATGATGCCTACACAGCCTGACTCAGCCAATGAGATGATCAAGCCTGGCAGCTGCCCACGTCCCAAGCTGCAAGCTTGCCACCGAGACCTCGAGTGACGACAACAAAGCCTGCACCATGCACTTGCACGCGCTTATCGGTGTCAGGAGACGGGGTGGGTGTTCTAGGGGAGGAGAAGGCGTTGAAAGATGACGAAGCCCGCTAGGGCACCCCCTTCCCACCCGTTTCAGTGATGTCATATGGCTTTGTCGCTGTGTCAGGCACCAAGTAACGACACCCACCTCTCAACCCCGGCCCGCCACCGAACCCCTTGTGATCAACGCTGCATCCACTTATGCATGCGCTCTCCTCTCTCTCTCCACCCCAACACACTCTCTTCCCTCATTCTCTCCCTCCCTCACACACACTTCTTTTCTGGAACAACCACGTACAAGCAATATGCATAAATAAACGGTGAAAATACAAAAAGGAGTCTTACCGTTTCTCTGTGAGGTAGCAACTCCTTTCTGATCTTGAAAAAGTTCTTGCCGTATTGCCGGAGACCTTTCACAAAGCGTTTCTGAAAGCAGCACAAAACATTGCGGTAACCTTTAAAACACGCCCATTGAAAAATCCACTTAATGAAGTTTTAACGACGGACAGAAGAGAGAAAAGAACAGGCGGGGCGGTGGGGTAGGGTAGCAAGAAAAGAGAGATCTGAAAAAAAAAAAAAAAGACAAAATAATGTTTGTGGGCCTTGTGATGAGAGGGTACTTGATTTAAATTCTAGCTGTAAACAAACTCATCCTATAATAAGTTCATGAAATGCATCATAGTCAGTCTTATTCATTACATTAGTCTTATTAGGTTGTAAAAAAAAAAAAATCGCCCCCACCCCTCACCCTAGGGACGAAAGGTGCTGTCACCTTCGCTAGTGTTTACACCCGACACACCATCTCAAAACATGAACACACGACATTTCCTCATCACGCTCGAACGCCACCGAGTCGGGATCATTCAGTGGAACCTTCTGGGCTCATCTATGTAAAATGTTTGTAGAACGAGGAGTGTAAGCAATTGTGTGTGTTTTTTTTTGCGGGGGTGGGGGGTGGGGGGAGAGGGTTGTTTGTGAGAAGTTAAGGATTGGATTTTTATACCGAGCCAAGCAAATGAGGCTGTATATCACGGACAAGCAGACGGTCGTAGAAGCAAGTGAGCCATTTTAATTGAATGTGGAAAGAAAGCTATCCTCGAGACGAGATGTGAACCCAAGACAGCAAATTGTTGCTGAAGAGCGTTCAACCGTTACGCTGACCTGGCAGAAAGGACGAGCATCAAAAAGTTCCCTGATGCTAAGGTTTCGTCAGCATCCCCTCTCCCTTACCATCTCCACGCTTGCTGACCACTGCCCTGCGATATGCTTGTGCCACCATGCTAGTTAGTACTTCAACGGACTTGTTCACCAACGAGATTTTGTCACTGTCCCGCCCCTTACCCCGTTGTCCAGGGCATTTTAATGACGACCATCGCCTTACCAGAAGGTGCAGCTGCTTCCGAGAGTGTAGTCGATGGAAAAGGTAGCGGGGGATAGACTAGCGACATATCGTCTGCTCTCAAGTGCCCCGTACGTGAAGGAAGGAGGAAACTGGCGAAAAGGTGTCTCGGAGTGTCTTGAGATGAGATGAGATCCGAACCAGGATGTCTTCACTGTGGTGGCAATAAGAGAGTGGCTTGACCACTGCAATAGGATGCGCCCCATCGCAAGGTTGACAGGTACACAGAGGCGGACCTGTTAGACTACAGAGCATGCGCACACAGCTGGTTATCATGTGATACAAGCTACTCTGACACCTGGACAAGCTAAGGCCTGTTGTTGTTGACGTCCACAACATCGACCGGTCTTGTTTCCTCTTCAGTAACTGGTCGTCATGGAAGGTGTGGGGAGGGGGAAGGCTGCGCGCGCATCTTTGGCGCCTCACCCCGCTCCGAAGATTTGCCAATGACAGAAGACAATGTCGGTCTCAGAGACGTGCCTCCAGCAAGCAGGCGCCTCACCATCGCTACACGGTTTACGCGAGGGGAGGGGAGGAAGCAAACGGGGAGGAGGGGTGTGCGGGGAGGTGAGACGCGGCAATTTCCTTCACAAATGACGAGACACAACAAACCTGAAGCCAACACAAATATGCAGGTGAAAATGTTACGAGCGGGTTTCCTTGGGAGTTTATATTAATGAATTACACAATCACAGCGTCAGGAAACCAGAATAGCCCCAGAGCCCATGATGCAACTGTCAGATCCAAGCGCGCTGGAATGAGTGAGCGATGTAGGGCGAGAATGTGTCTGTGTGTGTGTACTCTCAATCTTCTGTCCATGCACTAAGAGTCCTCACCAATGTGTACTGTGAACCGGCGAGTGCCGTATCACCCAATAACTACTATCGAAGCTACAACAATAATAAGTACTTGTAATCCGCAGCATCACGAACAAGACAGATCGCACTCTTTACGCAGACCAGTAATGATAAATAAATATTAGATAACAGTGGACGATGAGCTACAATACCTTTCTTGCCAAAAGAAACATTCCCAGCAACTTTTGATCCCCCCCCCCACACACACACACCACCACCTTTCTCCGGTTTTTGCAGGACACGTGCTGATTATTGCGCCATTAACGAAAAATATGGCTGCTAAACATCGGTGCATCCCCGATCCTGCCAGGTGTTCCCTGATAATCTTATTCTGAATGTTTATAAGAGGGTATGCGAGTGCGCACTGGGTGTGCGCAGAGTGCGATTATTACAGGTGCAATACGCACGGCCGTTAACGAATTAAAAGTAGTTGTAAAGTAAATTTTAAAAAATCTCTGCGCGTAGATGTGTTTAGGGCAAAACGCCCATCCATTCGCCCGATCAACCATATTTTTCGCCTTTTCTTTTCGCTGCAACCTAAGATATAGCTGTAGCTCTCAAGCGAACATCCCTCTCCGCTCACCTTAGACATCTTCAAATCCTGTTCTAATCAAGCTGACGACTTGCACCTGCTTCTTGCTTCGATCCGCCTTTTAAAACTACCATCACAGCTCTCTCTCCATCTCAACTCTCTCACTCCCACTCACTTTTTCTCACTCGCGCACACACACACAGACAGATCATGCTTGATATCTGCTCAATAAAATGTCAGCTTTCCTTTTCTTTAATGTTGCTAAACTTCACTGGCGGTGGAGAGGAGGGGGTAACAGTAGGGGGAGGGACTGAGAAATCCAATAAAATCTTTCCTTTGGCTTGTTTGCGCAAACTGCCGAACGAAGGGCAGGTAACCCAAGACAATTTTGGGGGCTGTTTGATTTCCATTTTGTTTCACGACCTGCACACTACAGCACTGTCAGAGCTGTCGCTAACATCACGGCCGCTGTGTCTGCCTGACATATGCAAGTGGTTTCAGCCTTCACAGGCAGGCTAAACTCAAACAAAACTGTCTCTGGATCAACAGAATGCCACCCCGCTCCAATCCCTGAGCAAACAAACACGACAAGAGTCCATTTCAGCCTGTATTTGCTCACAACTGTCATTTGCCGAGTTATCCCCCTCCCCCCAACGCCTACCCTCACCCCTCCACTACCTTTTTTTTTTAAAATCCATTTCTTGTTGCGGACGACGACAACTGGCGTTGCAGGACGTACAGCTTGCAAATTCCCCGTGCCTGAGAGACAGTGTGAACATTCCGCGACGGTAACGATCTGGGTATGGCTTACCCGGATGATGGATGGCGGCGGGTAGAGCTTGCCAGCCTGCCGCGCTGTACGTGGTGGACAGACAACCTGCAGGCACCGCGCCAGGCGCTGGCCTCTTCCGATGCTTGGCTCCACACAAGGACTGGCGGCGCATGCGCGACACTCACTTCCTCCCCGCCACTATTCCAGCGACTGGAGGGAGAGTGGTGAGCTCCCTCGCTGGCCAGCCTACAGCATTCATCAAGCCACACTCGCTACTGTACGAGTTAGCACCTTACAGCAGTCTTCATTTCACACCAACGTAGCAATATACTAATGAATCTTCATAAACCAATGAATATTCTCCCCTCCCCACAGAAACAAACCAAAACCCAACAAAAAACAAACTCGAATGAATTAGCACAGTGGGACTATTATGAAACTGTTGGAGACACCCCCCCACACACACACACAAAAATATGTTTGCTGAGCCTGCCAAGGAAATGCACTACAAATCATCATTGGAGTTGCCAGATCAAGAAGCCTGACACAAAGCACAGCGCAAGCTCTTGGAACCGTTTTTTACCCTCCCCTTTCAACCGAAATGCACGTCCCATGAATATAAATTATCACGCGATCAAAGTGGGTTGATTTATTTCGCACAATCAAAGTCGGCAGTTTTTACCGCACAGATCAAAGCTGGGGGAAGCTTAGATTCCACAAATCAAAAAGAAAGGAGGAGCTGCTGAAATTCCCTACCTGCCCGCGCACCTGACGGCGCATTACGAGGCAGGCTTTGGGACGCAAGTGTTGCGAGCCGTGTGCACTGCTGACGACGGTCTGTCAACGCGTCTGTGCGCGCCGACTCCAGGAACCTTGGATGATAAATGGAAACCGTGAAAATTGGCAATTGCCGGGCTCCGTATTAACTCTGGCGGACCCCGAATAAAAGTGCAGCTTAAAAAGAAATGCCGACTTGTTCTTGAGGTGGTGGAAAAAAACGGAGCCTGTAATACAAATGAATTTAACTTTGATGTGTTCGGTACAATGGAAAAGGCGGTCCTGCAAGACATTTCATACATACAAAAATAGCTTCTTTTCTTACTGAATGCCACATACTCATGCAAAGACCTTAATAACAATGACCCTTCCATCACCCTAAAAAGTTAAGGTTGTTACGCGACTGGTCGTTGGCGAGTGAGGTGTCGAGACCTCACTTTTCTCGGAGACAGCTTGAGCGAGAGAGGGCGCTGCCAATCACTTCTCGATGCCTGGTTGGTTTATTTGGTTGAACATGGTTTCGACCTAGATTTTGCACTCTGTGATGAAACCGGAGTACCCAGAGGAAACCCCTGACAATAGTGCTGCAAGTTACACACAGACAGCATCCCTAGACGAGACCTAAACCCATGAACCTTCTAGTTCACACTGCGGTGGTAGCAAACAAATGTTTTAATCACACTAGCCCGGCTGTCTGACCACCCTCAACCCATTGAATGTCTGGGTCAACGGGGAGAGGGGAAGGAAAGAGCGGGAAGCATGTAACTCCACACGGGTATCGAACTGGCGGGTGTGCGCACTTCTGGCCTGGGACGCCGGTGTTCTAACCACTCGAGTATTTTAACTGTCTACGATCACCAATGTTTGTAGTAAGTTGTCCCTTTTTCCTTATCTCATTTACAAAATCTGCACAATTCTACGGAAAATGCACACCAAGACCCTGGCTTTAAGGGTGCAGCAGAAGTGATTATGGTTTGATGCATCCACAAGTTCCCATACAGATTTTACATATTGGCGTGTTAGCGTTGCTGAACAAACTCTAACAACGGGGATGTGTGTGTGTAGATGCAAGTAACAAATCTTCCCCCTTAAAAAAACAAAGCAAATAAACCTGGATAAGTTCAAAATGCATTGACAAATTGTGCACCGCACACAACGTTTGTTCGGGGCACGCAGTGAGCGAGAGGCCTGTGCGAAACGAACGCCAGCCATCATACCAATAATTGGATCGATGTCCAGGCTCTCCACGCATCCAATGGTCGTCAATGGCGCTTGCAAACTTCACATCTTTCTCGCCGACAATAATGAACAAAACATTGAGCCTGAAATCCAAGCCGGGGCGTGTCGTTGACTGATTTTATCTCCCCCTCCACAAACAACATTCAATATAGCTGCTGTCGATATTACCCCCCAACACACAGACTCTGCTCCCCGCCATCCTCTTGTAGTGTGAGAGAGAGGCGATAAAGATGGCGAAAAGAGTGGGCGGGCAAGACACGAAGACAAACACAGCACGAGGGATGAGGGATGGAGGAGGGTAGGGGCGGGGACTGCCACCTTGCAAGTAGACGCGTCAATCAGCTTCCTCGGCCCAAGGTCAACACACTGCCTACAAGTTTGTAATCTTTCAAAACACTCTTCTTCATTATTGAAAGAACAAGAATAACAAGCACGGAGGTTATTCTCTCTCTGAGAATGTATTTCAAAAACCTCTGAAATACGGAGTTGTGATGGGTAGTGCTTGCAGGTAACTCTGACCGCTTACGCTTCTAGGGTGTTGTAGAGAGACCGTTTAGCCCTGACGTCACTCTGGCACCTTTGTCGCATTCGTCTATGAGCGGGCCTTAATGCCACCACTCCCCCACTCCTTACAGGTTCGTTTGCGTATAATGTTACCAAACGAGCAACAGTTGGGTCCATTCACGTGAAAAACAAACAAATCCCCCACACAAACAACCAAAAACAAAATGGCGAGCAAGTCGGTTGTCACATCCGCACCAAAGGGGTGCCAACAAGAGAGAGAGAGAAAAAAAAAACTGTGTGGTTACCCGATGTGGTACCTCGATCTTACCCGAAGTGGCTACCCGTTTCTGCGCCGGTGGTGAGCGCAAGGCTCAGCCGACAGAAAAGTGTCTGAACCGGTATTCTGGCTGCATGATGTGACACCATGAAGGTTCCTCAACACCAGTCTTGTTTCCCCAAGACCCGACTTCAGAGCGGCAAAACGAAGAGAGAAGCCACAGGGGATACAAGAATCCAATCAACTGGTGGGCAGGCAGGCCATCAGCCGCCATTCTGTGGCAGGCGACTGTTTAAATTTGCAAGCCCACGTCAGGCCCTGGCAGACCGCGTGCTTGTGTCCCCTTCTTCAGCCATTCAAAAGCTCCGACTAGTGGCGTTCCCAGACAGAGCCTTAGTTCCTGGCTGGAAAATGATTCTCACATTAACGTCTGTGGCCCTGTTCCTCTTTATCCTCTGTGGTACAGCACTCGACCCTGCATTGCAAACAGTCCTATCTTCTTCGAGTATGTTCGGTTAAATAGAGCGCGCAATCCCCGGTGAGCTCTCGGCCAGCAAAAGCAGATGGTAAGTCGACCTAGACGAAGCTTCCCTTACTCAGAATAACTATGGCCCTCTAGAAACAGCAAAATTACCTTGCAGACCATACCGTCTTCCAACATCCTAAATTATTCACCAACATATAGCGAATCAATGTCACATAATTAACATAGCTGAAAACAGGACAATAAAAACCCCGATTCACTGAACTAGTGTAACTATTTCTAGTAACTATTACATAGCGGATGCTTACTCACATTCAAGGCTTCACACACGTTTCTTTCCAAACCTCTCCCCCTCCCCAATCTCTCTTTATCACACACGAAAAATAGCCCTACAGTCCCCTCACAATTTCGGTTAGGGATTTTTCTAAGAACTGCCTTTCCATTCTGTTAAGGATGGTGTACATCCTCCACAACCACTGAGGGGGTCAGTCTCGCCTGATCCACTGCTAGGACAGCTGGGTAACAAGGCGGCTGCGACACATGGGTTATCTGTTTGACAGCCGTGACAGCAGACAAACAGATAACACTACATCACGAACAGTGGATGCAATCTAAACAGTTGCTTTTACATCAAACAGTCCTGTTTTCAACCAATACAACCACAAAACTCTTCAGGAGGTTAAGTTTTAGAATAAGAATAACGATATAATACTGCTTAACTTGAAAAAAAAACTTGCAACGTGGTAAGCAATTAGTCGCCTTACTCAGCACTTGCCCCAGTCACAGACATTAGGGTATAACGTCTATGCCCCAGTCTATACCCAGGTATTACACCCCCAGGTATCAGTGACACTGGAAAAAAGGACTCTCGCTAAGACTGCCATTAACAGACTGGATCAAATTTTACTGTGTAATGGCTGCAGCTTATCATATCTTCATTAGGTGATATTCCGGCTATGGAAACAATGTTAAGTGCAATACGTCAAAATCAATCTTTTAATGTCACAAAGCTATACCATGGATTTTCTACTCATAAAAGTCAGAAACTCCATACAGACTGAGTGACGTTGCGTGAAGACCCATCTAAAATGAATTGCAATTTTTCCACCCACCAATTTTAGCACATTAACAAATATCTTAAATGAAAAGGTGACTACAAGAGCTATGGCTGTGTGGGGTGGAAGCCTGACAGCTTCTGCTGAATCAAAAACTGGTTTTTTTTTAAAAATGGGAATAATTTTTTTATTATAGTTGCTAGGTTATTTACTAACTTAACTAATATTTTAATAAAGATGGCAAAAACATGGGAAAAAGAAGAGCAAAAAATTGATATAAAGATGAAAGAAACAAAATTTGGTTTAGCTTACTTGTAAACAAATTAAACACATGTAGCCTGGTTCCAACATTTTCTCTTCTACATAAAAGATTTTGATACACAGAATGAACCATATTTGACTTTTATTTGAATTCCTTGTTCCAGCCTGTTTTCTAGAAAAAAGTAATTGGTTCCTCAAAGCCTCTAAAAAAAGAATATAAAGGAAAGCATCATTCTGAAAAACAACACCAACACATAACAACAGTAGAGTGAAATAAGACTTACAGAATCTTCATCAGTCCATTTCTTTTCAATGGTTTTCATGGCTGGGCTCTTTACAAGGGCTTGTAGTGCCTTGCCTGTGTCATAGCTGTTACGATGGAGCTAGAAAAAAGTAAAGCATTCTTGTCACCATAATGTGAATGCAGGGAGATGTTTGAACATTATGCACAAGCATGTGTGACCAAACACACACACACCAAAAAAGAGAGAGAAAGGAAGACTACATAAAATTAAATACTGAAAAGACAACCACTTATAAATTTCAAAATGCTCTCAGTATCCCCTGTATAAATTTGATCCACTTAGATACTTACAATGTCCATGGCATTCATTGTGGTCTCGTCCATAGATGCAGCCTGACACCCGTCATCTGCAGACCCACCATCACACATGCCTGCAAATGCAGCTATGCTCCTGAAGAGGTCAGAAACAGAGCAAAATGTTGTGGTAAGTTAATGTGTTGATACCATTAGATCAAGGTCAGCAACAGCGAGAATGGTGTATTATGTCCGCGGAAAAGCCAGAGTGCATACAATGTCTAAGGAAAATAATAACAAGAATAAAAGCATTCATATAAATGACACCTAAAATATTTTTTCTGCTTCCACAAAAATACACAAATAAAATGGGAGAGTTGTAATTTCAGACCTATACATTAACAAAGAGGTACTAAACACTATAGATTTCTAGAAGCCTGCTACAATACATGAACTAAAATCAGAGCATGAATTGTCTTTTCTTTTTTTACAAGTACTCGATATACTGCTGACCCCAGGGATGTACTACAAATGCATTGTATGTTTTTTTTTTGTGCTGCACATCACATTATCAAACAATGGCCACCAATGTCTTTAGCTCTGGTGCAGTGAAGCAGTGTAACTCCCCTTTATTACATAAATAACTTACCCACCGCCGAGTCTTTTAAGAAAGCATTAAGAACATGAGCATTACTCCTGAACACAGTCCCCTACTGACATGTTCTATCTCATCCCTTTTTCCTTTTTGATTGCTGGGTCAGTCAAATTAGTCATGTCAATATTCCTTTTTCTTTTGTACTTCATTTTCATCATTGCCCACCTTTCTGTTCCTTCATGCACTACACATTAACCTGCTTCTTATATCAAGCAGTTGCACATCTATAATAATTATGAAAGCATCTGACATTAAGTGAAAAATGAAGCAGGCTAATAAAAAATATTGCAACCATACACCTTTTAAGGTTACCCTTGTAAACCATTTAGTCATGTAAACATCTTTGTTAAAAACATTTTTCCAATATCCTGCCTCATTGTTCAACTCATACACAATGTTTTTACTTGTGAAACACATGTTCATCCTCGTGTCATCGTGCTCAGAATGATATTTGATGTGAGGAGTATCAATGCACCCTGATCTCCCACTATTCTTACAGCCCCAATGAACAACAGATGGCATTATAAGTCAACTATTGATTTTCATTGCATTCTCGCCTGTCTTCCCGTAACATATGTACAAGCCCTGAACATATACCTGTTCAATAACAGCAACTTGCTGTTGCCTGCAGTATGCTTTTATTGTTCTCTCTGCACAATAATCAATTTTTTCATGTGTTGCCTATCAATAGTTTTTTTTTGTGGTAATTTTGCCAGTCGAGCAGGCATTTGTGATAACATAACCTTCAACAGCCTGACAGCACTCAACATCAGAAAGCACAGAAATAATAATAATACAAGAATTAAAATGGTGGTGCAAAGAAAGATAAATGAATTGATGTTTCCCCTTCCAACTGCCCCCCACAACACACTCATGAAATATCCACCTTTTAAATCATATTTATTAAAACAAAGACTTGTAGATTTTTGTTTGCTCACACTCCTATTTAAAAAATGATTGAGAAAAACTATCCAAGATGCTGTTAACACAAATCATCTGATCATTTCCATCTTGTGGGAAAGCGTTCCTGAGTCTGTCAGTTCTACCATGTCTCAGTTTTAAAGGTATTTTATCTCATCACTTGAAGTGAGCAACATTCTTATTTTCAACAACAATAAAAATCTAAATGAGATTAATGAAGCCTAGGCAATGATTCTCTATACTAATATTCCCCCCTCCAAAAGAAAAAACAAAATTAACAGAATTATCACTGTGAGGAGGAAGTATATTCTGCAAAACAGGGCTCTGTCCTTTACAGCAGAGTATATTTAATTTGGACAATACACTGTCTTAATTTCTCAAATGTGATCAACTATGGCACTACAAGTTTCAGCAGGGAAGATGGTGAAGAAAAAGTGAACTAAAAATTTGCTTTTTTTTTTTCAGAGCCCTAATAATTCACTGGTGAAAGCAAGTCTGTGTAGCAGGAAGATAATGTTTTCTTCCTTACAAATCTGTATGCTAGATTTCAATCTCACAAAATGCTTGTCACCACACTCAAGGTGACCCAACAAAACTGAAGAGCTGTACTTCAAACCAGTCGTTTCCTTCTGCAAACCAATGTTTTCCAAAGCTATACTAGTTTAGACTTGCTGCTGGTCTCCAAATTAATGTTTTTTTTTTTTGTTTTTGTTTTGGATATTTTTACTGCTGCATGGAAATATAAAATCCAACCAATATTTACATACAAACTCTAAACTTGCATTCACCTCTTCATCATGAGGCTATTTCTGCTTTTGTCTCACTTGTCTAATGTGTTGGCCCAAATAGCAATGATGACGAAAATGATGTCCTTTTATCCTCAATATTTTTAAATGATAATGTAAGCTGTTTCCTGCCTGTGCATGATGCATTAAGTGGACCCTATTCCCACCTATTTCTGTCACTGTTCTTGTCTGTGAGCCTTTATACATGCTATGTGATGCCTCTCTTAATTGACTTTGCTAAAACATGATCTAGGCATGTATGTCCCATGTGCGTTCTAGTCACCAGAACAGTTCCCACTCTAGCCACCAGCACAATGCCCACTGTAGTCACAAAAGTGTGCAGAGGAAGAGGAAAGAAATACCAAGTTCATTGACAATGATTGAAAGGATTACTCAGAAGCAGCTGAAAGAAAGTGCACATGGATGTGTTTGATATCTCTGGGTTAAAACTTTTCAAAAATCACAATTTCTGTCGTTACCCACCCCCTCAACAATAAAAAAGGGATGTAATAAAGAGTCTTACAAAAATTACAGGCATGAACAGCACAATGCATAAGCCCACTTATATGGATCTTAGTGGGCAAGTCAAGAAGCCTGTTGAATCAGTTTTCTTTTTTCGTAAGGTCTTTCCCGTTCCTCCTTCCTCCAAGTCTTTATTCCCTTTCACTTCTTTCTTTACCTTTTTTTTTTTTTTTTTTTACTGTTTTCCTTGTTTCTTTTCCCATTCAATCCTCCTCCTGCCTATTGCTGTCTTTCCTTTCTTACTATCTTCCCTCCCTTCATTTCATTCTTCTTTCTTTTGCTGCGTTAATGACAGCTGTAATAAGTTTATATGTGCATATCAAATATTTAGATCATGTATTCTTGCACTATAAAGTTTCTTAAAATTTCTTATCCTTTTGGGACATTGATGTTAAGGGAAGTTTTCATCTCTGGTGGCTGGCCTGCTTTCTCTTTGATTTTATTTTATTAGACTGTACGTTATTATTACCAAACTGTGTTATGTCATTCTCAATATTTTAATTTCCTGTGAAATAAAAATATCGGGTGTCATGATTAGGATATCTAGAGAATGAACGTGACAATTTTAAAAAAGGTGTGGACATACCTTTCAACCAAAGGCTGGTAATAATGGTTATATACAAACTGGGTAAAGCTCAGTGCAAAATACTTCTCCCTAAAATATGGGTACATAACCCACTTCCAGTCTTGTGCATCATGATGCTTTTAGGAGTGTATCTCTAAAAAGAGGTATCAGGCAAGCTATGGGAAAATATTATCTTGTACTAATATACTCAGTCATAAGAAAAGAAATGCACCCCACTAGATCTTTAAAAACTTTAAAAGCTTGCCTCAAGATAATAGTGGTCTCTAAAACCTTGCTCCTCAGTGACTGAAAGGTTACAGGACTACTTTTACCTTCATACTATAAAACTGAATTCCTCCATGGGACTGGGCATCTTGACAAGAACCTGAAGCTTAACAGCAGTCAACTAATACTTATCTGTGCACTGATGTAAAAAATCTTACCGAGCTGCACGCAGGTACATTATCAGATCGCCATCCATCACATGTAAAGGGCGCCACCTGATCTCTTCGTGGTTGTCGCACCTCTCTGGCATTTCTGCCGGCTGTACATTTGGTTTGCATTCTGGAAGCCGAGCCTGATAAAAAAAGAAAAAAGAAAAAGCTCTCAAAGTTGGTTCCTGAAATTACACATTATAGAGAAGACCGAAATAGCCAATGAAATAATAAACTGTTTAATAGACATTCAAGTGTCGTACATCTTGAAACTGCAGGTTTTAAAAAAGGGGTAAAAAAACCTAGCTTATAAATTCTGAAAACTAAAGTTCGCAAAAAAATTACAGGATTTACTCTTCTAGACTTCATAGCTTCTCTATAAATTCTACAAATGCTCTTTCACCAAGAATAAGACCCATACAGATCATTAATGAAGAGTCCAAAAATTTTAACTGCACCTAATTTTTAAGATTAGAAATATTCTTCTTTCCCCCTCCCATCACCTCTAACATATCCAACAACAGTCTTCAGGCTGTCACATAAACCCCCTGAAACAGTGCTTTTTCTTGAGTTTTTAGTGATGTATAACCCAAAAGTGATAAACACCACTACAACAATTCTGGGCTAAACCAAAATTAATGGTTATAACTAACCTGGTGGCTCGAGCCCACCCGAATCTCTCCCTGAGTTGTCGCCAGCCTTTTGGTCTGCGGGTTGTAGCCTAGGACGTAAAAGAAGACGTCCGGTGCAGGCTTGAAGGCCCTGGCAGACCTAATATCCTGGTAGTGCACAACTTGGCACTTACCTCTGAAAATATTTGACAAATAACAAAATGCAATCATCAATCATTTCTTTCTTTTCCACAGCTACAATAACATATAGTACTTGGTAATAACAGCTAAATAAAATTAACAATACACGATATGAACATTTACCTTTTATTTATTATTACTGTTAAAAAGTCTACACACATGCAATGATATCACTTCAAGGTTTAAAATGTAAGTTGAAATAACAACCTATGAGTTTAACTCCCAAAAACTCCAACCAAAGTATAAGAAAATATGAGCTTATGATATAAAAGATGCTAACATTGTTGTGCATCTGATTTTTTATATATGATTAAATCATTCTTTCCCACCAATGTCTGGTTAGTTTACAATGCATACAAATCAATTTTACTGAGATTACACTTAAGACGATGCATGTAAAATAAAAGCCTTTCTTCCCATCAGCACCAAATTTATATCGTATAAAAACTAATACCATGTACATAGTTTCCCGTACATAACAAGATTCTGCATTATCTAAATAACATACTATCAAAGGTACAACAAACAGATGTCTCCCAGCTGCTGTTTAAATGCTGAAAATGATGCATGTCTCAGTTAAAGAAGGGCATTCCAAACACACCCATCAAAAGCTAAATATTACAAATATGCTCAAATCCGATCTATGGTTGTTTCGGGAGACAGACAGCCTAGTGGTTAGGGCAATACCATCCACATCAAAAGGAATGCATCCTAGCCAGTTTGATACCCTATTTGAAACATCATACTTCATCTAGCTGTAATTTACAGTAAATGGCTGGGAAAGATAAGGATGCAGGGTAGAGAAAGACACTACCCCCCCAAAAAAAATGGCATTGAGATAATGTGAGGGCTCTAACACCTCACTTGTTAAGGTCAGGGAACTACCTTTTTAATGCTGAAATAACATGTACATCATCTTGCGATTTTTACCAGCTATTTCATATTGACTTGCCATTGTTAGTTCATGAATGTTTATCACCGTGCCAGCAGCAAAGGTCATATCAAGAAATACATTAACTAGGTAAATTCAGTTAAAAGGAAAAGTCATGACAGCCTAGTCCTAATTCTATCAATAAAAAGTGAGCAAATAAGTAACGTAGAAGGTACAAGAGGTATGCCAAGGCATTCGCTGAGGCCATTACGAAATGTCACTGACAAATATGCTACTGTGACAGGTGGGAAGGGGAAGATTGTACTAAGCAATACATATGACCACATGCATTTTTCAGTTAAGTCTTCATACTGAACAAATTCTGTAACTAATACTACACCACCGATGCACAAAATTTAGTTACTGTAATATTTAACATCAAATCATTAATAAAAGTAATATTTTGAATTATCTCGAACGTTGCCAAAAAAAGGAAGCTGAGCATCAGAACAAGTAATGTGAAAAAATGTCACTTTATTTACCTCAAAGCTGTAATAGGAACAGTGTCAGAGGCATCTGAGGTAAACAGTTCACGGGACTTGATGGCAGGATCTTTAATAACTGATTCACCAGAGCCTGTAAAACACACACAAGATCAAATAAAATATATGCACTGCATCTACAATTACTTCCACTTGTTATTCTAATATAATATTGCAGTGCAACATCTGGTATACCACACTAACCAGCATAAACTCTATTTATACCACAATGTTTTAACTGATACTGCTGCAAAAATTTTAAAAAAATAGAGTACAAGATATTTTTTAATGTAAATGCCATACAAATCTATTCTGCATAAATCTATTAAGTAATGAATGCAATACTAAATTTTGATCAAACAGATAAAAGAAAATGATATTACACCTTCTAATGCCAAACCAGTTAAACTAATATGATTGTTTCTGAAAGACTGTTACGTTTGTTGGTGTACTTGTATTCAAACTGCATTGTTTGGGCATTTTTTGCAGTTGGTACAGATTTCTCGTCGATTCACATTAATATAATACAGCTACATGTAACAAACTTAGTTATGACCTTACACCATGCATTGGGCCACTGGCTGTTGAAGCATGAATGCACATTTATTCATCCTGTTCACGTAAACATTCTAATATTGACTATCATTCATAATATACGACTCCTCTTTCATTTCATCCATCACACTTTGCAACATTACGGGGTCACGGAAGACAACTCAACATCCAGTCTCTCTCCATCCCTCTGTTCCCCAAAAACCTACTGCAATTTTCCCTTGTGTTGGTGCGCTTTCTGCTCTTCTTCTGCTGTGTACAAATTCCAAACAGTTCTGAGGTCATTCCCGACACCTCATTTGACGAGTGTGAAAGGGCGTTGAAACACAAAATGGAGACATGATACCCGCTAGAAAATCACACAGAGGCTCGTTGTAATCAAATGTCACAAAAACTCATATCAAATATCTCATGTGTTCCGAGTAGAGTGCAAGAAAGATGCCAATCGCGGTTCTTCACACCAGATACAAAGAACGCCGACGCTATCACAAGAGGAAAGCACTAGGCTGACCAAGATGGCTTCCTTACTAGTAAAGAAGTAAAGCTACAAAAATACGCAAATAAACTATTAGGGGTAAGTTCAATTTTTAAAAAAATCTGTAGCTCCCCAAAATAAAACTTGTATATAACCACCTCTGATACAAACAGCGATAAACTCTACTTATTCAATATAAAATGCCTTCCCTCAAGAGAAGTAACAGCAAACTATGAACATCTAATCGACGAATTATGTCCCTTGTTTAGACTAGCAGACGATGCGAGGATTTCCTTCTCTTTCTCTTTTTCGGTCGCAAACTCGCAAGCATCTTAAAAAAAAAACAAAAAAAACACCACAAAAAACCCATAAAAAAAACCCCACTACTTTTAAGTCAATACACGAAAGTATAACGTTGTTCGCCTATTACAGCTGCAGAAACAATGAACTTTATATAGAAAGCATATTTTCCAGAGGCATTTTACCAGCTTACAACTGGTACTTCAGTATAAGAGTGCATAAATTGCTCAATGATTCTCAGGCAGCCAAATTTCTAACAACATATAAAAAGGGTTTGTCAAACATTGTATTCATCATCACTGGTAGGGATGCACTGTTTATTATATTTTTGATATTATTTTGATACTTGTAAATAATACCATGTAGGGCCATTAAGCCGCAGTGATTGGGGTCCAAACTACTTAACCGTGGCTTGGTTTTGATAAAGTATAAATTACAATAAATAATGCAAAAATAAGTGTTTTTATCACAATCCTTTCTCTTAACTTTGTAGCATTGTAAGCTGTGAATCGGCCTTCATAACACTGACACAGCATAGATAAAACAGATTACTATCTGAATTTCATTGTAATTATTTTATTGTTTATTGATAAACAAAAGACTAATATTCTATAAAAACCTCTTTAAAGTTACAACCCACCATTAAAATATTTACTCCGTGAGAGTGCATAGCATGTCAATCACAGACATTCGAAATGCCAAAATGACAGCTGTCAACACCTGTCTGGAGCGTATGAGAAGCCATGTCCAGGTCCCCATGATCCATAGTGTCAAAAAATTGGGATCCAAGCATTTCGTGTGGCTTCAGCAAATTCGCGGATTACTGGACCTCGGTTAATGGCCCTACACTGTACAGTGTACAGAAATAGTAAAAGAAACTTGAAATCTACACAAAACCTGAAAACCATATGACAGCCTTGTTACTTCTATGAATGCATGTACGCGCGTGTGGGGGGAGGGGGTTGGGTAAACAAGTGAGCATATATGGGTGAAGGCATGCAATACTGAGTAAAAGAGCACCATGACATTTTATTTTGTAATTTGTATGTTTGCATCAAATTTGCCCTGCTCCAAGTACTCACAAAACAACATGAATACTCAATGTTTTATGAGGACAACAAATCTAAAAGGTTATTCACGTTTTCTACAACCTGAAACCAAATATGGCGAAGCTTTATATAAAATCATTCGGGAAAAAAATTATTTTAATAAAACAAAATAAAATCTTTGGCAAGTGTTTCATGCGCCACAACATTTTCAATACTTGGCTTTTCTCTTTCACATGACAACAAAGCCCCCTCCCACACCTACCCCTTCCTGTGAAGAGGTCACCCAAACCTGCCCTTTGACCTCCCATCACCCCCTAGTAATGACTACAGCCAATCTCGCTCTTACCCATGTGACATCGATTTATTCACAAGCCACCCCCCTACCAGTCCAAACAGATAAACAGATAGTCAATTCTGATAAGGGACACGTGTTCCTTGCACATAAATGATTAATTTTGTGGGACGGGGTGATATGTGTGCGTGTGGCAGGAGAAAACATTAACTGTTATGGGACAGGCGCCAGCTTTTCACAACGTGTCGCCCAACCAAGTCTGAAACATCTGGCGCAACGATCGTCCCCTCCCCTTTCCACCGACCCACCCCACACACCCCCTCCCTGTATAGTTCGGTGAGCATTTTGTGGTCCTCTGTATGACGCAATCATGCGATCAAAATGCATTTAATAGGAAATAAAAGCGAGTCTGTGAGCGGGAGGAGAGGTGTGTGTGTGTAAAGGCGTCTTCACTGGTCTGTACGTGCCAAGCATACCTGTCTGTGTTCTCGTGTATACACACACGCACCCGTGCTTTGATCATGCAAAGCTGCGCGGGGTGCGACAAGGAGGCGGCGAGGTAGATAATATGGATTTCTAGACACCATGGGATATAAAGACCACCGCGGAGGTTAAATCAGGATCGGAAACTATGCAAAAATCGCCCCAGGAGAAAAAAAACCTCGGAGATCGGGAGATGCTCTAGAGGTCCGCGGTCTTTGTTCTGCCAAAAATTGACTGCAGCGACTATTGTGTCATTAACCTACCCACGACTGTGGTCCACACCCTGCTGTCAATAGGAACCATTGACTGCAAAGTCACACCAGATACACCCTAACAAAACTGCCGTAACTGCCTATTAGCCCAGCAACATCTGAGAGAAAAAAGGTATCCTACAATGTTTGTAATCTGTTGTGGTGCTACCTTGAAGGTTCTGAAGCACTTACGGGCAATACCCTTCACAACCAAGAGGGACTTGGGAAGAAAGAAAATAACATATTTCATAACACTATCTTGCTCTGCCAGAGCTACCTGACACGCTAACCTGTAGCATCCAAAAGTCATTTATTATCAAGACATTACTCTGATGTTCGTTTATCAGCAAGATCGCTTCTCTGTATATAAACTGTATGTGTTAAAAAAAAGGTGGGGGGGGGCGGGTTACGGAGTGCAGGACCAGTATTTCACATTATGACCTGGTAAGACAGCTTGGAGAAGGAATGAATATAAATGGGTTAGCCGATACTATTAAAGTATACATTTAAGAAACGCTGGGCAGCCCTATCAGCTGGGTCAATAAGTTTCTGCAAGCACCTGTTCATCAAGAGAGACGCCCGAAGCCTGTTCGGATAAGCGAGCTTGTCGGGACCCTTGGCGCACAGGGTGTCTTGCAGGAATTCATGTTCAGGATTGATGACAGCCCTGTCAAGCTCATGTTTCCCGGGTGTGCGCAGTTCGCCAAGTGCAGCATACCTCTCTAGATCTCTCCCCCCATTTCACCCCCCTCAGCACTGAGCTTGTACCCGAACACCTTTGCCTTCAAACCGCCGACCGACCGGATCCCACCACCACATCCCACCCTTACCCGCCCCCAGCCTACCATCCTCCCCACTTTTTTTTTATTTTATTTATTCTGTTCCTCCTGCTGAGTTGTTGACTTACAAGTTTCCTTCCCCAATACACACCTCCAGCACTCGTCACTTGTTTACACTGCACATTATCTGGTATTTGTCGAATCAGCAAACCCTATTGTCTGTAATAATGTGAGAGTCACCTTCCCCATCCACCAACACACTGCTTTGTTTATTTTCTTTATTCTGTTGGCAGCGCAATAGCTCCTGGTTTCGTAGACTGTCCCAAAAGAAAGAAAGAAAAGTGAATCAAAGACACATCGACAAGCTTCGTCAACTGCTCAGCGGCGGCGGGGACGACGATGGCTTTAATCTGATTGCTCGCTAATATGTAATAAATAATTTACTGTTTATCAACTGATAACGCAGGCAATCTTTTGTTGAACTGTCACGACCCTATGTGTATATGACATCTTATAAATAAAGTGGAGAATAGCAGGGGATTCTTTTTTTTTTTTTTTTTATATCGGTTCCCTTTCACCCCCGTTTGTTTACAAATCTACATCGTTTATTCGATCCTCGCTAAATTTGGCGAGAATATTCCCGACATTTCCGGGAAGGTTGTAGGTCATGTGTGGTTGGTGTACATTGCTTTGCAGCATGTTTATTTTCTCCGTTCCAAGAGGCTGTCGGTGGCTTCAAAGGAAGGAGTAGTATGCAGAAAAAATTTCGACATACGTCTGCTGCATAGCGCAAAAATTTTTTCACACAAGTCTTAATTTAAGACAGGAAGGATGAGAGAGTGAGACAGTGTGTGTGGTGAGAGATAAAAAGACAGAGTAGAGTGGAGAAATGTTTATCTTTCCCCTTCAAAAAATTTCATGTCGTCGTTGCCAATTGTGTCAACATAAGAGTTGGGGGGGGGAATCAAGAGTACAAGAGGTTCACTACTTCGCTGTCAATATGCGTGGATAAATTGATAAAACAAAATTGACAATAATATTACAGCTGAAATAATTCGCAGTCAAAAAGCCCTGGCCCTTGTTCAGAATTACTGATTTCCCCTACCTCCCCACACCACCCCCTCTCTTTACTGGCTGCAAGCGCGAGTGAGTCTCCGGCATCTTCACTCATAGGAACACTCAACACTATAATCGACCTTTAAAGAACCTTTAATCACAGTGTTGCTAGGTGACCCGCCAACAAGACACCGAGACTAACGCCGTTATCACGGACGCTGCGTCGTCCGCCATACTAACGAGTGTCGTGTGCAAAACAGAACGCCGGGGGCAGCGGGGGGAGGAGGGCAATACCTAAACGCGCATGCGCGCCCGGGGTGGCCATTCTGTCTCGCGCGTGTATTCCCCCTGCTGACTGCAGTCAACTATGGCACGGACCACTGCTAACAAATGAATCTGCCCGATGCAACAAGACGACCCAGGGGGTTGGGGGAGATGGGGGGAGGAGATGGGCAGGGGGCACAAGACGGGAGCGTGAAAAGTAATGTGACAGGCACAGGCCAAGACGAGACAGGACAATTATCTGCCCCTTTCCTGTCTGTAATCTCGCGTGCTTTATGTGGCAAGCCCTCTTTCAATCAATGATTTTTTTTTTCTTTCCGATGAGAGATGATGCTCGTTGACTTCTCCTGGACCTTGTGTTGAGTTTGGTCAATCCGTCATGTATACTGCTACAGTCGGGAACCTACATTATACGAGGGTCCATGACTTCTTTCTTTGTGACCGTATTTCTAAGCTGATTTTATTTTTAATGATGGTGTTAGTCCAGCGGGTGGAGGGATGAAGTATCGTTTGCGGGTCTTAAGAGTCCGGAATTCTCAGACAGTTGACCGAGCTGATTTGGTCTCCTCTTGCTTCATTCGTCGGTAATCATCATACCCTGCTTTGTTCTTTACAATGTTTTAGCATCATCTGAACTATTCACAGCACGCTCTTCAATTCGTTTGCATTCCTGTCATCTACGCGCAGCACTACACGTGTTTTGTCCGGTCATCTCCATTGGAACTTGGCTGGCTTTGGGTTACAAACTAATATCCTCCTAAGACTAACAATGACCAATACGGGTGTGACAAGACTGCGTGTCTGCCCTTGACCTGCACCCTATTTGTCACGCGTGACCGACGCAGCAGCCTGACTTGTCACACAGGTCATCATGTACGTGACCCACCACAAGCTCAACTTACCACGCAGTCAACAGCTGTTAGAGGGAGCTGTCTCACGCAACCTCTCCCCTCCCCAGAAAAAGAAAAAAAAAAAGTATAAAACACATGATACGACATACACTACACAGCCTAGGTATAGAAAAACACGATGTTTGCAGGTTTTGTCCTGTATACATTTCTTGTTTACTCCAAGCTTCATGACAAGCCTCATCTGTACCATAACGACAGTTGGCGGTCACGTGGTAATGCATCACGCAAACAGAGTCAAAAGTTGCGAAGCTTACTACTACTAGTGATGTATAACAATCTTCCCACATAGTCTCCCTTTCACATAGTCATAGCCTCCCTTTCTTCTCCCTTTAACTCTCCTGATTTTTGTTTCTTCTGACCTTTGCTTTACTTCTTTTTATCTTTCTGACGCTAAAGTTTAGCTGTAATCAACTGTCTACAATTTTTATTTTGCGTCTGCAACCGATCGAAATGGGAACGGAAAATAACACCAACGGACCTGGCAATCAACTGACTAAAGTGCACGTGATCTGGAGGGAATTGGAGGGGACGGGGCTGGTGAAGAGTTGTCTACATTTTTCAGACAAGTCAGCTCTAAAGACGAGCCCAAGACAAACAAAAGTGGATTTATAAAGGTTTGTACAAATATATTTAAAAGCAATAAGGACTTAGGACTTGTAAGGGGCAGGGCGAGACTTAAATGACTTAGAAAAATCTTTAAGGTAACGACTTGTAAGGACGGATAATAGAAGATGCGAATCTTCCCTCAGATGAGTAAAATCGCGCGCTTACATCTCACTGCAAACATTTCAAACTCTTAACCGCGTAACTGTGCTAATGAGCTTCCGGATAAAATAATAATGTGCAAATTGAGCTTCCGCCTGACATCCTCAAATAGTTGGTGAGGCTACAAACGAGGTTATAATAATCGTGACAGGAATGTGTCATCACAGTGTAAAAATAACACGCGGACCCCGACCCCTGGTCTTCAGGCGACTCAGCGCCTGGTCATCACCGCCGCTGGCTGCCACGTGACCCAATACACCCCCGCCACAATAATAACACCTAATAATGTCCATCACCATCGATTGCTTTGACAGAACAATAACATCTCACTCCAATCGCTATGTCTGCTTTGATTGAGAATATCACACTCCAATGTTACACCATTCGTTTCACCTCATCCACGAATACTGGACTTGAGGTGAGCACATAGTCAAATCCAACAACCGCAGCTCTCTCTTCTCTCTCTCTCATCCCCCCACACAAACGTGTCTGTAAATGAACCCTCCAGAACGTTTGTTTGCTTCAACCGTTGAGTCATAACTCTAAGACATCTGGTTCCGAGTAAACTGACATTAAGCTGCAGCTACAGTTGCCAGGGCATGAAAACAGCCTTTAGAGAGATGTAGTAGAAGACCTCGTGACCTTTCCAAACTTCCATTAAAGCCATTAGGTGAGGTCGCTGCTGATTGTGTCGAAAAGTTTCAAACCCTTTTCGCTCTTCAACAGTTTCCTGCCAAAAATCCCGCCCTTTCTTCGCACGCGCACTCAAAGCTGGCGGTGTTGGCGGCCGGAAAGCCGTATTCAGTCTTGGGAGGAGGGAAGTAGTGTATTATAACCATTTTATATTTCATACGAACCACCTAGGAGAGAAAGGGGTTCTGGCCGAAGATGTGTTATCAATTGGGCTATTTTCTGTTATCTGATCCCGACATAACAGCCAGCGGAGGAGCGCGTGCATCGCTTTGAGCTTATCGTCTTCTTGTATTGCCTCATCGGATGATGAACTAAAGCGGTAAACTGTGGCAACTTTATTTTACATCGTACATGCTTACGTGGTGGTTAAAAAAAATGCTGAGCTATATATATATCTCACTCATTAAAACACTTTTTATTGATCTAGGGTACTAGGCCAAGCTCAGAGATGATAGCTATATGATACACAATTTACCATATTTAAGCTTTTAAAAAAAAAAATCATTCAACAACCCAGACAGCATATAATTAGCATGATGGCTATCAGACATGTTGACATGCATACATAATATCTGTGTCTAAACAGCCGGTACAGAATCAGGGATACAATGAGGCGTGCACTAGTTCCCCAGTGCTTTTGTGCACTTGTTTGAACCCAAAAAACATTAACCAAAAAACACCAAAACATGATCATGAAACAGCATATGTAAAGTTTCCAATATAAAATATGGGTATCCTGAGGGTAACTGTTCAATCTGTGAACTCCGTTCATTACTTTTGCAACATTTCCTTACAACCAATGCTTTATCGAAAGAAACAACCTACACATAAGATACTGATATCAGACATCAATAGTCAACGAGAGAAAGAGAGTTTCTTATCTATAAACTACAGGTTTTTAGACCCCCAGTAGAAATTATTGGTTTATTTAAAAACCAGTAACAAAGAAAACATCAATCCATCAATCTTATTATTCTGATGTCAATAAACTGTTTTAATTGCTAGTGCCACGTATTTCAGCATGTGACACTATGTCCCTGCTATCTGATAACAAGTAATGAAGAATTATCAGCTTTTATGTCTGGCTTATTGCAAAATGTCTCACCTGATAAGCCCTCTTATCTAAACTTTTTCCTGTGTACTTATGTTTTCCTGTGTACTTATGTTTTCAGACCCCCTAGGCTAATTTATGTTTATGGATTTCTTCTGCGTGATTCAACCATAGAGAGATAGACTAACAGACAGACACAGTATTCTACAAAGAGAGAAGGTGAAGTGTTCAATATCCCATGACATCTGTACAAAGAAAAACCTCGTGAAAAGTCTATCAAGGAAATAATTTGTAGGAAAGGGAAAAAAAGAGGCTCAAAAGTTTGAGGTATAAGAAGACATTATATATATATAGAGAAAATACGTGTTATTCATGCAAACATAATTTGATAGTTAAGTCTGCAGATTACTTTGTGGGAAGGGTCTGTCGATGATAAATCAACAAGTGAACAATCATCCGAAAGATCAGCAGATGTCCCTGTCGTGGCCACAAGTAAAAAAAAAAGTGATTAAAATCAATCAGAACCCGCTACTCAGCCATCAACTGACGCGGTTGACTCGAGTGTAAAGGGATCACATCAACTGTATTAGCCCCCCACCACCACCTACTCCCTCCCCCCCATCGCTGCCTGCCCGCTAACCCCCAGCATGCAAAGCGCGGCCAGAATAGCCTGCAAACCTCCAGGACCAAATCGATAAACAGTCCCCCATTCGCAAGCACTTCCCAAAGGCTTTTAGCCTGATGATCACTTCTGATTTCAGAGCTCCTACTGGACCCTCCCCATCTCCCCTCCCCCTCACACACACACTCTCCCGCCTTCACTCTATCTCCTGTTCTATCCTCTTAATCCTTTATCTTTCTCTTTTTCTTCTCTCCTTTTCTTCCTTTTTCTCTCTTACCACGCCTCTCCCGTGTATTTGCATAATTTACATTAGCAGTTTAGCTGTTTTTTTCTGGATGCTGTTGCTGCTGAATTGGTTATGAGGGTGAGGCTAGCAACACTACATACAGAAGAAAGAATTCATGGGGAAGAATTCAGCAAGCTTTAAGTATAAATCGTCACAACTCCACTGTAAAGAAAATTCTGGTGTGGAATGCGGTAAACCGTTAATTTTATTTTACAAAGAATTCTCATAGCTGCATGGTATTTAAAAAAAACCCTGTGTTTCATAACACACACACATACAGAGGCTATGCAATCAATTATTTACATGTTACTTTGTGACGCCTTCATACCACCACACTAGGCACTTGCAACCAGAAACAACAACCCCACTGAGAACTGCAGCTCTATCTCTGAAGCAGGAGGGAGGGAGCACTAAACAAACCCAGGTCAAAGCAATGAACACACAGAGGCTGGAAAAACCACGCGAGCTGCTCACGTGCAGGACACGCAAAGCAGGCAAGACCGGAGAGAAAGAAAATGTCTTCAGGAAGCTGAGGTTGAATGGGAGATGCTGAACCTTCATGCCACAAAATGAGGGAAGGAAAAAAAGTTAATCATATCTTGGCTTTATCATGCATGCTACATTCATTATTATGCCGTTGGGTCTTTCTGCAATGTCTCAACCCTCCCTGCCTTGAATGTGAATGTCATGTCTTATCTTCTATATGGCATTTATATGCTATTTGTTCTATAAAAATTTGACGTGAAAAACAAAATTAGTTTTGTAGCTGATATCTGCAGACAAGCTTTCCTTGCAAGAATCTGAACATTATGTAATATAAATAATCTTTTCAAAAATTATACATTCTTTCTCTAAGGCTTGAGGAAGAAATGCATCTTAAAAGCCCTCTTAAAAATGTATTGTAATGCATTAAACTTAACTCACCCTTATATTTTTTTACTATTTTTTCAAATGTTTATGTAATCTGCTCAGTAAAACTAAAAGGTTAAGAGTAACTCTGGGAACATCATTAGGCACTGCCATGTAGACACCACCAATCAAGCTACTGCAAAACACAATCCAAGCAGCAACCCTTTCATTCGTTTTCCTGTTTAGATGGTAGACAAGGGAATAATGTCAATAAAGAGAGGACTCCCTTTACTTATCCTTCAAGTCATGTTAGGATAACCACTCATCCATGGCACAGATTACATGTGTGATGGTGTGAGTCAACAAGGGTTGAACAACTGACATGACAGATCACTGTCACAGTGAACAGTGAATATCTCAACAATGCTATCAGCAGTGTTTTACCAAGTACACCAGTCCTCAATGTATCAACAGAAAAATTTGAAGAGTGTAAACAGCCTTGACAAAACCCATTAAACCCTGCTCGAAATAACACCTACAAAAACACCTTATCAACCCTCCAAACATTTTGAAGCTTTTCTCCAAATTTAAAAAAAAAGTTAATGTTTGAATGTTGAGGTTTACTAAAAAAACAAAAACCCTGATATGTATCTCTGTGTGCGTGTTTCCCAAAGGTCAAGAAACTGTGAACACCAAACTCGACAACGTGTTTAAGTCATTGTGTCTACAGTGAGCTATAAAGGGAAAAAAAAAGAAAAAAAAAAAAAAAAAAAAACAGCCTTCCTCCTCCATCAGCAGTTCAGCGCTTTTTATAAGGCTAGCCGTTCCCGCCTGTCACTCGATTACCCATCGATGGGCAATTTCCGTGAGATTGCTTTCCTCCTGCACAGCATAAGCTAGCCTACATTATTAAGGACGGACCAACAACAATTCTGCCCCTGCCACGCTGGGTGTGGGGGTGTTGGCGGAAAGGGTGGAGAGAGAAGGAAGAACTTCCTTCATCCCGGGGTTACAGTATCTCAACCTTCACCATCAGCGAATACATTACGAGGCTTGGGCGACGGGATCAATCTACCACCACCCACCAGCCCTGCCCCCTCTCGGCTAGACATGAAGCTTGCAGTCAAGCCACGCTGACATCGAGGATGTAGGGGGGGAAGAGAGAAAGATCGGGGGGAGGTGTAAAGGGGAAGGGATGCTGGCTAGACGCGTGGTCACAGTCGCGGGGAGGAAGGACCACAGGTATTCGTACCGGCCACACCGTGATCAATACACCACGGCCTGCTCCACCATCAACCCACCCTCGTGTTCGAACGCTGATGTCAGATTACAGAGGTGAACGACAGAAGCGCGGAAAATGTCAACATCAATCAGGCCAGGGCCCAGCACTCCATCTCTTTTGTCAGTGCGGGGAGATAACCCAGCGCCTTGGGGGAAGGCGTGAATGTTTGTATTTATACTCAGGATACTTCCACCGCCACGCGGTCCTTCGGTTAGCTTTGTAATCCGCTTAACACACTTGGGAAGTTGTTTTCTGTGGGAAAGGAAGACTTCGGGAGATATGTAGAAAGCTCTTTGTGCTTCACAGTCTGGCAAGTAACAAGCAAACATAAAACCATAATTATAATGTAATCCATATTTGTAAGATGTGTAACCAAACAGTGGTGTCCCTTCCCGAACAGGTTTGAAGGAGCCAGCTCTCCGCATTTTTTTTTCTTCTTGGGGTTGTTGTTTTGTACCTGCGTTGCTCCTGGCGTTACCATTACTTTGTTTACTTGCCTGTAGCTTTTTTTTATTATTCCTCTCCTAATATCAATACTCTCTCTCTCGTCGCTGCTCATCCTCTCTGGCTTAGACCATCACAGTTTCTTCATTTTTTTAAGTCGTCCCTGGGATAGACTTTACAACAGCGCCAATCAGTTTACAGACCCACAGGAATTTTGACTGTCTATTTTGTGTAAGGTGCGGAGCCTGGATAAAGCGCTATAACAGCTCAAACATTACTACTACTAATAGCAATATATCAATGACTGATAGTTTTTTCATCCATTCTTTTCAATTATTAGCAATATTTTTTCAACAATGCCACGTGTTTCTATGTCTACCACCATCCCTCTTCCCCCTAAAAAACAGAAATTCCTGAATGGAATGTCAAGCTTGTGTACATATTGGACGCTGACGCAGAGGACTGAGGACATCCCCTCTCTCTTCCACCAACATCCCTAAAACATGTCGGGTTTGACACACACACACCGCTCGTCATAACACCTTGACAAAAAAGACCAAGCATGAGGCACGAGGCCAGGACAGCAAAGAAGACAAGACACTGCAAGTGTGGAGGGTTATGAGGGTTATGATAGACTAGAATGCCTTCTGACGAGCGCTAACAATCAAACCACTGCTGTTGACAATACTGACAAGGGTCTAATTCAGCTCTTGAATTGTGTATGTAGTCTATCACATTAAGATTGTATTATCCAGTTACAATAGTTAAAAGATGTCTCTCTCTAAGAAAAAAAACCCCAAAGAATATATCAATATATCACACACGTGTTACACAGTAAGTCAAGGCGAGAGTAGCAGGCTAAAGGTCACGGGTCACGACGACTCAGTGAGGAGTACACAAGAACTACGTGTGATGTGATGGTGAGCGCACTGCAACAAAGCCTTGGGTGGGGGGAGGGGAAGGATCAGACAAGTGGTGAGGTAACTCTCCTACCCGGATACTGTTTAGTCCACAAAGCGGGCTAACACACTAACTATAAACAGTAAGATATACTACCTACAGGACTAGAGGTGGAGGGGTAGCTAGAGCTGACCAAACATGACCAGCTGTGCCAACATGCGGATCAACTTTACAACACCTGAGGTTGCGTCATCACAGTCATTAATCTACCTGAACTTCAGACGGTGCGAGCGCACGCACGAACACACACACACTGCCGTCGACTGAAGAGAAAAGAAAAAAGATCACGAGGGAAAAATGGACACAAATTCAGTGTGACCCTACTCGCTAGTCTTACATTCCTGTCTCGTGTGTTTAGCTGCGAAACAACAACGCCCAAATTAATCCACCACAACACATACACACCACCACAACTCCCTTCCACCCAAACCTCATCTTTCTCGAGACCTGACAACCCTCCCCTCCACCCAAACCTCGCTCACTCACCTCCTCCGCTCGTTGTCAGACAAAGCATCTCCGGCACACGTGCACACACCACTAACCTTGTTGCCGTCTCGTCTTTCGAGAGTCAGGAATGCAGCACCCTCTGACGACACCCACACTCACACAAATCCGCTGTCAAAGAGACACACCAACGCTCGCAGCGACAACCTCGACACAGACTATCACTCGACGTCAGGCCGGCTTTCCTCGTCTGCCTCGCATTCCCTCTTGACGCGCTGGCCCACGTTTTCAAAACAGGTTCCCGACAAGGTCTCCAGTTACAGAGAATACGTTATTCTAACTACAATCCACTCGTGACAGACACGCACACTTTACTTCCTACAACCGTGTGAGGGTGGAAGGTGGAGGATGGAAGGAGGAGGAGGAGGGGAGGGGAGCGCCCGGTAGTTCCGCGTTTCGTCTCGATTTCAAACTTTGTTTCTGAACACAGAGAGAGAGAGTGAGCCCCTTACCGCGGTTGTCGTCTGGTTGGAGTGGGCCACACACTTGCCCACCCGTCAACCAAGCGGTTGACTGACGGATAGACGATCTGGGTACAAAAGAACTTCCACCCGCTCAGACGCCGCGCTGCGCCTGCAGTCAACACCGCAGATGTGCTGGAACTTGGCGTGGGGAGTGCGCGTGCGCCCTGGAGACAGAGGGGGTGGTAGAGCGGAAAATTGTGTCGTATAACGTGTGAGAGAGAGAGAGAAAAAAAAGGAAGGTTGTTGGTGGATGTATTTTTGAAATAGAGTAGAAAAAAAAAAATTGATTCGATTCTCCAGCCTGTACGGACAATAGAGATCGAAGCCAATATAGAGAGATGGCGGTCGCTACACACAGAGAGAAAAATCTTGACTCCCAGACAGGCTGGTTGTGTCTTTTTTTTTTCTTTAAAGAGTATCAGTTGTATTAGGGAGACAACTGCTGATATTTGATCTTCATTGTTAGCTAACTGCGGCAAAAAGCGAGGCGTCCGATATCTCCCGTCCAACCCAACCATCAACTTTCAGAAACAGGGTGGGTCAGCATCACTACGACCAGCTAACCTGTCCCCAGACATAAGAAAGAGGGAGAGAAAGTGGAGAGGAAGAAATGAAGCTACAGATGTGTAACCCTCGGCGCGTTGCGAACAGAGGTGCGTGCACACAGCAACACCGCGGAGGTCGACAGATAGTACAACGAGTGCGTCAGCTCTGGGTTCGACCCAGCGTTCCTAGCGCTGCACTTCTCACCTCACGTGGACTGGCCGTGCTGGATGGTGGTACAGGTGGGACCCAGGCTATGCAGGAATAGAGTTGTGTGTGTGAGAGAGAGAGAAAAAAAAAGATGATCGAGAACAATAGATGCTATGCTATCTAACCATGTCTAAACCAGTGAGACAGCTTCTCCGCCAAGAGCCCGACAGATCCACCCCATGCAGAGAGATGGAAGAGAGAGAGAAAGAAAAAGGGAGGCTCGGATCGTTACGCCAACAAAAACCTACACCACAACATACAGTCAACTCACCGTCAAGAGCGCCTCTCTCTCTCGCGCGCGCACACACGATCACCAGACAGCTGCCGGGTGAGCGCTCGCCAGCAGCAGTGACTTCCCTTTCGCACTGCATTCCAACCCCCAACCCTCCCGTCCCCTCTTCCCCACATCCCCCAGCTGTTCGTAACGAGGCGGCGAAACTCATGCTCAACAGTTTGAGTGTGTGCGTGTATGTGTGCGTGCGTGTTGCTATTGCGCGCGCACAGGCCCTATCGCTGGCTTGAACCGGAACCTTACACGCACGCACACACACACTGGCGGTTTGTTGAGAGAGATCATGACGCGTGCCTGGGCCGACAATAACACCAGCAATCACCTCTTCTTTGCCAGCATCCTTCTCAACGGATGCTCGCGCAACGCTTACTGGCGAGAGCTGCAGTCCGGAGTAATAGGTCCGGGATGCGTTGAATCAGGTTATCCATCTGTTTGCGTGTGTTAGCAAGTGTGTACACAATGTCCGACCATTGACAAAACAGGTCATAATTTTTTTTCCTTTTTTTCTGCATTTAAAAGTATTCCATGCTTCTTCGTAATGGCATCTCTCTCTGCGTGCCCGTGGAAAGAGTCAAGGATCCATAATGACAACGCCGCAGCAGGACGTCACGTGACACACCCGCTGCACGCGACGCGGCACTTTTCGCGCCGCTAATTACCACCGATACCGCGCGGCCCTCGCCTCGCCGCGTGAAGCCGCTGCCCTCGTCGCCTGCCGCGCCGCCTCCCCCTCATCACTCTGTTCTCTCCTTCCTTTGCCTCATCGTCCTCCCCCAACACAATGGCTGCCGCTCGTCGCCGTCGTTTGTAAAGGAAAAACAGTTGTCGTTCTCGGCAGTGCCGCTGTGATGAACGTTTTATTGTTTATTTACGGTTGCACGCCCACTTTGCAGCGAAATGTTTCTTGTTCATCGAGTCAATGCCCTCCTTTTGATGAAACTTTAAATGTTCGTAGTTCATCGTGTCAAACTGGGTTTGGGTTTGTTTTTTCTTTCTTCGCTTTATCGCGAACGTATCGACGGCTTGTAGCGTACGCTGCGGGGCCTTTGATCTCCCGCCATGAAAATAGCATGAGTGTGCAACGGACTCTTTTATACTGGTAGCGGAGGTTTTTTAGGTGACAAACGTACACAAGGACTTCTTTTCGTACAGACTCAACAAGCAACAATTTTTATTTTTTAAAGGTGAAGCACGCACCATACATCCGCTACCACCAACAAAAAACTGGTATTCCCTGAAGCTCTGTCTTCATGTCGACTTAACAATTAAAAAAATAATCAAACAAAACATGGGAAAAAAAAAACTTTTAAAAGGAACATTAACCGAGAAAAACATGAAAAAAAAACTTAAAAACGAACTTTGATGAAAGAAACAGTTTCGTTGCAGAGCTAGACGAATCACCAGGAGCTAAATTTATGAGACGGTGACTGCCTCCTTTACGACCCCTGTATCTCCGATTTGGACCCTGGAGGCAAGAGCTGTATCTCCGGTGTCTGTAGGCTGCAGTTCCAGGAATGACACACGTCAAAAAAACAAACACAAACTCCAGGAATCCGAGTGGATCGCCCGAGGGCCTGCTGGGCCCGTTTGCTCGGAGAGGAACTTGGTCCCAGACGACCAGAACCCTTTCATCTAAGTGCCCCGGTCTCAATCCCTCCGCTGCTCACTTTGACCCCGTCATTCCCTTCACCCCTACCCCGTTGTGGAAGCACCTCTCAACACGCAGGTGAACATGACTCTCCGACAGTTTTACCGGCGACACCAAGATGACGTCAACGCCACGCTTACCTTACAATGGACCACTGTCATGGCGCTAACACGCCACCCGAGGGCAAGCACTGGTAATTCTTCTTTCTCGCCTTCTGCCCTCACCTCAACTCTCCCCCTCCCCACGGATCTACATTCAACAGACAGGTGGGAATCGCAGGGTATTGCTAGAGCCTGGATTACGCGGTCTTCTGTCAACTGTCAACCTACAAAGAAATGGGGTTGGGTGGGTGACCCTCCGGGTGGGTGTCCCTCCGGGTCCCTCCCAAGCCTAACATAGAATGCCAACTCTTTCTCACCCTCTACTGTTAAAACGAGAGATTTACAATCCACTCCAGCACACTACCATGTATAAACACGCCGCAGCACTACTGCAATATAAGCAAAGGAGGTGATAATGACGAGTGACATGGGGCGTAGTCTTTCTTTTTCTTTCTTTCCTGTACTTTTGTACGAGATTTCTTTTTTTTAGGGTGATGGAAGGGTGGTAGAGGGGAAGTTACCCATCGATGACATATGACCCTACGTGCGTCACATCAATAGGGAGGAGAAGAGAAGATGTTTTCTGGGCGTCTTCAAATGCCGCGCTTCGTAACCTGCCTGACGACCAGAAGTGCAGCCAGAAGTGCAGCCAGAAGCACCTGCACTCTTAGCGTGCTCCCTCGGCGCCTCTCCAACACCCCGGGCCACTTTACGGACGGCGGTTCGCCAGGTGCACAACGTTTGCAAACCGCTCAACCCGGGTGCCATGCTGTCAGCACACGTACTCGGGACACCCAGGCCCATGTACGTACCCGACAGTAGGTAAGTCGGGGGTGGAGGGTTGGGGAGGGACGGGGTGGAGTGGAGTGCGCATGTCTTCTCTCAATTTACCCCGGAAACTACGTACCCAGTCCCAGGTGGGATCGATTTAAAAAAAAAAGGTCCTTTTGCTTTTCTTTTTTTCAAGTGATGTATGAGGTAAATGTTTCATGTGTGATGTATGAGTTAACTGTTTCCGTTAAATGTTTCACGTGATGTATGGGTTAAGTGTTTCCGGTCCCATAGCGGGACCCTAGCTTATGGCCCAACAGTGCAGCAGCTAAGAGGGGGAACCAGTCGGGGGATGAAACTCACTCACGCAGCAGCCTTTGAACATGCGCCGCCATTTGGCGTGATAAAGGTGTCGCAGTCGATGGCTAGCAATCAGCTGGACTGTTAATGTTGTGTATGGAGTTGTTTGACGCTTTGAAGGTTAGTACCCATGCAGACGTCAGGGCTCTCGTCCCCTGGTGGACAAGAAAAACACTGACCTCTGCAGAGCTCAGAATCACTCGATCACTGCAAGGCCCAAGTCGACCACGCCAAGATCAAGTCGTCCACTGGCACCAAGACAATGCGACGATCCGAGCTTCAGACATTTTGTCTTTGCTTGGCCGAGGTTTTCTCCACTGCTAGGAGAATGTCGCGATCTGCCCTCGACCAACGCTCGGGGTGACGAAGCCGAGCGGGTGTTGGCGTCGACGATTTTTCATCGAGATGCGTCACGCACAAGTCGTCAGCTGAACTGCGGGTAGCTCTCTCCCTCCCCGTTCCTAAGAACGATGCAAGAGGTTCTTTCGCTGATGATTAGCGGCCACCCATGAAAGGTTACCACTCCATAGGCCCAACTGCAAAACTCTAAAAGCTACAGATCATGACTTCGCGAGCTGGGGCTCGTTTTTGTCCACCATGCCTCCTTCCCTGTCATGCCCCCTCCCTGCCAGCGCCAGTCAGACGCTCATACCCTGGCCTCACCTGCATCTACACCGGCAACCGCCTGGCCTCGCACGCTTGGCCCCACTGTAATCATTATTTGTCGCAGTCCCTCTCCAACCAATAAACAAACGAAACATCGAATTCCGCACATGAGAAGAATCTCTTATAGTAAATAAACGCCACCGTCACCACCACCATCACCCCCCTATCATTCCTCTCATCCTCCGTCCCAACACCACCCCCCTTTCCACCCAACTGTCACCAGTGACGTCAAGAACAAAAATGCATTTTAAACAAACCCTTCATCAGGAGATACAGGATGGAGGAGGGGCTCTAGGGGAGAGGGGGACAGTAAAGCAGTTTCTCGCGTGCGGGCTGCACGTGCAAAGCTGGATGCGTGCGCAGCGCATCCCCCAGCCGCCAGCTTCCGTGCAGGCAACAAACAAAGCGGGTCGCTGTTGAGGGTGTTGCTGGCTTTTGTTGTCGTCTGCCGCCTTGCCGCTGACACGTAAACGGCTTGCAGACGACGCCGTGCCGCAGCCACGGTCGCAGATGGCGTGCAGCTACCCGTGAAGCAGCGCCGTCTACTTAATTGACCCTGACCTTCGCCACCGGGATGGGGGGGGAGAGATGACGGGGTTGCAGGTTAGAGGTCAAAAACAAAGCTGGACATACATGACGAAAACAACACGCCTTTGAACTGATGTAAAGGGTATACGAAAATATTTTTCTCCATATAGAAAAAAAAAGCATTAAACGTTCACTAATTTCGTCAAAACTGTAAATAAATAATTAAACATTCTATTTTTAAGATACTCCACCCACAAAACATCAACATCTGATCATTAAGGCTTCACACCGTGATTGCTGCTGACCGCGGGCTTAGATAATTCTGACATCCTCCGCCAAACGCAAGACAGAAATTCTTTCTCTCTCTCCCCACCCCTTGGCTCATCAGTTATTCCTTCTCTCTTTCTGTCTTGTTTCCAGAGAAACTACAGACATGTTTAAACTCCACAGTTCATACAGAACATCAGAGTTTCGAGTGGCTCGTCGGAACAACTGAGAACTGGAACATGCGCTTCTAACGAGAAGATTTTCTTAACATCTTGTTGTGAGGGGGGAATGTGGGGAGGCAGCAGAGACCCAGGGTTAGTATTCCCCTTCCCTACCCACAGTTACAAGCATTGAAATTCTGGCGAGAAAAAGGCGAGCGTGTGTCAATGCAAGGTGCATGACTGTGCATGTTGTTGCCTCTGACCTTTCACGAGATTGCCAGCGAGCTGTTGCGGGAAGTCGATCAAAGGAAGATTTGGCGGACAAAAGATGATTCAACTTGCGCCGGGAGCAGGACTCCGCGAGGTGTCCACACCACCACAGTTGCTAATGATGACGGGTTAACTCCACTGTCGCCGCACCCGCTACCACCCGCGGCAGTGTGTTGCCGGCGCAAGTGTGACGCGTGACCTGTGACCCAACGCCTGATAGCTTCTAGGTGTCTCGCTTTTTTTTTTCTTCCTTCTTTCGCGATGTGAGATAAAAGAGAGAGAGAAGCAACATATCCCTCGCTCTGATCCCCACAAGCTGTTAGCGTACTCGACACCCAAGTTGGCCGCACACACATACGTCATTACACCCACCCGTCCATACACACCCCACATTCGAACTCCTCTCCCACCCCTTACACAAAACAACAATTTTGTTTCTTACAAAGTCGATCTTATAACCTACACGTGAACTGTACACGCTGGTATCAGAAGAAAAAAAAATGGACAAGAAAGGGGCGGCATGCATGCAGTCGGGTGGACGGTAAGTATAACTGACCTCAGATGGCTCATTCCGGGTATAAACAGCATCAAGAGGCTTTAAATCCTTTGTTGCAGGTCGAAAAAGGGGAGATAAAAGACGCAACGTGCAGCAACAATAACAACAAAGTGTGCAACAAGCAGGAAGATTCTCTCACAACATCAACCCCGACCCCAGACCCCACTCCACCCCAACTTCTGGGCGAACATGTGAGTTCCGTGTCTCACTCAACAACACTCGTCCGCTGCCCTTTGTTGCCGCTGTTAACACTCTCGAGTGGAAAGGGAAAACAAGGGCCTGCACTCGCCAACAACAGGATGCAAAAGCTTTTAGTATCGCCGCCATCCTTTGCTGCGACATCCTTCAGGTGCCGGTTGCAGTCAGGCTGTTGATGTCACTTCACTCTGCCACTTGTTGCTGCGGTCCAGACTTTTATTACTTCTGTCTTTCTCTCTTGTGTAAACCGTCAACCGTCAACTAGTGCACTAAAACTGTTGCGACAGTTTTGTTTAAAAGTCGATAAACATGACATTCGATTCTGATCGTTTATCATCCACTAACAACAAACGTAAACAACACGCGGACAGCCTGTCACTTACAAGTGATCCCTCAGTGTAGTGCATGGCGAGGGGAACAAACAACGAGGAGCCGACAAGACAATGCGTAGTTAAACACGTTCACTTATTCATTCCTCCGCTAGTCTGTAAATCATTGCTCGCTCACTCTGTCACGTCTGGGCGTCTTTCTCTCCATCCTCTCTCACACACCCGGACTTGAACAGAAGACAAATTTGGAGAGAGAAAATGATGGCAGACAGCTATACAGGGTTTGCTGCAAGGATCTCGGACCCAACCCCATCCAAAAAAAAAAAAAATGGTGAACATTCTGCCCAACCGTCACTTTCATTGGTGACTACCAGCTACCTCTTTCAGCCATGTGCAGTACCCACGGGAACAAAGGTCAACCTTGTGAGAATGACCTTTGACAAGCCCGCCAGGGTGACTTGACAGACGTGACACACACGTGACAAACGCGCGCGGCTCATCACACCGTCTCACGTCACAGATGCTCGGCGGTCGACTGGCTGCTGGCCGCGTCATCACGGTTGTCGAGCGACACCCAATCCCCCTGGTGGTAAAGTAGCATCGAGCCGACAAGAAAACTCTTCGGTCTCCTCCTCCTCCTCACCCGTACTACTCTACCCTCCAACTCACTCCCCTACGCACCACGACGAGCGACCGAGCTCAGCTCAGCTTCACCGATGCCGCGGGTGACGCGCGTCGCAAGTTGCGTCCCTTTTGTCGCCGGACTGGCCTCGCGCTGTCACCTGCTGGGAATCATCCGGGCGTGAAGATTCTCACGGCGAGCGCTCGGCATGAACACGTTCACTTCCGGTGCCTTTTCCACGACAAGTCAAAAGATGAGAAAAAAAAAAAAAAGAGAGAGAGAAAAAAAATATCCCACACTGAGTTTGTTCATTGACATTGAAACGACATGGGAGGAAAATGTCCAATCCCCTCCCCTTCTTCCGACTTGACTTGCCTTTCTGCTGGAGGAGGACAAGGATGCGAGAAGCCGTGGGTTTTACAACCTCGAGCCTCCCCACCTTTCCCCCTGTATACGCAAAAACTATGGCACACGACAGGCTGAACGTCAGGTCGACTGGGATGAGAGAGGGGAGAAAAAAACAATTAGAACCACGTGAAAGGGGTTGGAGAGAGAAAGGCGAATTGCAAAGAAAGAAGAGATCATTAACAGTAACGAGTGATGGTGCAAAGAACGCGGCGCTGCAAGATGCCAATATGAGAGAGAGAGGAAGAAATCAAGAAATAAATAGGAACAAGAATATTTTCCACCAGGTGAGTGGTATGTGAAATACATGTCTAGCCAGTCTCCCCTCATACCATTATTCCTTGTCTTCTTTTTCTCTACTATCCCGTTTGTGTTTCTTCCTGTGAGAGAAAGGAGGAGGAGAGCTGAAGAAGGTGCAAATGTGTGAATGCGATGCATGAAAAGCAAACAACCGAGAAAGAAAAACAAAATGAGATGGTGAAAAAAAAGTCTTTCGGGATGGGAGGCGGGGAAGGAGGAAAGAAGAAAGAAAAATGGAAGCAAGAGCGCTGAGAGGAAGAAAGCGAGAGGTTGAGGACCTGCGATAGGTTTAACAAAGAAAATTGCAAGCGACATTCAGCGTAATAGAATGTGCCACTCACAGAGTTATCGCAGCGAGCACCAACCCGAGTTCGATAATGTATCGCGGTATCTGTGATGAAGATGTGACACCGCCAAACGACATTTCTGTCCGAGCTGTGCGTGCGCCCAGGGAATCTGCTTTAGAAAACCCGGCGAACGGGGGGAGGCTACTGACGGCGGCCGACACGAAACGAGATTTCGATTCCTCCGAGGTGACCTCCTCCCGGAATCCTCCGATCGTTGCCGCCTGTCAGCTGGAGAGTCTTGTCCGCGAGGGCGCTGGCACTGGTAGGTCGGTCCCGCTAGCGACTGTATTATTATTATTCCCAAAGAAAAAGTCTTGGAGGGACTTTACCTGAGCTTCTGATTGGCCACCTGGGTCACGTGACTGAATCTCGGCTCTAGGTAAGGGTCGTTGATGCTCGTGCTGCGCTTCAATGAAGGTAAAATTGTACATCCGCTGTGTATGAAACATGCAGGCACTAATAAACTTTATGGAAGACGGAAATATTGGTGAGGTGTAGATTGTTGTACTTAGACGATAAAGATTAACATCGATGTTTTCATGTCCGTCGATTGTGTCAAGCTCTCAGTCTTCATTTCGGTAATATTCCCATAGATGCACCAAGCCATTGTTGTATCGTAGTTGTCTTTTTTTTTTTTTTTTTTTTTTACATATTTTTCTTTTGAATATTAAAAACTTCGTTACTGAATTAAAAAAAATTACAAAGAGCTTTACCCCGTAACCGAAAGTTGGAACTGAATTGTCAATACAAGAAGAGGAAAACAATGGGCATTGACATTGTTGTTGTTTACGTGTAAGCGCGCGTGCGTGCATGTGTGTGGTGGTGGGGCGGCGTGTGTGTGAGCTCGAATGTTGTTGAAAGGCATCCGACACTTGGCTGGAGGCAGATACTGATAGCCCCACATCGATCTTATTCACACCCCCAAACATTCCATTTTTAAAAAAAAGATAGCATTCTCGACGAGGAAGGGAGCAGGGATGATATTTTTGTATTTTGTAACACTGGTTCCCTGTCTCCATTGCGCACGTGTGTTGCTCGATCCGTGAACGTACAGCAGTGAGCGCACGTGCACACGGCCGTGGGTTTCCAGGTCTGAATTTAATGGGAGGAACGTTCCGCTGACTGTTTCTGTTATTAATTTGACGGGAGGGAAGAGAGGCAGCTGTGGAAGGGAGATTACTCCAGCCCACTCACGTAACAGATGTTGTTCTGTAGAAAGCGCCCCCTGGCGGTTGGTGACACGCGAGGTCTCGCGGGATCCTTCATGATTTCTAAATTTTGTTTTATTATTATTTTTTTTTTGTTCGAGCTATCTCCGAGCTGCCATTGCGTTCTTTTGTGGCAAAAGACGAATGTTTGTCTGTTTTAACCGCTGTTGGGCATGCGTTGCAATGTCAGCTTTCAAAACTTGTTGCTTCAGTTGCTTACGTCACAGTGGTGTCCACACACATATATACAACAAAACTTGACAGGTCCGCCATACCCGATACTCGTCATAGTCACCCTGTTCAGCTTACACAGGATGGGGTCTGCGCGACTGTACTCCCACCACCTCGTCACCAAACTCCCACCATCAACGACTGCACGTCACTGTACGTCACTGCACGTCACTGTACGTCACTGTAGCCGCTACGAGTCGATAACGAAGACAGATGCAAGACATCTCGCGGATCATCGCTGGCTCGCCGTGACTAGCGCGAGATGGCGCAGATTACAGGGCTAAGTAGACGAGACAGCCGTCAACTCTACCCCAGGCCCCTGACATCTTCCTTTCAATCACCCCGCAACACAAGTTGCCGCCCTTAGCCGAACGAGTTACTGCCCTTAGCAGCTTCAGGAAGGCCAACATGGTCGCTCGCACGTTTCCGCTGAGGGCAGACAACCTCTTTCACCCTGCACCGTCCCTGAGTGTCGCTCCATTTGATCTCCCACAGTTAGTCTCTCAGGTTACTAGAGATGCTTCGATACGTGTATTGAGGTGTACATATATATTTTTTCCTTCATAAACAGATACGTGCTGCTGATAACGCCCCGTATGTGGAGTCAGGGTTTTAATAGGTTTCGTCTCGCTAATCATGGCGGCAGATGGCGGAACACCCCAGCTACACACCCAACACTGTTTGTCACAAGCAATGACAGCCAGTCATTTTTCACAAGATACCAACAGCAATCTGCAGATGGCACGATATTAATGACACCGACATGCGCACGACAACGACTTCCTGCAGGCAATGATTCATCCCACGCAGTTCGTTTTCACTTTTGTTGTTGTTGTTGTTGTTGTCATCTCAGTTTTCTGGTGCTAAACTAAAATCTACCTGTAATTACCCTACAAGTAGTGTTCCGTCATATGTAACGTGCATCCCAGCATTCTCCGCATCACGTGCCTGTGACCAGACAGGGGAGAGAAGCAGGCCGCGGCCTTACCTGAGTTTACAATTGTCTGCTCCTATCGTAGTCTAGAACACATTGTCCCTGCCAGAGAGTTCACAACTATAGAGATTGGATTGAACTACTCGTACCCGAGTGTCGACTGCTAGAATCCATTTTGTATTCACGGGTGGTCTGTTGGTTCTATCTGTAGGAGTCAGGGTGAGGCGAGAAATGAAGACGGGAAATATGAAAACAATGCATGTCAACATGTTTGCCCCCCTGACAGTCATTAGGGTGGTTATCCCCTCGTTTCGTAATGAGGTGGGAAAATGGGGGAGCAAATCTAGCGATCTCACCGCGACCTCCCAGCGCGAGCATGCGGACTACTCAGCCAGCCAGCCAGCCAGCCAGCCATACCCGAGACACGAGAAGCGGGTGTCTGACTACAACTGGCCATCGGAGTCTGTCCTGTGGATGTGTCGAGTTTGAAGTGCACGCACAAACTTGATGACAACTCACGCACGTGATCAATATTACCGGGGAGAACGAAGCACAAGTGTAACGGCTGACAGAAACACTCGTCGAGTGTGTGAAAATAAAGCCAGAAAGTTGTCGACGTCCATTCACTTGTTTGTGGCGATCGAATTCCTCCGGCGGTGGATGAAATAAATGGTGAGATGAAATGGCTGAGTTGTGTCTCACCCCTGGAAATCCCCTACATGGAAGGAAATGACCCCTCCTTCTCCTCCTCCTCCTTCACCCCATCGCAGTATGTATAGAATGTAAGCCATAGTTGCATTTGCAGTTCCTCGCCAAGCAGCCAACTGTCGCGACACGGGAGGTTTAGGGTGGGTTAACAGACAGATTACCTAGCTTTTTTCTAGATGCCATTCTCTCTCTCCCTCTCCCGCTCCCTCCCTCAAATCGCAGCTAAGCTCGTTCGACACCAAAAAAAAAAATATCTGCTTTTCATTAAAAAAAAAAATCTTTTCGCCTTTTCAGACAAATCTCCGCCGTGATCCTCACCAGCCTGATATCATCGACACCAAAACAAAAGCAGCCGCAGCTGCGCGTTATTTGGAGACAAGCTTTGCCGCCAGAGTTATTGCCCTTCCTGGTGTTGCCGCCTGTTGTTGTTGTTGTTGTTGTTGTTGTTGTTATGCTATCAAGGCTAAACGTGGCAGGCTCATGCACGTGGACACGCGGTCTACCAACTCGGCGAAACTAGATCAAGGTGCCTCTGACGTCACCAATAAGAGCGTTAGGGGGATGGAAGGGGAAAGTGTTATCGGTGTTTACCATCCAGGAAATGTTTCGGGGTCGTTACCTGACCTCATGATCAAAAAATGTTTACGTTTTCAGACCCCCTTCAATGTTAAACATTTTTTTTAGCTCTTGATGATATTTACATGTGTTTCGCGTTTCTAAGCGATGGGAAACCACGAGCTGGTGAGGGTTGAGTGAAGGTGGTGACGAACAGGAGCTTCACCCTTAACAATACTTCCCTTCTTCACACATTCACTGAAAAAGGGATGGGGGTAATGTGTTGGGTTTTTTTTTCAAATATTTAACTCAGTGTGGAATTGTAAACAGTTTTTAGCTAACGTGTTACTACTACTGGATTAAAAAAAATATATAACTGACTACTACTCCTTTCCCTGATAAAAACAGTGTGAATGATGAAAAATGTGACTGTGCCTTTTGTGTCACTTTATTTTCAAAATACAATCGTTTGTAAACAATACTCTTAAGCCTGTATTTCATGTCTTAACAAGCCGTCGCCTGAAAGTATATCAAGAATACACCATCCCTCATTTCCCAGTGCGTCACTGACAACAGTGAAAAACAGAGACAAACCTGGAACAAGCTTATACACCCATAGAAGTCTTTCCCCTTCCCCGATGCACCCACCCCACCCACAGACACACGCACATATTTTTTTACTCGCCCTTTAGTACCTGTATAAAACCGCTCAGCAGCACTTAACATCGCTTGCACCCGCTTAACTCTCGTTGCTCCGCGGAGCTGTCTATCTCTGTCTATGAGAATAAACACATAAACTTTGACCCCCACCCTCTCCACACCCTGCTCGTCCATCGCCAAATCAGGCGCCTACCCAAAACAAACAGCGTCTCTCTGGCCTGCGGACATGCAGAGATGACATCAGTGGCTCCCTGCCAGAGCCGGGAGGAAACCTCGCTTGAACTTGTGGTGGGAGGGTGAGGAAGATGCACACGCTCTCCGCTAGCCCTCACCCCTAACCACCATCCCCACATCCAGTAAAACCAAGAAATCACGAGACCTGAACAGACCTCGCATGGTGGACAAGCCGGTACAAAGTCAAACCCAGTGACATAAAAATGAGATCAATGTTAGCAAAATAAATAATGATAAATAAGAATTCACCCAAACTATTTCCAGACTTGCTTAATACTAAAATATCGTCTTAGTTCATCTTCTCGTCCTCCCCACTGTCACAACTTTCTGGTCACAGTGATGCAATTTCCTTCGCAATCCCTTATATAAGTGCTTTGTTTTTCTCTTTCTACTACATTATCTACAGATTAATTCGGTTTAGCACAACTTCTCGGCTCATAATTGCTTCCAGTCTTGTGCTAGTTCTCCATCTTTGTGTCTGGACCCTGACCCTGAGTCAATGAGGTGAGCAAGAAAGATTAACGACGAGATAAACATACTAGGATTCTAATTATTCTTGTTATTTACTATTATCAAATCTTCTTTCCTGATTTCCATCACATCACAGACTGGCTCTGGTAGCGCCGGGTGACTGGCGGCGCGATGCCAGCCTGGTAGCACGTGCTGGGCGCCATGTTGCGCAGGTCGATGGGTGACGTCACGCGGCAGGCAGGCCCATGGCGGAGTGTGAGGGTGAGATTATCCACACGCCACAGACAGGGACCACGGCGCAGGCCTCCCTCGTCTGGCGATGCCCCACTTGATGACTGCCGCCGAGAAAGGAAAGAGATTGTTGTGCCGGCCCTTATCTTCCCCTGACATGTTAGAGCTCGCACGCCTCGCTAGCCTTATAACAACCCGCTGCTGGGGGATGTCTCTGGCTGCTTTCCCCGCCTTCAGTCTTCTTGGTGTGCAAGTCCTTCCTGCTTCGTGTTGGGAGCATTTGCATGTAATGTTGTCCGGTCTCTAAGATCTGTTGTTACGTGAATTTATAACACACATCTCTCTCTCTCACACACACACCCCTGCCCTGCTCGCAATTTTAGTCGTAAGCAGATAAAACACAATAAACTATATATGCAGGACTGGATATGACTGGATATGAACCTTGAACGTTGCTTCACCTCTTATCTCCCTCAACAGGACAGGGGCGCTAACACCAGGCACCAACAGTATCGCAATGGAAGGCGGCGACAACTACAATAAACGTGAAGGGAGACAAGTCAAATCTAACAAATTCGAGTTATCATCCCGGTAGTACGTGCTGAGAAGGACATCATACGAGGGGCAAAGGTAGGGCTGTTACTGGTTAACCTACTCAAAGTCTCGTTCTTTACTCTCTCGACCACCACGCGTTGCCTGGAAACCAAGCGCCGCAGCTCGAGCTGAGAGAATCCCGTCAAATCACACGAGACTGCGGCAAGGGAGACGGTGAGTATCCATGACAATAAACAAAACAGCTATTTCAGAAGCTGAATCCTAATCATCTTAAGAAAAAAAAAAGATGTTAACAGAACACTTAACAAAGCTACGGGGTCAACGTGTAATCAAGTAAGTGTTGTCAGATAATAAGCTGCTGTTAGAGAAAGCAACAATAAATTTCTTAGTGTAAACAGACCTTAACCTTAGGCTAGAGATCCCCCAAATCGTATTGTCATTCTTTCGGCGCTTTGATCCTGTAAAACGTAATGTCAACTATTTACATAAAAATTCTCAGTTTGTTCAACTTGGTGAACAATGTAAACGACTCCATCAATTTAGTATCTGTTACTGGCGATTTGTTAAAAAAAAAAAAATTAAAAAAATGGAGTGAAAGCAGAGACTAGAAAACGACATAAGAGTAAAAAGCAAGAGGAGGAAGGATGGAAAGAGGAAGGAAAAAGACTGGTAAATAAAGGGTGGGGGGGGACAGCAAGGAAGTTGACCTGAAATAAGTTGTAAGCATTTTCTTTAAGCAACTCAGTCCAACCCTCTGCCGCCTGCACTAACAGGATGAGCAGGATGGCGGAGAGACGGAAGAAAAAAAAAAAAAGAGCAGTTCACACACACATGCACGGCTCGTGTTATCACAAAACCTTCCACGACACCGCTAGCCAAGACACATGCACTAACAAGTACTTCCATCGCCACAACGCCGTACCTACCCCCTCGGTGTCGCACGCGCCGCGTTGCCTCCCTTCCAGGAAATGACGCAACCGCCGGACGTACGGGCAGGAACCAGCGCGAGGAACGGCAGCCCCGGGCGTGCTGGCCACGTCACGACTAGCCACAGGGAAAGTGAGAGTTGGCGAGCTCGGCAAGCGGCAAACACCCGCGGAACTGGCGGCGGACATGAAGCAGACTGCAGGCGGAGGAGAGCCCGGCATCACTGCCAGCGGAGGGAGAGAGAGATGGACGCCAAAGGCGGAGAGTGACGGCAGCTGCTATCTTTAGAAACCGCAAAAAGGGTGCTTCCCAAGATCTTCAACCATCAAACCCCTTTCTCTCCCTCCAAGCCCCACTCCTCGACCCTTTTCACTCACCCACCCCATCTCTACCCCTCCCAAAAGCTAAGTGAGTGCAGGTTGTGCTTTATTTACTGCCATGTCGCAACGGTTGCCGCCAAACCTGCACCGGGTTTATTCACTTAGACAAACGAACGAAGCTAAACAGAGCCGCTCTGTGGAAACAAAAACAGCGGATCTGGAGAGAGGATGATGATGGAGGAAGAGAGGAGGAGGCAAGGGAGGTTGTACCACACTGCCAGCCTTCTGCCACACGCGTGCGCACGCACCCGCACCCGCATTTTTTTTCTTTTATATTGTGGAGCTAACCCTTGGTAACACAACAGCCATCATTCATTACAAAATGCGATTCGATTTTGCCACAATGTTTCTCATTTAGCACCAGAGATGTTTTTCCCCTTAAAAAAAAAAAAACCAAACATAATTAACAAGAAAATGGAAAGGCAAACCCCTCATCGCGCATTTTTGTTGTTGTTGTTGTTTTTAAAGGAGGCTGGCAGCGGAAGTGGAGTTAGGAGGAGCGAAGGTCTGTGCAACAGGCCGCCCCCTTGTCTGCAGTCGTCAGCAATGGCATCGGTACTAAAAATAAACGACGCGAGGAGCGAGACGCCATCAAGCTCGCGGTATCAGCTGCTATATATAGAGCACGAAGGTCAAGATTACTCTCATTAATTTCCTCTCGGATACACTACAAAAACATTCGCCGACTCGCTTCCCTTGTGTAGGAGCATCTACGAGGTGCTGCTGCATTAACTGTCGATGGAATTTCAAGAAAAATGTGATTGCCAACGTTGGTCTGAATTTTTTAACTCCTCCCCTCCCTCTCTCCTTTCCTCTCTTGCATTCTTCATCCTGCATAAAGTAAAACTAAACTATTTTTAAATTTTCCCTAATGGTTCACACGTTACCTCCTGGCACAGGTGAAAAGCAGCCGTACCTGCTGGGAGGTGATCACACCGGCATTAACCTAGTCATCGACGTCACTCCTGATGAATGAACGAGTCGATCTCCGATGCAAGAAAAAAAGTTTATGTTGGCCAAAATTGAAATTTCACGGCCTGGGCCACCAAGTGTTGATGTGTTTTAACTGTCGACGTTCCACGCATTAAAACCCGTTTACCCTGCTGGCAGTGTTTAGCCCAGCCTGTCCTCCAACTCGCCACGCTCGGGTGAACAGAGCTGCTTAATGCACCGTGACACCGTGACGCCACGCGTGACGTATGCTTGTGTCGGGTGCATGCGGCTCCCTGACCAGTCACGTGGTCGACTGGAAGCCATACTGGCGATACCCCGAACAGAAGCCATCTCTGCCGCGTTGCTGCTGGTAACAAGGTCGCCAGGTGTTGGTTCCCTCCTGCTCCTCAGATGCTCCACAGAACTACCCCGCTTCTTGTGAGGAAGAGCAGATGGAGAAGAATGAGAAAAAATAATAGGAAAAAAAATTGGGAGAAGACAGAAGAAGATGAAAAGGCGATAGAACAAATGTCACATACCAACAACTCTACATTTTCGGTTAAAAAAAAAACATCGAGGGACGGGTAGGGTGTCAACTTTCTGCAAAAGCCTTGAGTCGTAGATTTTTATTCTCTTCATTTCCTTTCCATCACTTTCCTCTCCAATTCGTCATCCGTTCTTAGGTGAATGGTTTCAACACCTGCCGGCCTCTGGCACAGTTCTTGCCCCTTGTTTCGTGAGCAAAAAACTAAACTCATTAATGTCCACCAGCACTCAGTTTTCTGCCGGCCTTCGGCTCGACTGATAAATCTGTGCCACGTACCCAGCGCCTCTACCACCCACCCCACCCTAGTCTCAGCCCCCATACCGTTTCCTCCCTGGCTGCGATCGCAACCTGTTGATTCATCCGGGAGATCTTGTTCCATCTGTACCCCTGCTGCTGTCATCGGGGTAAATTCAGGTCTCGTTTCCTGTTTTACACCTCGCAATCCCCTAGGGCACAATAAATCCTCGAAAGGAGGGGGAGCAGTCGTCAGGTTTTTACTAAGTATAAATGTTTAGAGTCTCGAACCTTGCCGCAATGTAAAATGAGGATCTCGTGTTTATGTCTTTCCTAAGAGCCTCACACATCCCATAATTTCAAAATAATAGTAATAAATAAATAAAAAAAGAAAGTTTAGGCGTTCAAACAGCCAGCCACTAAGCCAGGTGATATAAGCCAGGGAGAAAGTCGAGTGTGCCGGTGACCTGAACTCAAGAGCTATGATCTTCAGGGTTTCAGCAAACAGACTGAAAGAAAGAATAAAGAAAGACTGGAGCAGAAATATAGAGAGACCGGGTATCGATACAAAGGACAAGCGCCTAGAGGATCAACTCTCTTGAAAGAAAACTGTCGTTGAGAGTTAAGTCTGGCGTTAGGCCACAAATGTGAGCAACAAGACTGTGCTTTGACTGCAGGTGTCACCCGGGGTATCACGACTAAGCGAGCAAGCTAACCAACAAAACACTCGGCACAGGTGAGTGATAATAACTCCACACACACCGCACGATCTTGTCTCGCGCCACCTGCGCTGATAACAAAAGTAAAGACTTACGTACCCGACACACCCAGGGTGTGGGGTGGTGTGGGTACTCATCTGTCCACCACCCACCCATACATGCGAGCCTACTTGAGAACAACAAACAAACAAAACCCTAGAGCAGCGGTTCTCAACCTGTGCCTACAAGGGGGTCGCGAAGGTGGTCATTTTTTAAAAAAGTTTCTTATACTGGTATTAGTGAAATTAGTTTACATTGTGTAACCGAGTGGTGAGGGCGATCAAACTCCAAATCTCTTCTTCCTATTCAACTACACTGTCTCGGCATGCAGTGACTTCTCACTTCCAAAACTCAAAACACAATCCCCCTCTCAACAATTAAGCCTCCAATCTCCCTCCTCTCGCCTTTTGCCCTCTCTCTCCCCCAATCTCTCATCGCTGACTCCCCTCTCCCTCTCCAGTCACACCTCACTTTTTTTTTAAACATCTAAAAGGCACGCATTTAGGAAACGTCCATCATTTACACCCTTTCATTCACACGTGCTCAGTCCTAGTACTCTATAGGTCCCTGACAGAAGGCCATGACCAGACAAGGGAAGGACACCACCATATTACAAACAACTGACAAGATGAATGCTTTCGTCCGAAAAATTTCGTTTTGGACGCAAAAGATACGCCAAGAAAATATTTTTGATATGTTTCCGTGCTTGTGTAAGTGCAAGGCTGACAACTTGAATCTTGATCAGGTGAAGAATGTAATTATTGCCCATCTAAACGGACTGCAAGAAAGGTTTCAGCATTATTTCGCTGAAGTTGATGTGACTAAATACGATTGGATTCGTAATCCATTTCTGGCTGATCCTAGCACAAGCGGGTTGTCCACGGAAGAAGAAGAACAGCTCATCGACATTTCGAGTGACCAATCCCTGAAAATGGTCTTCCAAACAACACCAGTGCCAGAATTCTGGATTAGCGTCAAAGGTGAATATCCTCTCCTTTCTGAGAAAGCAATGAAAGTTCTTCTGCCATTTTCAACTTCATATATGTGTGAGCAAGGATTTTCAGCATTGGCAGCACTGAAGTCGAAATACAGAAATCGTGTGGACGCAGATGCTGAGCTGCGAATAGCAGTGGGTACGAACATCGCACACAGGTTCGCTTCTCTATGCAACAGCAAGCAGGCTCAACCTTCTCATTAATCAAAGTGAGTGTCCAATAAAAATATTTTAGCACCACAGAATTTGCTTTAGTAAAATTTCATTAACAGTTATACTTCTTGCAGATACGAACTTTGTTCTTCCGTTGTTGATTTCCTCGACGCGGCGTTCGAGGTTAGCTAAGGCTCCCCCCCCCCCCCCGCTCTTCCACCGACCTAGCTGGCTAAGGGGGTCGCGGACGTACCGGTGTTCGTCAGGGGGGTCGTCACATGTAAAAGGTTGAGAACCGCTGCCCTAGAGACTAAAGAAGACACGTGATCACAAAGCCTGCAGTCACGGTTGGCAGTTGATGACGTAACATAGTAGCCTTATCACTGCTTACTCTGTCAACGTACTCTTCTCAACCTCACTCTTGCAATCCGCGTTCCCAAGGCGGGGTCTGCGGGGTCCACGTGGGGGGACCAGACAAGCCCCGCAGTCACGGTCGCTATTTGTTTTAGTAGCACTACCCTAATGGCCGCGTCGTCTGATACCACACAGGACTTGCTGGATGGAAGAGCTAACAGCCTCCAGGGGGTTTCCAGACGACTCCCATCAGTTCCCACGAAGTTCGGCTCGTATCCCTGGGAGGAAGAATTTCCTTTTTATAAACATCATCCTTCCCTTCTGCGACACGGAACTGATTTTCTCCTCATCCTTGTTTAGGAACAACGCTAAAGATTTAATTCATTCACCATTTTACTGTCGGCCTCTGGTCATGTGACAGACAGTTAAGACTGAACCATGCCAATCATACAAAGCTCGCTTTTTTGGTTATACTAGGTAAGAACTTCAAGAGAAATTTGTTGGTCGCTGTAGTTCCTTTTAAAGACATCTTTGCTTTAAGATAATCGCATCAGGAAACCTCAAGAGAAAAGACGATATTTTGCAATGTCTTCGAAAGCCGTGATCACATGATCTCTAACTCACCCAAACAGCCACAACCCCAAATCCACCCTACCATCTCACACTACAACCCCAAACCCACCCTACCATCTCACACTACAACCCCAAACCCACCCTACCATCTCACACTACCACAACAGTTTGGCCAGATGGATGTAGTCTTTAGCCTTATCTCTCTCCGCACTTTTCTTGAGGATTAACTCGGAGCACGCAGTTCACTCAGGACAGAAAATCACAAGCCAGGGCTCAAGACCTTTCTGGAGTTAACAGCCAGGACCTTTGACCTTTGACGGTCGAGCTCTGCTCAGCTTTCACGCCCCATCGTGTTGACTCTTCTAAGTGTAGCAAACGCCGCCTGATGTTTTCACTGCGCAAAGCACTGAAAGTAACTTCGATTTCTCTCTTTTTCCTTTTTTTTCGATCAACCTATCATTCACGAATATTTTCTTTCCACTTCTGATCATTAGCGATCCTGCCATGCGGTCTCCGCCGAATCCATTATTTATAAACTGTAATTTATATGCATTATTCGTTCATTTTTTCGCCAGTTCTGACACAGACATCTGAGAATGTCAATATGGATCAACACTCTGAAGATACCCACCTGCCTGAGCCGTGGGTACGAGGTGCTCGCCACGTGTATCTGCCTGCAAAATGTGTTGATGTCACAACAGGAAGAGACTCGATTAAGGGAGGAAATGGAGGAACGATGAAATGTGAGAAACGCCAGTCCGGCAGTGTGGACAGAAACAGAAATCCCAACACGAAATGGAGATATTCACATCAAAATAAAATAAGCAAGGGGGGAAAGTGTGTGGGGTGGAGGATGTTTCTGAAATGTCACATAAAAGCAAACTGATTATCTGTGACTGTCTATAATGGCATCAATATTTCACGGTTCGCCGCCCATGGGAGAGAAAGCTCCTCACACAGGAAAGGTCCTCCTGCGACTGACCTACCCTCAAGGTCCACACTTTTTTTTATATATCAACATTACACAATTATTACTCATTAGGATAAAAGCATAACCCTGATATTTGTCTCTGACAGTCACAGTTGTCGACCAGTTTCTCGAACACATCATCGATGCTTCAGCAGCTAAAAAAAACTGATTCAATCTCACTGAGATGACAGAAATCGCTTAACATCGTGTATTCTTAGTGTTACAGCGTTACTACCATGTCGAAAGTGGTTGAGGTTGGTTTGGTTTTTTTTTTCAAAAGGAAAAACTCCGTCCCTGACGCCAGCGTATCACGTGACCCACAGGGTCAAAGGTTCGGCAGCTGGCGGCGGCCTCACTTCCACAATCTGCCGCGTGCCAGAGTGACGTTGTCGATCGTTGCTAGATAACGTGTAACAAGCAGCAACAGAGGTTGCGCCATGTTGCAAGGAGGTCGCCACCCGCAAGTTAGCGGTGGACTACCCTCCCTCTCTTCCTCTCACACCTCCCACACAACCCTCCCGACAACTCCGGCTTCACCGCTGTTCTACGTCGTCCTACCCCTCCTCCATCGCAAGCTCCAATCAAATCATCGAACAACTGAATCGAACGCATCGCTACGAGTAAATGAACAGATGAAGGAATGAAACATCCAGAGGAACAAACTCATCAACCATCAGATTCTCTGTAGCAGGCACGTGTTGTGTAAGAGCTACTATAGTTTTGAACACCACAACCAAGGAGGACGCTCTACGGGGTGGGAGGGGAAAAGGAGACAAAGCGAGAGCGACTTCCATATTAAAAACGATCAGAACAGATGCCACATGCAGAGAGAGAAAAAAAAAACAAACAAAAAACAAACAAACAAACAAACCAGAAAAAAAAAAAATAAAAAAACAAACCAGCGTGCCCGAGACGAGATCTGAACCCAGGACAACCAAGTTTGACTGTATTGGTGACAGACGCTAACCGTGCACCACTGGACCGCCCTAACAAACTGGCAGGAATAAAGGAAACATAAAAAAAACCAAAAAAAACCCCCCAAAACAAAAAAACAAAACAAAACAAAAAAAAACCAAACAATTAAACAGTTTAAGAACGATCCGTAATTAAACATTTTAAAAGATCTATGGGATGTTTAGTATTGATGGGGGAATTACCCCTTAATTGGACAATTATATAGCTGCCGACGTAACAGTTACTGTCCAACCGCCCGAACCACAAGGCAACTGCCTTTCTCTCTCACTCTCCCTCCAAGATTCCAGGAATTCCAGCCTTCCTGCCTGCCCGGGTTTAAACGCGGAGGAATCGCACACATGCCGCTCGGTTCAAAGGAGGGCTCAGGCCGCCATATCACACGCGTCTAACCTGCAGGCGGGTGAGAGCTGGGGGGAGGGATGCTGGAACCCGAGCAGATCCAGAATGGATGATAGCTTGGCAACAGTAATCTCCTTGTAAATGCGGAGGCCCGCAAAGGTTACCTGGCAGACGGGAGGGGCTAAGAGTCTCAAGACGGGCGTGTGAACTGCGCGTGATGATGTCTCCTCCCTACTCACCCCCGGGCTCTGCTGCAGCACTCACTGTTGTGTGTGACCCCCAGACCCCCGGTAACGACTGGCGACACAGGACGGAGACTTGCATCACTTCTTACTGTTAATACTGAGACGTGGGTCCAATGAGCCACTCATCAGCCGCCTTAAAATAAACCCAGCCACGCGCCTTCTCCTTTAAAGGGATCAAACTGTGTGCGGTGTGCACGTGAAGTTCGGACGAATCATTAAAGCTTTGACCAAACACAGTTACTATTACTCATTAAAATGTGAAATAGTTCTAATCTTCGTATTTTTCAAGTGAAACGAGCATATTTTGTCTGGTCACAATGAAAAACAAGCAATAAAAATGTTTTCTATTGTACCTGACGGTTATTACAAAAAGCAAAGCAAGGTTACCAGAGTGCTTTAAGTCTTTCTAATTTAGAACAGCCCTTTGACCCCGCCTGCCCTCTATGACCCCTGTCTGCCAATTCTTTCTTCTTGGGTCTGTGGTGTTCCCCGGTCGCGTTAGTCACGAGAATTCGAAGACAATAAACCGTCTGTGCGTTCAGCCTCCATACCTTCCCCTCCACACCAAAAAAAGTCGAAATGTTACACAGACGCTCAACATTCAGCAAAACACGACCAAAACATCTCACATACCTCAGAAATGATGGGCGTTGCATCAATGCTTAAATCTCGTCTTAATCACACACACGCACACACTTGCAACAGAGGTGTGCATGACAAGCACTAGGATCTCCTACAAAAACCACTATAGGATTTTAACAATGTGAAATAATAATAATGATGATAAAAAAAGGGGGATAAAGAAACGGTTGCAAGGAGGAGGCGGAGTGGCGAAGCAAAACACAACAAGCTGGCAGCAACGGTACCTGCTCTTCAAAGCTGAAATCACGGAGATAAAAGAGTTCCTCCCACCCTTTCCTCAGGGGCATTACATGGTAAGAGCTGGTGCGCCGCCGTGCAGTCTGTGGACCTGTCTATCAAGGCAAGAGAGAAAGAAAGAGAAAGAAAGAGAAGACCTCGGCAGGGGCTCGTCAGCACCTCGCTGTTTCTCGCCTCCAGTCGTCTGTTCGCGCACAGTCAAACGCATCAAAAGCTCAAGTCCGCACCTTGCACAGGTAAAGTCGTTGTTTCCACGAGGCGCTAATTGCTGGACCACCAGGTGAGAGTTTGCACGAGACAAGGAGAAAGGAGCAGGGGGATGGGATAGGGAGGGAAGAAACGCCTGTCTTCGCTGTGCGTTGATCCGGAGCGGTTTCTAAAGTGACAAAAGTGATTTGTGTACGAGTCTGTAATCTTTAAAAATGTATTTCATTGACCTGAACAAACCCGCGCAGCCCTCCATGGAACAAGGTCTTGGTTTCGGCCAACACCAAGGTAGTTGAGGTCACTGATGTGGATTGAAGTTCAGACAGCAGCAAGGATGCGGACAGTAGTATTAAAAGGACCAGGCCAGAATGTTCTAGGGTCACGTGGTCAGTCGGAGACATAAACTCTCAACTGTCTACTTTCTTCCCCCTTGCCTTTGGCAGTAAAACACACATACATATTGTCCACATTGTAGCCGAAGATCATCTATCAAATGGCCAAACACTCGCTCTCGGGGTGGCTTTATGTCTCGTCATAACGAACAGTGATACCCTTGAGTGACTTCCACGTGAAACCTTTGAGTCGCCGGTTGAGACAAGTGCAAGTCGACTTCTCTAAGTCTGGTGTGGATGGTCGGCTTGCTGTTTACACCTTGTGACTCATTTTTAAGACCCCAACCGCCCTCCAACCAAAACTTGGGCTTACCGTCAAGTCCAAATTAAGACTCCGCGTGCAACCCTACCCAGACTCTAATCGCCAGTACTCGCAATCACTAGGCCGCAGAAATGTTTATTTTAATTTTTTTTAACTGTCTTGACTACATTTTCTTCAAAGAACGAAGTACGAGTCTCTGAAGAGCGATGTAGAATAATATAGTGGGGGTTGGGGAAGAGTTTCTCGTCTCTATCCTTGTAGGTAAACACAACCAAGATGGGTTATCAGTCCTTCAGGTCAACAGTCAAAGCCAGGTTAGCAGTAGAACTATCCAGTTGATCAGTAAACAAAGCCAGATTAAAAGAAGACGAAGGTGGAGGTATTAGCAGACAAAACCAGGATGCAGGGCATCGGTGTCCACACCATCGGGCGGTGGGTGTGGTGGACACACGCCAGTTCCTCGAGACTCGTCTGCCCCCCCGAGCAGGTCTCGCGCCATCTGGCGTTAATCTCGCTCCTCCGTTGATCCCGTGTCTAATCGATTCCGTCCCGCGCCCTGGTGTGGGGTGGCACCTCGTGAAATATTTACCCACAAACAGTCTGCCGTGGACTGCGGCTGGCACCCGCTCGCTGCTACAGCTTTTGACTTTTGATCTATAAAGCTGCGTCAACACTACAGCATCTGATACACCATCGCAACACGCCGACTGGAGAGGCGCTAAAGCCCCCTTCACACGCCGCAACCACGCAGGTGGTCGAGGGGAGGTAGCCCAGCATCTGCAGCGAAGAGTTCATCTCATTTCATCTCAGTCTAACGACTTCATTACTGTGGTAAATTAGAGAGGGTGTGGGGGTGGGGTGTGTGTGGAATCTTCACGTGTGCAACGAGGACCTGATCGGATTTCAATCAAATCAATTGGCCACCTGCTTCTTTCCAATCATTACACCGCGCGGTGCGGGTTTTGAAGTCTATTACTCTACGCAAAAACTGTTCCTCCCTGTTCTTAATCCATCCAAAGAGCTTGGCACACTATTCTGTGACTAGTGGTAACAATAGTGAACAGCCATCCAAAGTCTAGACTCATTTAAAAGCAATATGAGCCAAAACAAAAACAATAACATTGCCACAAATGAATTAATAATACGACTTTTACCCTTGCAGAACCCTATAATAAATTCGAAATATCTTTGAAAGAAATCATAGTAAATATGAGGTTTCTCTGCTCATCTACACAGTATACCAACACTGCGGACATGGCAGGCCTGTTGGACACAACGAGCAAGAAGAAAAGAGGGTATGCAAAGAGTAAACACTTGCCGCGTCACTGAGCAGCGATCCTACTCCAACAACTACCCTAACCTCTTCCCTCCCAACCTCTACCCCATTCCCCCAACATTGACATCCCCCAACACAGCGAAATCGCCTGTATGTGGAAGTACTTCTCCTGTCCAAAATCAACAAAATTCATCTCCTACTCGCTCTAGTCCTCCGTCAATCTCTCGACTGTAGTCATCTGACGGCGACTGATGGCGATTTGTAGAGGGGATGAAAGCGTGACGGGCACTCCGCTGAACGGCCACCTCCCAACATGACAATTAAATTAAAAACAACCTTATTTACCCCAAGAAACCCACCTTTATTTAAAAAAGGTCAATTTAGAATAAACGTTTGAACTTTCCCACATTAATTAACTTCATGTTTTCTCTCTCACTCTCTATTCATGCCATCAGCTGGGTAGAAGCACACATCCCGCATTATTTGCCGAGGTATTTGCGCTCAGCAGGGTGTCACAGAACTATGGCGTCATGTCATCCTGCTAAGCTCCACCGTTTATCCCGGGTGCCCGTCACACTGCACAAGTCTCTTTCATCTCCAGTCCCCGACAACTCGCTATCACTCGCCGTCACACGCAGCCCATGCTCGGCTGTTTTCACGGCCTGTCGGCGCGACATGAATAGCAAGCGTGAGTTATGGCCGCGATAACAGCTACCCATTAGCACGCATGCGTGCGCGCAAACACACACACACACGCACGCACACAGATAAAGCCCGGATGCAAACAGCTTACACGACCAGAGGCAAGGAAGGTGAGTCGGGTGGGTAGTGAGATGCAAACATCGCCCAGGAAGGAAGATATAAAATGGATGTAGGTCCCGAGAAGACAATAACAACATGCAGCTTTAAAGAGAAGGACAGTTGTTTGTGGAATGGGCGAGAGGGAGGTTGGTGTCAATCATTGCCAGAGCCTCGGTAAACATGGCGAACATCAAGGGCCAGGAGCGTGCAGTTGGTTGGTGCAGTCAGAGGAACCTGATGGCAGGGCGGAAGTCAGAACAGCAGCCAGGGTAGAAACCAAAGACCTGTAAGGGCTTTTTTTTTTCTTTTTTTTTTTTTTAAAGCTTATATGAACCTGAAGATGCGGAACAAGAAGTATTTGTTCATTATGTGACTGGGTGCAAAAATACCCTGACACCGTCATTAGTTACGTTTTACGGTGATGATAGAAAATGTCTCCCATTCCCGCTAAACAGGCCGTTAAACGTCGACAATACTCTAATATCAAGCAAAAAGGACAAAAAAAAAAAACAATAACAAGTTTTTCGTGGTAGATGTTCCGGAAAATATTTACATGACGTTTAGTTGAACAGGAAAATGATACTGCAACCGATACTTACCGACTAACTCCACTCCCCCCGTCTCTCTCCTCCCTACACACACGTAGGAGACCTTTCTCTCTACCACCACCTGCTGCTTTTTAATTTGTCTTCGTATCAGCCCTCTACCTCCGCCACGTGACACACCCAAACAGTTTATAAGCGATTGGGTGACGGTGCTTATTCCTCCTTCGCCACCTTCTTCTATTTTCAAGACCGGGTGCCGTCGTTGAGACTCGGGGGCTACAGCTGGCGTATGAAAAGCTTGATTTACGCCCTCCGCGACAAAGTCTGCGCAAATATTGCGGGTGGCTTTTTGTGAGCATTGGGTGGGTTGGGGTAGGGTGGGAGCGGGGCTGGCCCCTAGAGGGTGGGCCTCCTGCAGCGAGTGGATGGCGCTGTGAGTGAGCAGGCCGCGCACCGTCCAGGTAACGTGATCGCCGGCACGAGCCCCTTGGCTGGCATTACGAGGAGAGCTCGACCCAAAGCTGTTGACGGGTTTGTTAATGATATGAGAATGTCGCTGGAGTTCTCGACGGCGCTTGGACTAGACGAGAGTTCGACAACAGTCGTGGTGGTCATTGCCGCGAATAAGACGCTTTAACATCGGACATTCTTTTAGTTGGATACGTAACTAGGTTTGTTTGGTATTTTTTTTTATGGGATGGGTATTTGAGTTCGTCCAGTGGGGAAAAAAAAAACCTAAGCAGTCATATATTTCGACGATGTGATAGGTTAAGGTCATTGTCAGCTAGAAAGTTCTGGTCGGACACACAACGGTTCTTGTCCATCCCTTACCTTCGCTCCAACAATGACCAAACCCGGCAAAAATAGGTTACAACAGATCTTTCAAAAAAGTATCTTCGACAATCCTCCTGACATGTACCATGAGACTTGCTTTCCCACCTACAGAGCACAGGGGCAAGATGTAGAAATGAGAAAATTATCTTAAATGATTTTTAAACTGCCCAGCACTTGATGATCAACGACCAGATGGACATTTGAATATAGAAGAAGACTACGAACAGTGCAACACCTTCACTGGTGGATGGGAACAGTTCCCAACCTCTCATCTCTACAGTGTCCATGCAATTAGATAAAGCGAATCCAGTCAACCCCTATCGGTTAGGAGCAAGAGGGGCCGGCACGCTTCTACTCATCCGGAAACATGGCTTCGTCTCTCTAGAACCGCTTGTAGACCGTCACCAAGCCCGAGACATATGCACGTGCTCGTCCAACCTGATTTTTTTTTCTCCACAACAGCTTTGGGAGGCGCTAGCTGCAGGTGGAGAAAGAAGATGCAGCGGCTCTTCCCAACATCACGAAAGACGAGATTTATGTCACTCCGAGTTTGTCATGGCCCTTTCTCGCCTCGCTGCGCCTGCTGACATTAACGCAGGAACCTCGTGGAGCCTTCATTAAAAAAAAGAAAAAAAGAAAAAAAAAAGAAGAACCAGCTGTTTCGTTCTGACCTTGATCCCCTCTCGGCTCGTTGGTCGCTATTAGAAACACATCGCACAGCGGCGATGATGTGAAAATAATGCTACCGTTGCTTTCCTTCACACCAAGCCGCGTAATCGCCGAGCGGAGTTATCTGCCCCGCTCTCTTAGGCATCCCCATCAGTGACTCATTCCGCTCTCCGCTCCCTCCCCTCTTCCCCCATGGTAAGGAGGCATCGGAGGGAGGAGGTGGCGTGGTTGGAGGGTGGTGTATGTGGGGGAGGGTTCATGCGGGCGAAGCTTCGCTCTCGCGATCATTGCTAGCCTCTGATCTGACTACATTACATCATCGACGAAGAGGCTCCTCAGTAAACGCTCTGCTAATGGCTTCCCTTGCTGCCCTCTAGCGGATGATCTCAGGCGGATGTGACGCAAGTGTTGTCCTTTTCGCTCAGCGAGTTCCGCGAAGCCGTACCCTTGCTTTCTGCTCCAAGAACGCCAGCATCCCCCCAAGCTGACCTCGGGCAGCGAATAAACATGTGGTCAGACCCGCCTTTTGTGTGTCGGTGCAGCCGCCAGGCACAGGTGTAGCTGCCAGCTCGTGCACACCTTGTGTGAGTTGAGAATGCTTTATACACCAATCAAGACGCAGGAACAGGTGCAAGTCGCAATATTTTCAGGATATTGCCAACACGGTGTTAGACAAAAAAAAAGAGAAGCTCACACTTCCAGACCTTTCTTTCTCTCTTTCGCTTTCTCAGAGCAGTACTCGGTTTGCAAAAACACCCGAGGAAGAGAACTACCCCTATTTATCGAAATGCCCGTGTCTCGGCTAGTTACACAAACAGATTGCCACAGCAAAACAATCGCCTGATTTATCGCGAACATGCTGCAGCAGCACCAGAGTCTGCAGGATCGAGTTTCGGTGTGCGCTTTGTCCAAAAGCGAGTCAGTTTTGCGATGCTAGAAACGGAACGGAATTTTCCTTCGGTCGTGATGGTGATGGTGGAAGAGTGAGAGGAAGGAGAAGAAATATCCCAAGCATATGGAGCACATATGTCACATCTCGTGACCATAAAAGCCCTGCTAATGTCGCTCCTAATCACCAACAGATTGTGCCAAGCTTTGCCGCGAAGACTGCCACGCCATCTTTTATCACGCTTCTCCCCCATAATCTCCTCGCAACAAATGCTCGACGGCGTTGTAAAGCTGCTCTGTTCCCAGTTTCTCCACCGCTGTCATGCGCAGCAGGAGGGGAGGATGGGGAGGAAGGAGGATACCTTGAAGGTGCTTAAAACTAAGGCTATCTTTCCTCTCAACCTGTATCTCAAAACACAACTTATCCAGCTAAATTGTAACATGTACTACTTTGTACCTCTTAGGTATCAATATGATATAAAAAAATTCTGACCGGGCAAGGGAGACAACTCTTACAACCACTCTATTGCACAGTTGTCGTTACTGCTTTGTGATGGGAATAGCTGAGCCAGGGAGCAAAACTCAAGCTACTGAAAACCGTCTGTGAGTGTTTGTGGGCTGCGTGTGTGTGTGTTACAAGAGACCTCAGCGCGCTTATCTCCCTTACTTTCCAATGCATTGGTTACCTCCCCGCAGGACGGTGAGTGCCAGTCATATTTTGCCGGGTGTGTTTATGTACACAGGCCGCCAGTTCGCCGAGAAAAGGCTCGTGGGGGTCGGCGTGATCAGGCGCAGACAATGCACAAGCGAGTTTAGCGGAAACAGACTCCACTCTCGCACAAAGCAAAGTTTTGCAGTCCAGGATCGCATCGCAGGCCATGGCTGGTGCCAAGCGCCGGGGGAATCAGAGCCAGTGCGAACCGAGACCACACACAACACACTTCTTTCTGTCTTGAGAAAAGAAAATCGGCCACTCGAGCTGTGCTCCACTCCTTTACATCTTGAACACACTGAAATTTGACAGTTAATCGCTAAAAGTGCTAACAGAGGAATAAAAAGTTGACAGAAATCACCTGGAGCATCAGACATGTGGCAGGTAGCCTGACGACCAGTAACCGTTTGTCCACTTGTAGCAGTTAAGTGATCAAGGAAAGAATGAATGGCAAGAAAGGGTGGCTGACCCCCCGACCCCATGATTTTGCAGAATCAGAGAATCAAAGACACAAAGAAAAATAGAAAAAAGAGTAAAAAAAGAGAAGCACAGAAAGACGTATATGCACATTAGAGAGAAAAATGAATGCAGGAGCTAAGAAAAAAAATACATAAAGGGGGACAAAACCGCATTTAATGGCACTTTTCCGTTCAATGCACAAGAAGTAAAAATTCTTGAAAAAAATTAATGAGCCAATAATTACATAGGCATGGTTCCTCTGTGAGTTAGAAGACATTTAACTGTCACGACATTTCTTTTACAAGCTGAAGACAAGCTAAGCGTATTCATGGCAATCAGTCTTTTCAAATCGGCAATCGGGGAGAGAAAAAAAAAACACGAGCTAGGGAAAACTAAAAACAAAACAAGCAAAAAAGTTTGAAAAAAGCAACAACAAAACACGGGGAGAAAAACGTGCAGCAGCAACAGCTCTCGACACTACTATCTGCGGCTGCCCACACCGAGACTCGATCACTACCCTGTTACACGCGCAAAAACAGAAAGAGTGTTCTTCCAATATTTTTTCCTCTGGGAACTGTGACAGGCGCCCTCATATGCTCCTTTTTTGGAGATGGGGAGGAATAGAAGGATAGGGAGGAAGGGAACCAATCTCTCTCTCTCACTCTCGCGTCTATCTCTGTGTCTCTCTCCATTAGCAGGACCAGAACTCATTTAACGGCGTAATGACTGGCAGATTACCGCCTGGCCTGTGCCACACAGCCACTAAGCACCTTCTGGGGTCAGCCTCCACGCCACCTACCACCTACCGCATTCCCAATACCATCTACATCAGGGTAAGACACACTAACACAATGTTTTCTTTGAGTAAAAGCTGTTTTGCTATTCCTCGTCTTTCATAAAATCCATTTTCCCTGAACACCGATGTTGCCCGAAGTTTCTGTCCTTGTCGATGTCGTAATCACCTGGTTTTGATAGCACAACGACGATATTTAATCATCATCATCCTCAGCATCATTATCTGCCGCAAACAAGCAATAAAATAAGCAACATTTATTCTACTGGAATTAACATTTTTTCAAAGCTTAAAAAAAAAATATATAAGCGGAAATCAGTGCAGTAGTGGGGAATGTATTACGAGGTGCGATAAGCCACACGAGGCGAGACATCCCCTAACCACGTGACCAGTGCGCCGCATGGATTACTGTGGGAGGAAATTTTTTTTTTCGATTTTCTTACCCACTTCCCATCGTCCTAGAGGTCTGGAATTTTCATCAGTTGCTCATTTCCTGTGACAATGTAATATTACATAGATTCAAGCAGTCCAAGAGTAGTGAACTATTTTTTTATTTTATTTTTGTATGAGAACTTGTAGGCCGAATTAGGGGAGATAGGTAACTGCTGGTCTAGGACTAGTAAACTTGAGTTATCTCCCCTAATTCTTCTTAAAAGTCACAAAGCCAAACGAAAAAAAAAAAAAGAAATGTACTAAAAAGGGTTTTAAAAAATCTTCCTTGGGTCTCATGGTTTTCTTTAATACATGTAACTTGAAATATAAAAGTGTGAGGGTCACAGACACTCTCGGAACTGAGGTTAACTTGAGGTTAGGTAGTGGACGCTAAATTTTAACTGCTTGTAATGGAATTCATATTATTGTAGGAATGACAGTTTGGGGTTATTTGTCTTCTCCCCTCTTCTTTCCATTCTGTGGTTGTTACCTTCATCTATCCACTCTGTGTCTAAAGTAACAAGAAAGGTGACTGCCCGACAGCTGCTATGTCTGGTAGCGATGCGCCCAGCGACACTATTTCCTTATTCTCTCTCTCTCCTTCCTTCTTATTCTGGAATGGTGCATGTCTCTCCGTAGAACAGCGGTCCTTAGATACTTTGTGTGGTGGATATCGGGGGAACCAATCCTAGAGCCGGAAAGTGGGGGAACTCCCGTTATAGAGGTGTTAGTGGAACGGTCATTGTTATCCTATTGCTCTTACACTGCTGTCCCGTTATAGAGGAGTTAATGGAACGGTCAATGCTCCTGCTACTGCTCGGAGGAAGGAATGGGAGTGTGTGTGGGGGGACAAAGCGAAGTGAGGTGTTAATGATGAACAGTCACGTGGAGCTCAGGCTCAAGTGATTAGGTGTGCGGCCACGCAGAGTCGTGCTAGAGAGTAAGTGTGTATTGGACTTGCTGTCTGAGTAAACTGGACAAGGACAACTCCTGTCACACATCCCCCAACCTCTCTCTCACGTGCGAGAATCACACAGACACACACAGGAGAGTAAAAAGGACAGACAAAGACACCGGGGGTGAGGTGGAGTGTTTGACGTATCTGCCAAACAAAAAACCGCATCTCCGCGAGCACCAAGAGAGCGAGTGAAAGGAGGAGGATTCCCCTGGGAGCTCTCCACCGTCAGGGGCGCCGGAACATGTGACGTACTAATCGATTGTCTCCCCCGACGCAGTTCCCTCCCCTGCACCCACCCTCACACGCGGTTGTCTGCCCACCCCGTGGTACATCACGTAGTACCCTAACATTTTCTGCGCGAGACTTAACATCAAGCACCGGAGAAAAAAGGGCAGGCGATGGAGGACAGCCGTTTTCTGAGTAGAAAGGCTGAGCACGGCAAAGATCAGCCCCAGTGGAAATAACAGGGAGTAACTCCCTCGTGGAGGCTCAATAACAGCGGGACCAGTGCCGCGAGACTTTGACGTAGAGGGTTCAGGGTTCGTGATTCGGTCGGGAGACAGTGTCTGGAAAAGTTCATCCGCCGCGCCCACACTTCCCCTCCAATGTCAGAATGGTTACTGGGTCTTTCAAGTGAGGTTAAATGTCTTCCTCGTGTCACGCTTTAGACACGATAAACCACTTACGGCTCCTGTGATCGCTTGGCTTTAATAATCTTACCTATCTCATCAGCGCAAGAAGAAACAAGAAGCAGAATCTGGGAGGCAACTAAATGCACAGGCGATAAAACAGATCAACAAACATGTTAATAAACGATCCGACAGGAGATCGACCGTGTAAATAGCTTTCTGTTATTCGAGTGTCATCGGTCAGGTCTTCAAGACTGTCGTCAGCCCAGTAGACAGGCACATAAACAATAACCGGATGTAACAGAATATCGTGTCCGGGGAAAGCAAGAAAGAAAATGTCGCGACCAACAAGATGATGAAGATGCAGTCGATTCCAGTCCGAGAATTCCGCTCAGGAACGAGAACCACTGAAATGTTGTTTTAGTGCAAAAGCTGATTTGGAAGGTTCGACAAGAAAAGTGAGTGGCGGATGCAGGAGAAATGTTTCTTATCTATTGTGCCAGCGGGTGGGCGGGCACTGACAGAATGACACATGACACCTTCATGTCTGACACACAGGTTTGCATGCACTGAGAATGGCACAGCGCAAGCAAGTCGTGTGACACATCCCACACCGTCTGACACAGGTCACAAAGACACATACATGACACATGACAGCGGTTTGAGAGCACACAGGACACATCTGACAACAGTCTGACACTAGTCTCAAAAGATATGAATGTGATTAGAACATCCTCCTACCTTCAGGACCATGGCCTTTTCTATTTTTTTTTTTTTAAATTTTCTTCCCAGTTGAAAGGAAGGAGGAGATCATGGAAAATAATTACTCAGGCATCTAGCGAAATGCAAAATTTAACCAAGGAAAAAAAATTCAACACACCGACACCGAAGTGCAACGAGGGGATAAAAAGGGTTAAATAAAAAAAAATAAATAAAAAAAAAAAAAAAGGAGAACTCCTGCCATGTGTGAATTAGCAGCAACAAGGCTAGCTGGGAGTGCCACTGACAGACAAAGCACCTCATCTACCTCGATTCAGCAGCAGCTGCAGCATCTCTGTGTGTGTGAGAGTGTGTGTGTGAGAGAGATAGAGGGTGTGTGGATTTGTGTGGATTTGCTGTTTGAAGTGAATTGAGCCACTCACTAATTCCCCAAACACATCGTCATCAATTATTTATTTGATAATAAACGTGTTCACAATATGACGAAGAAGGCGCATCGTTCCGCACGGTCAGGCTGGTAAAGGAAGCCCTCGAGACCTCTCGGTCGTTGGGGAGTGAGGTGTCAAACACCGCACATTTCTCCAGGTCAATAATTTTGTTAGTACGACACCCATCTTCTCTCACTCTTTCTTTCTCTCGGTGCCTGACCCTTCAACCAATCCTCCACGAATCAGGTACCACAGCTGAGTCAACTGTGAAAAGTGCGCCGCGTGACACCACGGGTATCGAACCATCCGAGTAGCGTTCGCGCCTTCCGATGCAGAGGCCTCTACTCTAGCCACTAAAACGCTACCCCTCCTAGGATGGGGTGAGGATGGGGAGGGCAATCACGTGGATCAGTGCCCAGGAACACTAACTCGCCTGCACGACCGACCGCCGTCAGCATCCAGGCGCCAGTACTCTGCGACGCCAGCAAACGCAAGGGAGAGCAAATTCAAGGAGACACGGAATTAGCTGACGTGATATTTTTGCTAACTGCCACCAAAAAGGGGGAAAAATGGCTCAAATCAATTACGATCGCAAGGGATGCTGAGCCGTGGGAACAGTTAAACAGAAAAGAAAAGGTTCTATTCGCACAGGGGCAGATAACCTATAAGTTCTATCGGCACAAGGGCAGAGAATCGTTCCAGGAACAACCCCCACACCCGTCCCCTATCCTTTCAGTCTTTTTATCCAGTACACTACTCACCGATTACCCACCACCACACACCTTAACTACACTCCATCCATCCTTAGGTTATCATTCGTTACTGTACTCATCCTTAGCAAACAAAGTCTGGTACCCAGGGTTGTCCATGGGGCATATTTTTCTATCCCGTCCCATCCCATCCCATGGCAATTTATGCCTGTCCCATCACGTCCCATCCCACGGGACGTTTCTCATGGGATTCCCATGGTATTAACAATCCTATGGACAACACTGAAAACCACTTTTCGGCTTTTGTTCTATAATTCCTGCTACTTCACATACAATAGATGATTCAGAGGAAAGATTTAAATCCTTGATGAATGAAATAACAGTAAATTTAGTTTGCAATATCAAGTATCAACTACCATGGGAAATACAAATGTGTGCTGTCCCATCCCATCCCATCCCATGGGACGTTTCCCATGGGATTCCCATTCCTATGAACAACACTGCTGGTACCCATCGCCAGTCTGTATTACCCCGGTCAGAAAACTTTGTATATCCCGGACACCCGTCACCTATTCTCCGGTCACCAGCCTCTTCCGTTCTCGGTCACATCCCTTAGAAGAATTAAATAACAAAGTACCACAACTCCACCCCTCCTCATCCTGCTGTCAGCTTGGTAGCGGGCTCCCCATCTCCCCAGCCACATGTCAGCTCCCTAACAAGGTTAACGCTTTCGCCAGGCGCCTGTCAGATTTGGTTCAGTCAATCTCGACCCTTACAAGAAAGGCCAAAATATAAAAAAGTAATAACTTAAAACAAAAAAAGGCGATCAAAAAGATAAAAGGCGAGAGGGCAGCTAGGAGGAAACACAAATACAAAAAATAGCAAAGACAAAGAAAGAGGAGAGGAAATAATGACAGCGAAGGAAACAAGGATAAAAAAAAAAAAAAAAAGGAGAGATGAAGATTGGAAAAGTGTCGGATAGAAAGACGCAAGCGAAACACGAAAAATTCACGAGTGAGCAGCAAGAAGGAACGACGGTAAGCAAAACTTAAAATTAAAAAAAAGTAAATGTAGAGTTAGCATCAGCATGAAAGAAAGGGATGCAGGGCTTGTACTACAGTCACTGCCACTTTGCCCTGAACACTTAAATAGTTCACAACACGTACATCCCCGTCCTACCACCTCTACCACGTCTTCCACTACCACCACCACTACCACCACCATAAAGATGTGCACGTCATCCGTGATTCATCCGTGCACGCCTCCACTCCAAGTCCTTAACCCGAGCAAACTCCATCCACAATAAATATGGAAGGTAAGACGTGTTTATTCAGAGTTAGCGAAATAGTATCTGAGCTTCTCCCAATCATCAGAAAAAAATGCAGCACCCCACTAACCTTTAAAAAGGCACTAACAAGTGCCAGCACCTCGCAGGTCACCTGATAATAATTAATGCGGCCTACTGACGCAGCAGTCCCTGAGGTCACGATATAATTAATGTGCCTGACTGATGCAGCACGGTTCGCCAAGTCTTCAAAATAAATTCACCAGCGGAAGCTGCGTCTGGCTGGCCGTCCTCCCACCCTCACAGATGCACCCCCGTGTCGCCCGTGTTTGTGTGCTGCTGCAACAGAAAGGGAACAGCTGTCCACCCAGCAATCCCGTGACAAACCACGCGAACCTCGGGGCTGGAGGACCTTACTTCACGAAGTCGACACGCCAGAAAATTTGGGATGCGTACAGGTCCCTAGGGAGCAGTGTTGATCTAACAGCCGCAGGAAGGCAGGCTGACAGATAAATATTCCCCTACACTGCTTTCAGACAGAAAGGTAATGGAAGGCTAAGCCTGGTAGCCTGGTAGCCTAAGATGATAAGCGTCTAGACCGACCCATCAGACGTTAATGCGTAAACGTTTCTTAAGACGACAAGGAGAGACTGACAGAGACAAGACAAAAAAAAAGAGCTTGGGTGGGTTTTGCAAACAACTGTGTGTGGACACACAATATTAATACGGCGTGGTAATAAATTAGAATGTAAATATATTAATAAACACGAGAGGAAAGAAATTACAGGGTAGCAAAAACAAGGGTTCAACAGTTTAATCGTCTTGTTTTACACTGAAACACAGACGGGGCAGTCTAAGCAAGTCATATACCAGGAGTACTCAGATACAACATCAGCAACTTGTTTGATGCGGCACGGCCAAGACTTTTAATTACCTTGTCACATTAACTGTTTGGTCAAAATGATAGCAGGGTAGTGCAGCTGCATTAATGTGACGACCTTTGCCCCCGTGCCTTTGTGGCTCAGCGACCCGTGTGTGTTGTGTGGGGTGGAGTGAGGTTGGTGCTCCCTGCCCTGTATGTAACAGCCCAGTGACTCACACCACAAAGACATCGACACAGTTTTTCTGTTAATGTTTCTATGACTCGCACATGAAGGCTCTTCCTTTTCCTTCAAGCCCACCTCCACTGCAACCACCAAAATTTTTTTCTCTCTCTCTCTCTCTTAAAACTGTATCGCACAATCCTACTTCTGATTTTATTCTGACAAATTAAGGAAATAAGGCATCCTCCACAAACCCTTCAGCACTGACCAACAAACAGGATGACAAAATAAGCACACATCTTCATTAATTTCTTTCACGCCTTCCTGCTAGAGAGCTGCGCAAGAGTCATGTCCCCTTGCGGAGTTGTTCTCGTCTTCCCACGACAGCTGAGGCGTCCCGCCTGGTGTAGATTAGCCGGGGAATGCTTCTCGGGTGGGTAAAAAAAAAAACCTTTGCCCCCTTCATTCTCTCTAAACGCTCGGTAGATGGAGCGAAAGCATCAAAGGCAGGAATCTGCACCACAAGCTGCTGAACGCATGCGCCGGACTCACGGGCTACCGAACAACCGGAAAAAAACGCCCGCTCGACACTAGCCTATCAGGCCGCACTTCCTCAAACCAAACAAGATAATGATGATGATGGAAAATGAAATGATGCATTTTCTTTTCCACTGCTATCATTTTGAAGAGCCAAGCTTCTACAACTAAAATACTTTATTCATTATCCATCTCAGTCAAGGATACGACACTCCGTACTCTCTCCTCGCCCCATATCTTTAACGCAACGTGTATAAGTGGTTGAGTATTGTCTTGTAGATTCCTTCCCCCTCCCAGTGATTAGGTTTTTGCGAAGAAGAAAACAATGCTTAAGCCCATAATGACCCTTTTCCCGCAAAACTTTCACACGAACGCGCATTAAATGCCTGCCCCATGTCACTTGTCAGCACCATTCCAACATGAATCATGGTGGCTACCAAGGGAGACGATCCGGCAACGTTAAACACCACTTGGAAGGGAGACAACTTCTATTCGACGATGGCATTTAGTGCGAATAATAAATTTAAAAAAAATTCCCCTCCCACTAGCTAATTAGACGTTAAATGGTTCTACAGCAGTCTGTCTCTATCTTCTCCCCACCTACCCCCCAAAAAGAAAAAGAAGCTGTAGCATGTAAGGGAGTCAAAAAAGAAATAACTGTCAAAAATATAGTGCGTGACTGTGACTCGTTCCAGACCTTCTGACGTCTGTCCCCAACCTAACTGCAGGATAACTGCTCCCGAGAGGGCGCTGAGCACCGCGAGCCAAGTCTGGAAGACAGGGGCCCCGGAATGGCGGATGGGAAGCCAGTAAAGATTAAGACGTCGTTAGAATCATAGATTTTCCCACTTGCTTCACGAAACTGATGCAAATAAAGTAGCAACACGCTCTGGCGGTTGGCAAGGAGGAGGAAAGGGAAGGGGAAAGAAGGGAGGTCGACTTGCCACGGTTCTGCTGCACCGAGAAACATCAATGGAACACAAGGGAACTGAACTTTAAATAGCTCCACTCTTTTCTCACACCCCACCAAAGGGCATATCCATCCTCCCATCCCCTTCCCCTTTCCCTATCCCTTGCCCGTTGAACACCGCTGTTCGCGCATCGTAATCAAACTAGCGACGCCTACGTCCATTTGTCGACAGGGGCCATAAACGTCTTTAAAGGGCATGTGAAAAGCGTCAATCCGCAGTTAGCGGCCCTGCAAAGACGAGCTGTAACCGCGGGGATGCCAAGGTCTCGCGTGCTCCACGTCCGCTCTCGCGCACGGCACGATCACTTGATTTGGGAAACGCACCAAGCCAGGAAATTGCCGTTTGAAGACAAGTTTCTAGAATTCAAATTAACCCTCACGCAGTCGAAAGCCTTTTCACCGCTAACGACTGCGATTAAAAACCACGCCGAAGAACGATGAAGAAAAAAAAAAAAAAAAAGAAGAAGAAGGGTGAAAACAGAATATATTCTTGTTGTCGTCAAGCTCAACGGCAATGCAACAGGACAAGGCTTCTCACGAAGTTAACCTGCCCTTTCCCTTTATGTGTATGCAGAGCACTCAGGGTATACGGTCACGACAGGGTGCACACCTCCAGTCCACACACACACATCGCCTACACCAACTACCACCTCATCCACCGCCAATATTCAGGTATTTCCGTTGTGAAACTTCGTTGTTTCACTCAGTACCGCCATCTTGGCCTACTCTAACCTTACAAATAATTTACACGTTCGACCAAGCTCGGCAACAGCTTTCACATGACGGTTACACAAAAACATTGCCAAACTTGATCAAACATTCGATTGCGTAGGTTAAAAAGAACTTGTCGAATTCACGCCAGACCGATCTGAAAGATGGACATCAGCCGGGCTGTTGTCGAACGCCAGGCGTCACCCTGACGGCATCTTCACAGTTGAATAACAGCTTTTTTTTCTCCTTCCCCACTCGCACTCCCCATGCCCTCCCAACGATCCCTATTTTTTTGAATTTACTGGATTCTCGTTAAATAAAACATTTTTTAAAATTTAATTCAAAATTTTTATCACACGTTCACTAGTGTAAAAAAGGAAAGTCAGCCTAGCTTTTAATCTTCCTGTTTTTGTGACTGTAATTGTTATTTGTATCAGACCCTGTGTGTTTTGTGAGTGTGTCCTTCCCTATTCCTTCTTTGCCATTTTGCCTGACATTTACGAGGCAATGGCTCAGTTACAGAAACAGTGAGTGATTCATCAAGGCTTTATGTATGTGCACAGGCTCGGGTGAGTGGTGCATTAGCATGCTCTGTGAAAGCCAGATGGACAGCAGCCAGCATTAGCGAGCAGTTAATGAACGGCGATCGTCTGGGGTGGCGCTGTGATGACCGACGTTAACTACCGAAACGGAATCCATTTAATAATGGAAAGTGGTGTTGAGCTGGCAAAGATGACGGGTCAGTACTCAGCTTATGTGACATGTGAAAAGTACTTCTCACCTTCGGCATGGGTGCATGTTCCACAATTCACCACAGCAATCATTTTTTTTTTTTAAGCACGAACTGCCCATCCAAAACACACAAAATGTTTGACTTTTGATTCTCCTCAAGACACTTCAAAATGAAATCCAAGTTTACACTTTCTAATCTTTTATTGAAACCCGAAAAAAAAAAAAAGTATGAAGGAAAGACAGATCCGCTTGCAGTGAGTGACGGGTGCAGTGTACAGCCAGCACCCTCAATTTTCTGAAATCTTTCGCGAAAAGGTCAGGCTGCCTTCGGCGAGACAAGCCGCTGATGTTCATTTTAATTAACTCTTCTATCCATTTCCCTTTCCCATCTCCCTCCCACAAACATTTAGCGCACTTTCTTGTCTTGTCTACCTACACCCCTATCATAGCCCGAGAGTTGGTGGGGTACTCGGTAAAGAGGAAATGAGGAGAAAATGATAAAAATGCAAGGCGGGGAAAAAAGCAGCTTCTTCAATCCCAGAGGTTTGTTTTTTCATTTTTTTGTTAAAAATTTACCCTTTTACTTTTATCTATTTAGCATGAACTAGTGACAGTGGTTCGTGAGCCTTTCTCACGAACATCCTGCGATGGCTTGAGCCACGGCCGCTGCTCAGTGACCGCTGATAAATGCGCAGGGGGGAGGAAGGAAGGAAGGGGAGGGTGCGAATAAGAAGGCAGGCACGCTGATTTAATAAACATGTACAAGGCAGGCGAAATTTGATTTCAAACATCGCCGCTATCGACCAAGCTCCGAACTCCTCGTTAGGTGCAGTTGGCATTCACGGCCCGTCGCCGGGCTGCGCGTGCACCCAGAGCTACATCCTCCACAACACCGTCACCGTCCTCCCTCCTCCATCCTCGGCTCTCACCACCGTCAGGGCGCCGCGTCCTCCGAGCACATTACCTCGCCTTCTCCCCCTCGCCACAAATTTGCCGCGCGGTAATACTGCCGAGAATGATTATCTTTAAGTGTTAAACAATAAAAGATGAAATGCATAGCTGACGAAGAACTATGCTTGAAACAGGTAAGGAGCAAATGCATGGTGTGTTAACTGTCTTTTACAGCTGTAAAAGCGAATTTTGTAAACGCTTCTTCTTTTTCTTGTCTCGGCCAGCAAGTGCAAATGTTGGTTTGATAGGTACTCGGGGACGATCACACAGGTCAACTTCACAGTTTTTGACCCATCACTTATGGCAAAACAGTCATAAACACGAAATCAGATATGTTGTACCGGAGAGTGGGGAGAGTTTTGTTCCTTTATCCTGATACATTTATGATGTGACTGACACTGAGGAATGAATTAATCAGTGACATAATCAAGTTTAAAAAATGCATGCCAATGACCACCAAATAACTCTCTGCATCCTTTCAAGAAAACAAACAGTTAGATACACACCAGAGCAGACCAATAAGTACACTAAACATCAGACTGCACAAGATGATTGGTGACCAAGGTACAGTAAGTAGGGGTTGGGTGAAGGGATGGAGGAAGGGAGAGAACTCTACATCAAACACTGCATATACTTCTTGGGGACATCTGAAAGGAAAATGTACGGATCCCACTACCCTGAAAATAAAAAGTAATCCAGTTGCCATTAATATAAAACACAAAATAGGAAATCACTGCGACTAAATAAAGAAGCAAACCAGAGCGTGGATGTGGCTGAAAATTGGATTCCGTGAGGACAACCAGCATCTCCGGGATCCCACTCACAAAATAAATCTGCTGCAGCAGGAAAGAATGAGTAGTAATTACACAGGCCGATAGAGAACAGGAGATGCCTGTATATCTCGCGGTATATAAGAAAATAATGGATACAAGATGCATGAAACAGAGAAGTAAAACAGAATGACAGCAAGACGGGAAGGAAATGAAAATGGAGGCATACGATGAGACACACACACTTCACATATTGGCCACGCTAATCACGGATCCCTCCTCCCCATAAGATGGCGTTTTTAGCGGAGGTTAATAAAAATCGAAAAAGATTTTTATTTTTTATTTTTATTTCTTTTTATTTTAACTCCACACCGCCGACCTCCCCTCCAAAGTCATATTTGCGATGGCGGTAGGGAGGAAGCACCGTCCGCTCCTTTGTCATATTCATACCTTCCGGTCGGCTGGCACGTCCAATATGCCTTTCGGACAGTGAGACCCGGCCGGCAGGTCCAGTCGATCGCCAGAAAATGAGCGGAGCAAACAAAAGCAATCGGTTAGCTAATCATTTATTCATGCGATAGCGGCTTCTTCCTCCCGTCAGGTGTCCTCTCTGTCCGCGGTGCTCGCAGGCACGACCTTCCCCAGGCGTCCTTGTAGCGCACGCTGCACGCCTTCCGGCACGGAGGAAGAGATGGGAAGTGGGAGGATGGGGAGAGGGAGGGGAGCGGGAAAACAGCAAGGGAAAGAGGGGAGGGGAGGAAGGTTAATCTTCCTGCACCATTTCACCACGTTCTAGGCAGTTCTTCTGGCCTGACCTGTTCCAGATTACTAACGAAGCGAGAAGAACGGCTTCATTTTCCATGCATGGTCGATTGCGCGACAATCGCCCTGTAGATAATGCGATTCCGTGTCCACAAAATTATGAAATACGCCGGAGAGGCACAGAGAACCGGCAAAGTGCATTGACGAGAACAAAATGAAGCGAACGGCTGGAGATGGAAAACGTATTATGCATCGTGGCCAGCGAGGGCAGTTTGGAGGAGGCTGCTGTCATACTCGGTTTTGGAACCGCAGTCAATTAGGCGATGTGTGTGTGTACTAGAGGTATGCACCCTGTCGTGACAGAATACCCCGAGTATATACACACACAACAGCCCCTCGAGGCATTGTGACTTCGGAGGTGCACGTGAGTAACTCCGAGGCAGCGGAATTGTGTCTATAAGAGGTATATACGCGACGGGGAGACCACCAGCCCTACCTTTCCGTACTGTTTCATCCACGCACCACTCAGTCTCTGCACTCACCTCCCCCTCCTCTTGCCTGTCCGTCTCTCTGTCGTCTGCAGCCTCAAGGAGCCGCCGATCAATGGTGGGCGCTGCTGTAGACTGAGGCCGGCAGACCAATACACGGCGGAGCTTGACTTGAAAGATCTATCACCTCGCCACTCCAAGCATCTGGGGAGGCCGCCACTAATGGAAGATGGCCTTTCGACTGGTCCTTGCGGCCGTTATCAGAGCAAGGGAGATCACTAGACGATCCTCGGCAACTGAGCTCCGTGCAGACACGCTCACACGTTCTCTCTCTCTCTCTTTCCCTCCTCCCCCCTCTCTCTCACACACACAAAACACACCAAAAATCGTGTTTCTTCGCTGAAATTGTTCACTCTTCGAGCTTTGATAAAAATAAATAAATCGCGATCGCTGCATGCAATCCGTTTCAGAATACAGAACTAGCTTCTTTTTTTCAGACCACACTAACCCCGGTTTTCCCCCCTAACGGCAGAATGCCAAGACCTGATCAAGGGACTCAACCACGGCTAAACATTTCTATGCCAAGAACGACAACCGAGGAAGGGGAGGATTATTGCCCCCGTGGCAGACCCGCTGATTTCTCGAGGGTGCTTTCCCTTCTTTAGCGATGTGGATATTGACCAGCCTTATGATCACTTCCTTCTCCGTCGCGAGTTCTCATTTCGCGAAGCATCATGACCGATAAATTTTTAAAAATAAATAAAATAAAAAACTGGACTGGCATTGCCTTGACAATAACCCCTAGTGGAAAAGCACCGCACAACGCTTGATCTAGTAAGAATCGTGCAAATTTAACAATATTGTGAATGCTATTTCGGTGATCTTTTCTGTAGGCTGTTGACAGAATTTTAAAAGAAAAAAAAAAAGAAAAAAAAGAAAAGTCGCATGTCTTTACAACAATTCAAATATGGCGTGTCGCGTTCTCGCTCACTTCCATGAACTCCTATCCCTCGCTCCCCTACCCCACTCCATCTCTCTTTCAAAGGCGTTCACCAAAGACACACCACCGAGAAAATGCTCAGGAATCCATGAGATCTGTAATCAACTCTTTGTGGTCCGCGGGTCTCAAACATACCGAAAAACGCAGAAGGCTGCAGTATCCAAAAAATGAAAGAGAATAAAATTACAGAATAAAGATTTCCCAATACCGTGCTAATCCTGCAAAACAGACACAGAAACCAACAAATATGCTAAGAGATCTTGAGATCAACCTAGCAAACATCAAAGCTTTACCTAGAGAGACAGTCAGAGAAGAAAAACATACAGGAGTGAAGGAGCTAGGATTAAAAATAATAAAAAAAGGAATAAAAGACAGGAAGAATGTAATAAACACTTACTATGCATGCAAGGTCTTTACTACAAATCGACAACTGTCCAAGTCCGCACGCACTTATTTACTCACTAACACACGAACCGACTCGTTAGTCTGATGCCCACGAGCGGCTGCCAAGGGAGGAAAGGACACGACACCATGGCGCAGGGCGAAATCCCCGCTAATTCCTTCATTTCATCTCTCTTCACGCCTCAGTAGAGCCACAGCATTCCCGACTAACAACATTCCCAGTTCCCTTGAGACATTAACACGCTTCCTTTTTTTCTGCTTCAATCTCTTCACCTGTTTCATTCGATTTATATTCTCGCCTCTCCACGCAAGCAGCTTTTAAAATATCGTTTTAATATTATCACTTAGGTTACAGAAGTCATTTTCAACACCAAAGAAAAAAAAACCCACCTCTCTTTTTTTTCCTGCCATCAATTACTAGTTAACTAGTTATACTTGTTGCCTGGTTTAAAAAATTTAAAAAAAAAGAGTTTAACGCCTTTTTTCGATGTCACCGTTCAGTAAACGCAAGCTGGGTATATGTCGTTGTGTGTGGTTTTGAATGGAGTTGAGATGGAGGCATGGTGAAGCTAAGCTCGCGCTAAAGGACCGGAATACAAGGCTAGGCATGGCAGGCGGGGACAGCTTGTATACACAGCCTCCTTGTTGACTAGAACCTGGCACCGCACACAGCGGCGTCTGCTCCCAAGCCCCGTTGACAGACAGGCGGCCAGCCAGCAGAACGCGGCGTATTGATCTCTGGGAACCGACCGCACAACGCACACAACTCGCACTTGCACGCGCGGCTGGACGATGATGACCTGTGATGCTCTTACAAAAATATAAAAAAAAAAAGGTTGGGGGAGGGGTGAAGATGGAAGCAGTAAAAAGTTCACAATGCCTAAAACAGGCTGGATCATCTGCCATACGGACAGATTTTACCTATCCACGAAGCAAACGCGCGCGCACACAAACACTAATACAGGTTAAGCAGTAAAATCTCTTCTTCCCTTCCCCCAGTCCATCTCTCTAATCCAGGTTTCCTTTTTCTCCCCTGATTTACAACAACTTTAATCTGCGGACAAATAAAAATATTAAAAAACCAACCTAAAAAGGACGTTTTAAGGCCACACTACACAAACATAAAGCTTATAAAAGACAAGAAAGAATAACTCGGCAAAGACTGAGAAAAGAGGTTGGTATGCAGGAAGACAGAGCGGAGGAAAGAAAGATGTGTGTATAAATGTACAGATAATTGACAATGCAGTCTGCTGCTTCACCAGCACCACAAGGAAGCTAACTGCTCAGTGGACATCGCTGTTTGCGTTGACAACCGGAGATGCCGGCGACTAAAGGGAGACAACCGCAGACAGTCGGTGACTGCGGATAACAGGCAGCGGGAGGGTAGAGGACAGACGATGGAGGAGACGACCGGCAATCTCATGATAACAGCCGAACAAGCTAATTCTCGGTAGTGCTGGCTCCTCTATGGACGTTTTCATACATTACGTGTGCGAAAGATAGGCGCAAACATTTATTGTTTTCACTACTTCCGGTTCGGACTTGGCCAACATGACTGAGGCATAAACACAACACATATTCCCTGCAAATAACATGTACAGTCCGTCCTGAATATTTTACTTTAAACGGTAGGGGCAATCAAGTTCCAAAATTTGTTCCAGACTGAATCACGAAGCTTGCGCCCCGGTAAAAGTATTTAATCATCAAAATTATTAGCTTAATGGCGTCACACATACACGACAGTCGACCCATCGTTTAGTGGAACGATGAAATTAAATAACGGAATAAATAAAAAAAGTGCATTAAACAGATCTCCTTAGTGCAGCAAAATATAAACATCTTGTACATAAAACATCAAGCAGTTAAAACTGGCAACAAAAGAGCACGCAATAGCATGTGTCGTCTGCTTCTGTTGTTTACTTCCCTTGTTGATATTGTCTACATTATAGACGTACTGACATGACACTTTTTTCTATAAATTAGTACAATACTATTTTTCGAGTACATCTGCTAGAAAAAATGTTATTTCTGTACAAGTAGGCCACAATACAAATTTCTCGTTTATTTTATTTCAAGTTGTTCAGGCAGTTAAAAATAGCGAGTAGATCCTGGAGGCCGATATTTTTCACACGAGAAAGCCATGACCTGAAAAATATCTTCGTTTCTTTTTTCGGGCATGCGTGCGTGCCTGCATGTGTGTCGTGAAGGTAGTTCATTTACAGCAAGAGTGGGGTAAATAAATCAAAGAGGGAGAGTGGTATGTAAACTGGCGACTACAGTTGACATGCTTGTTCTTTAAGCTCACGTTTTCCTTGTGGTGACGATAACTTCTCACTCTATCCAAACCCTAACCATCATTCAAACCAAATAAAGAAAAAAGAAAAGAAAACGTTAATAACTGAAACAAACAAAACGACAACAACAACAACAGCAGCAGCATTAGCTACAGTGAAAAAAACCTTACCGTGCTCGATATGGCGATCCAGAAGCAAGTGGTGCGACACGCTACCCGGGATCTCAGACAACCGGAAGTACCATTTAACGTTCATCAACAGCGTGTCTCTCTTGGTCTGACAGCAGAAGAAGATAAATAGAATAAAAAGTCATTTCCTCGAGGTAATCATTGAATTAAGCTTTCTATTACTCTACGCCACACACTCCTTCATAATTTATAACATGAAAAAATTGAGTATTAACGATTGGGTCGATATTTACATCAAAGCGTTTTTTTTAATGGCCGTGCCAGAATTTCTAACAAGACAAAATGTCTATCAAGGCAGAAGGTGTGTTGGGGTGTGATGTGACCAGCATGAGTAAATACGGAACTGTTGTCAGCGGGTTTTATCCTCAAGAGCTTTCTGCTAATAAAAAATGAGAGGACATCACATCAGACGACGTACGGTTCAATCCTCGTTCCTAACCCCCTCCTGCCATTTATCGCGCGGCAATCGCTCTGACAAGACCATCGTGGTCTCCCAGTGTCGGGGCGGTTCCTACTGTCCTCCTCTGCTGCCGTCTGCTCTTTTATGACGTGCGACTGCCGTGTGTGGCCTCCGGAATTTAGCAGCACACTCCCGAGCCCCGAGGTCATCCACTACGTGACGTTACAAAGCGTCCTCGTGATGCCACGTAGTGTTGTGGACGTGCGTGACAATACGAATGTAGCTAGCGGAACTAGGTATAGGCTTGCCTTGAGAGTCTCTCGGCGGTTTCTTACTGTCCCTCTTGGGAGCAGAAATGATCTCTAAGGCGTCACGACACACCAAGATCCTGCTTCTCTAAAGGGATGGATCACGTGTCTGAAGAGTAAATTTCGAAAACTGAGTGGCGTATGGATGTCGCCATTGACTGCGGCACTTCTCTTCCCAACCCTCTTTCACGGGAGGAAAGGTAGAAATGACTAGCAGGGCAGGTAAAACAATACCCCTGGAGGGAGGACACCTCGGATAACTCATGGCATGCAATTTCGTGCGGCTAAAATGCGGCCTCACTTGCGCCCGAGAAGCAAGGAGAGAGGCAGATCGATGGTGCCCTACACACCCGCCTTCCTCTAATCTCAATCCAGGGACGGAGAGAGGGGCGCAATGGAGTCTTCTTTAAGAAATTCATTAATCAACTAAAGGAAGAAAAGATACCAAGAGGGTGGAGAAAAAAAAAAAAGGACAGACCGTCGCCTTCCAGAGACTCAGAAGTTTACAAAATGTTTGAAATTAATGGACTTTGAACGATAGAGATTTGCTGCCAAATAATAACAATTAAAAAAAAAAAAACCAGCGACTGATAAAAGCCTTTCTTTGCACACAATATAACACACACTGTTTATAGATGCAAGTGTACACTAAACATGCGCTCGCACGAAGCCGCATCGATAACATTTCGTTCAGTCTAGCAACACAACAGCTCCCGTGATACTCCCAAAGAAAAAAACCGCGAGCTAAATTCCCACTGACGCGACACAAGGACAGAGCGACCAACACTACCCCCGTGCGCTCCCAGGTTTTCCTCCCCGCATTCTTTCTCCTATCGATCTTCGACTCCCTCCATCACCCTCACCTCCTTCTCCAACAGTCTGTCATTTATTACTCGCTTTAGCTCGACATTCCCGCTTCCATATCAGCCCTAATTGGAGATTAGCCCTGACATGGACGGACCGGCTAATGAAATGGCCCCGCTGTGGCGGGCAGGCTTCCGAAGACAAAGAAACGCAACCAGGATCGGGCCGCCGCAGCGAGCCAAGAGTTACGTTCCTTGGCAGATTCTTGCGCCAAGCAAGACTTTTCATTAGGTTCTCGCCTCCTTGCAGTTCGCGGCGGTAAGAAAGAGCGTGGAACGTGACACGTGGTGTGGTTAGTGAGTTAATCGGAGCTAAGGTCACCAAGGAACCTTTATAATTAATTGCTCTGTGCCTCGAAGCTTGAGGCAGAAAAAAGTGGTGCTTCATCAAACTCTTTGTTATGCGCCATCTTGGTTGTGGAGGTGCACGCGCCATATTTGATGGTCAAAGCAGTCAAAACCCACGGACAGCACACAAACTGGACTATTCGCGGTCTGCCAAGACCAACGGTTTAGTAATTAACGAAGTGGTAAGTTATCAGGTTTCGGCGAGTCCAATATCTGGAAACAGCAAGTTGAGGTTGATGACGCCGAAATTCTGAATGCCTTCTTTCTTGGGTAGTTATTTTATTATTTATAGCTTCTTCGGCAAAAGTCGTCGACCCTCATTACTCTCGGCTTAAGAGCCAATACATCTAAAATACCGCACACCATAAAAGCTTGACATTTTGCTTCTTCATCAATACGAGAGCCCGTCCTCTCGGTGTTTATAGCAAAGCCGGAACCTATATGCAAAACTCTCGATCTAGGAGTTAACTCAGATAATTCGTTAGCTAGCAGTTTGCTCTTTATACATGGCCTTTGGTTGAAATTGTCGACGAGAAGGTGTCAGAGTTAGATGACTGGTGTGAGAAAACTCGATCTGGGTCCACGACCGAAAGGTCATCCTCACGGCTGAGTACAATGTGGGCTTCCCAATGATATTGAGTTTACCTCCCTTTCCCCGTTGAAGTGTGTCAGAGGACTGGAGGGCCTCCTCCCTGTCTGGTTGCTGGCTCTTGTGTCCGTGGTATTGATCACAGAGCCAATGGCGTCAACAGATAAACGGACAGTTAAAGGACCACGCGGTGTTTATATCAGTCGCTGGCAAATACAAGTATCGCCTGTCTTAGGTGTCCACAGTAGGTTGCTAATATTTGTACGCGATCGGGAGGATCTCAAAAACAGCGTCGGTGTGCGACGACAACGACTACAGCTTGGTTGTAGGCAGTGTTTCCATCACTTCCTCCTTTCAAACGCCGGAAATTCCCTTTCACAACCAATGCTTTTTCGGTTCCATCCCCCGCCCACTCACACACAAAATCTTTAGCCCGCATCTCCTCAACTCTTGGCCCTTCTCCAGTCGAAGGTCCTCTTTTTTCCAGAGTAAGCACCGAGCGGCGGTTAAAACATTCTGGAGAAGGTGGCGTCCTCGTGCAAACGGTTCCTGCACAATTCATTCATTCACAAGTTGACATCCTCCCTCCCCCTCCGATCCCATTTATTGCCTGGAAAACTAAATGATAGGAACGCACTGCAGCTGACGGAAGTGAAGTAAAATTTTGTTGCAGGGGGAAAAACGACAAAAGTGTTCTTGTCCCAGACTGTGTAACTAGTGTTTTGACTGTGGTAATGGCCGCAAGCCCTCGCGGATTTCGAAAGGCAGGTGAGGTGGGGTCGGGGGTGGATGCCAGAGGGTATAGAACAGGCTCTCGAGACATGAAAAACGGAAAACAACCCTTGAAGATTTAAAGTAGTAAATCTTCTATATTAGGAACAGTCGTGTCCCCTCAACCAGGATTTTTCCATCCATAAAATGCAAAGAGTTTTCAGATCCCCAGTTCAAAATGTTGGGGTATTTTTTTTTTTTTTATAGCCTCCTCTTTCCCGTTTCTCCAAGAAAAAAAAAATGCTGATCTTATCAGTCAGTTGCATTAAAAAATACACAAAACATTTATTTGTTGCTATTATTGGAGCACTTATTCCTGATATTCATTTTTATGCCTATGAAAGTGCAACGTGTTGATAATAATAGCAAAGTATCATCTTTTATAATTGGTTTATTACTGACACGAGAAAACCTCCAACATTTTTTTTTCTTTTTCAGACCTCCTTCCCGACGCTAATTTGTTTATTTCTTTACGTGCTCATATGGAAACCCTGCTGTTAACCTCTGTGTATATGTGTGTGTGTGCTTGCGTGTGCTGCAATGACTTATGTTCGGCAAGAAGATATCTTTTTCAAGCCTGTGCTCAGCCGGTAAGACGATTCTTTCCCCAGACGTCGCGTCTGACAGTTTCCAAAGCGCTGGAGGATGCCGATGTCTGTCTGAGAGTCGGAACTGACAGACTAAAGACAGAAACGAAAAGAAGACTTCTTCGAGACGTCTTTAACTCTGACAGCTACATCTAGGGTCGTTCACTTCAGCTGCCAAGGTTAGGGGTCAACCTACAGGTCATGATGTCATCCCTTTGCCGCCAAGGTTTCTTTGATGACGTTACAGCGCGTGATGAAGCTGATGACGTGCACCGCGAGAAAGGCTACGTCATGTCTGCTTGGGGGCGGTTTACACAGCTGCGTGGCACAAAAGCTGTTCAGGTAACCGAGCCATCATGTGATTCACAGAATGTTCTCTCTCGAAGATATGATTCTCAAAGACAAGTAAAATCAAACTGTTAGTTACCGCCTGCTCCAACTGCTCTAGTCCTTTTTAACGTTTCAATTTGTCGAGCAAAACTGCTCAGTGAATTCGTCGCTTCGACCTATCCTCATTAGTTTTCTACCCTAACCGCCTTACACATGAATCCAACCATCATTCAGTCTAAAAACCTCTCTCTCTCATCCTTCTCGGTCATGTAATACCAACGGACTTTGTTGCACGCGAAAAGCTCCGCACACCAATTCATCTCCAGGTCCAGCGCTGACGACCAATCCTTTTTTTTTTTTTTTATTTTTTTTTTTTTCAATCGAGGTCTTATTGACGGTTTCTTCGTTGTCGACTAGTATCAGCCTGACATCCGTCAAGGCTGTGATCGTTAAGGAGCTACTTTTGCAGCTAATGCAGTTTTCTATGGGTGAGGGTTTAGACACGCGAGTCCCGCCGACAACACGTTATCTTCCCATTCATATGTAAGGGAGAGGGGACACAAACCCAGTGCCCTTCTTCCCCGCGTCGGAGGTACTATTGAGACGATGCCGTGTCCTAACGATAACTGTCCCTCCACTGTCGTAGTCAAGCGCCCTCGCCAACCTCCAGCCTCTCGTCTTTGCCTCGCGACTCAACCCCGACACCACCGCCCTCCGCTGACAACTCGGTCAATATGTCCCCCAACCCACACACCCCGCGCCCTACCCCTGAAAGACTTCAGCCCAGCATTTCTAAGAGTGTAGCTGACCAGACGGGTACGCTACCCTGAGGACAATTATGGGGACGACATACATTATCGTAGCGCCACCTTTTGTTCGAGGGCGTGTGTAGGCTAGGACAGGGAAGGTGGAGAGATGGAGAAAAAGTGAATAAAGGTTTAACAGTTTACATCAAGTATTTTAAGATTAACAATGAAAGTTACGGAACCTCCGTTTCATGTATAAATTATGGTGGTGGCGGGTCTGTAATTCAAGGTGAGCAGAGAAAGGGTTACTGCAGGCGTGTAGACCGTCAGGTCAGGTTACGTCGGGTCAAGTCAGGTCAGGTGACCGCAGTATCGGAATAAGTGTTGGGGGAGGGGGGAGGAGATGGAGAAGCTGCCGACGGTCGTTAAGGAGTCTTACACTTATTGACCCACCCAACGACGGGGACAACCAAGGGAACAAGATGGCGTATAAGGAGGAGAGCTGGTGTTAAGCTGTCTGTGGCAGAACAAAACAGGAAACATCTTTCTAACGGGAATTAAACGAGAGAGAGAAAATCATCAGTCTGGGACTTATAAATATATCCAAGGCGAAGGCGTGCTGTACATCTATGTGCTGGAGAAGAAGAAGAAAAAAAAGATGGCGCTTCGAAGATTTTTGCGTGCGTACTGAACTGCGTGCGCTGTTTACTGTTGGATTATGCTGCTGAAAAAACCAACGAAATCAACGAAAAAGCTCGAGAAGGAACACAGATCGCAGGCATCCTGCCTGCCAGCCAGCCAGCTGGCCGAACAACTACAGTGACTTCTGGCGGCGACCTCGCGCGGCGATCGATGTCTTTTGGACACAGGGCGCAGGCGGCAGGGGCGGCTAACCGTGGACGTGGCGAGGGGAAGGGTAACCCAGCTTTGATTCATGGCAGTGCTAGAACTTCATCGACGTTCAGACTTGATTTAACCCTCTCCTGGCTGGACAGGAAAGCAAAGATCGCAAAGAAACGCACCCGACACTCTGCACCTATATGTCACTTAAGGCCCCTTTACACTGAACGACTTGTCAGAGATCGGTCCCTGCTCTGCTTCTCGACGCTTTGGTGCTTGCCAACTAAAATGGTCCAGTGCCATTCTAATCTGTTCTGTCAAACAGGGGGAATGATCTCTGTCAAACATGTTTTTCACGCGACTGAAGAAATATGACATACATCACCATGTGTCATCTCTTATTCCACTACCGACAAGACTTTCACCAGCTTATCACCAAATAAATAAATTAAATAAATAAAAAAAAAAAACACCCTGCCCCAATTTTCTCGCCTTACCTCACATTTTCTATTTTCGTATATCTGAAAAAAAATCTGCCAGCTACTCAATAAGCCCTTTGCTAAAATTCCGAATCAAGAAATAAGATTTTTCCAGTGTAGACATACAGACTAAAACATAAGCCACAGGAAGAAATATTTTGTGGTTATTGTAATATTTATAAAGGATGGTTTTCTTAGTTATTTAAATGTAAAAAAAAAAGTTGCCTCTATTTTAAGTTATTTATTAATATCACCCAAATGCCAAGTCTCAACAACTACTTAGCACTAAAACCCCAGAATTAACACGATGTCTCATTCTGTAAAAGAAAGGTGTAAAAAAGAACACACGAAAGATTAATATATTAGTCGCACGAATGCATGGATGTGGAGAGCGTGTTTTGTTGGAAGACAGACATCTTTGATGCTATTTTTGTAATCAACGCAGGTTCTCATGACGTATACTCTTGTTTGGGCTTTTCTTGCTAAGTTTTTGGTCATAAATAAGTCTCAGACCACATGATCAACTTATTTGTTGAACCGGCTTATGCGGATTTTATCGATTTCTTACCTCTTCAGGGGGAAGAAGGGTCATAAAGAAAAAAGAAGCAGACAGCTTCCTGTTGGTATGCTCGCGAAGGGTGTCTGCGAGGTTCTAAAGATCGACAGTCGGTAAATCTCCACATGTTCTTCATTCCCTTCATGTAAGTTTTACATTTACATAGCACTGCTGTCGAAATCCGCCTGGGAAAGTCAGCGCCGCCGTTTCATTTTTCACGAGATCTTTCTACACAGAGATTAGGTGGTGACGATAAAGGAACGATGAGAGAGCTGCCTCCCCCTCCTTTCCCTTCCATCCGCCGATGTCCTGTCATTGATTCCCCGCCTCCCTTCCCTCCTCGCTCCCTGCTCCGACTGCGCAACATCACATCTTCGCACACTCTGATGTCAGGAAAGAAGTCATCACAGGCTGTCACGTGATCATTGCCGAATCCAGTGGCGTTTGCTGCATTTACCACGTTCCTGTTCATTATTTTTTATCTCAATTTTTTTATTAATATATTTATTTTTGGAGGGGAAAGACGGGAGGTCTGGTAGTACTACTACTACTACTTTGTCAAGGCTTCTACAGAGTGTATTGATGACTACCGTTCAACACCAAGCGTTTGAAAACTGGCTTCAACGGGGGAGACAACTCTCCGGCTTAGCAATGGCGCGCAAAGGACAAGGAGATCGGCTTAGAGAAACGCGACCTGTCAAACAAACGCCCAGCAAGGGGAATTCGCGGGCAGAGAGTAATACCGAGCACTTGAGTCGTGGTTGAAGAAAAAGAGAAGTTTAGCATTAAAATGATTTACAGGCCAGCAAAAACAAGAGGCCGCCATGCTTCAACCTATTTCCCCCACCACTGGGGAAAACGCTGGCGCAGTCACGACAAGAAATGAAGACCTCCTGTAGAAAGGTTTTCAGCGACTGCAAGACAAAATGTATTTAAGGTCAATGCTGAAAGCAACGGCTAGTCTCTCTTTCTCGAGGCAACCAATCAACTAAATTGTAATGTCAACGAGAACTCCAGGTGTATGTGTGCGTGTCTGCGCGTGCATCTGCACGGTGAGTCAGTGTTGATGCGTATGCTTGACAGCGTAAGAGGCATTTATTTAATCCTCCTGATACCTCCAAGATGTCCTCAGTGACCGCGGCGGATTAGGACCTTCGGATATCGGGGGTGAAAGGGTGAGAGCGTTCATCGGGCCATTCCAGAAAGAGGGTGAATTCTTCTCTACACTCTTCTCTTCGGGGATGCACTGACCTTCCAACAATCGTTCATTTCTTCCATTGTACTTCCAACACTCCAAAATCGTTTCTGATGTTTGGACGCATTTTGTCGAACCGCAGGACCAACCAAAGATCAGAAACAAAGTCAAGGCTCGTCCTTTGAATGGAAAGCTCACCACAACTCTCCAGGGCAAAAGGAGAGCGGAGAGTATATGTATGTGGCGTAACCATGCCGGCCGTTTCTCTTCATCACCAGACCAGCTCCACTCCTCGTCACCCTCTTCCCCTCTCGCTCCGACGGTAATCCCCAGCCACAGCCTCGACTCTGTTTCCTGTTTGGCTTTAATTCGCGACAAAACTAGCATGAAAAAATAAACCTCGCATTTACATCTCCCACTGCAATAACAGCCTCCGTCCTTTTTTTTTTTTTTTTAATGCGTTCGGCCCCTTTCTCCTGCAGCAAATTCCTGCGCCAGATAACAGATTACACCTTGTTGCAGTCGCTCGCAGAAAGGGAGAAGGCTGATAGCCCGACAGTTTCCCTGCATTCCCTCATAAAGCTTCGCTTAAAGCTTCCAAGGGATTTCCATTTACAACACTCTGGGAACAGAGAAACAGAGCAGATAGACAAGCCCGGTCGTAGTTTACTCAGGAAACAAATATGTCTCTGGGGTTTAGTGTTTGTATGTCTGTGTTTTCTTTTGTGTGTGTAGTGCGCGCGAGCGCGAACGGGTTGGAGGAGGAGCACGTTGGACCACATGGTCCAAAGCACCAATGAACGAGTTCATTGTATATCGCTCACCCTCCCTAGACCAGCACGAGGTTATGGAAAGATGAGATGTTTTAACAAGCTTACTGAGCAGTTCCTTTCGAGAGAACCTTTTGGTGACACGTTCGGCGCGTCGCCTGTAGTATGAACACCACTCTCCTCCTTTTCCAACCATACCCCCCAACCTCTACTTGACGGCGGCATTCACCGTCTCGACGACACCGAGGAGGACCAACTACCGGTCCGACCGCGCCTTTCGCTTTTCCTCCAAATTATCAGCTCCTTTTGCCCGACTTGTTCTTTTCATCCGCGAGCCGCCAGACCATCGGAGGTGCTTAATGTCAGTGCCTTTTTGGAGAGGGTATCATTTCCCCGTGAAAAAGGGATTTGACCAAAACGTCACAGAGATGCGCGGGCTGAAGGAGGAGTTATCCGCACCCAAAAGGACGTTGTCTCCCTTTCCCTTTCGATGGGCCACCACTCCGGCACCGTCTCTCCAAAAAAAAAAAAAAAGTCTTTTTCTTTCTTTCTATCTGTGCTGGCGGTGATGCTCAAGCATATGGCCGCTTGTGTGCTCTACAACCTTGGCTAAATAATTCCACTGCGGGCTGGAGAGGTGGAGATTCGGCTCCCAGCTCGCTGCCAAGGGACTGAAATGTGAGCGACGTATCTCGCTGGCGAAGGAAATGAAATACATTTCTGTCAGGCATTGCCAGCATCAGGGCGCCGTAGGTCTAATCTCAAAGATCACAGGGAGACCTTTCAAAAGGGGCATCAGGTCGATGCTTTGAAACCGGACATAATAGCCTGTACCACCGAGGTCCACTCTACTCTGCACTCATCCTGAGGGCACTACCACCTCTTTCTTCTCATTCCCAGAATCGAAAAATAAAATAAAAATAAACCTGTCGATTTGCTACAGACACGTAACCCTCCGCTCCTCTCCCCTATATACATAAACACGTATGTAAAAATGTGTTTTCTAAGAAAAGCAACCATGTTGAATACATACCAATTTAAATTGCTGAATGCTGCAGATGTAGAAAGGCTGGTCTGCCTGCTTGTTCTCCAGGTAGATAGAATCTGTAACAATAACACAAACACTCCCATGTAAGTACATACCCTAAAAACATTTGAACACACAAATTACATCCAGAGTGGAATTACCTGTAAGCAGAGGTATATATATATGTCTGCGTGCCAGCAAGATTAGGTTGTTGGGAGGGGATGGCTGGTTATTTGATGATAAGCCAGGATCTAGAGTTATATCAAGGCAATGCAGCCCGCCCGGTATATGGTTGCCAATTGCAGAAAATAAAAACAAGCGTGCCCGAGACGAGATCTGAACCCTTAGCATTAGACTATTACTGTATTAATGACAATGGGTTGCAACGTACGTGTCAGCGATCAAACATACAATTAGGTTATGAAAAACTTTTTTTTTTAATTCTACCACTTGTTAGATAAAATGTTTCTACAAATGCCTCTCTCTGACCCTTTCCCATATATATATATTTAAAGCAAGAGAAAGTGGGTGCACGCGGACGGCAATATATTTGAGACAGAACCAATGACACACACACACACACACAGAAGTAAGGAAAAAATGGGAACTGAACCAGCGCGCTCTCAGTTCGGACGCCAGCACTCTAACCACTCGGCTATCCGCTTCCCCGAGACTATAATAATGGAGGTGAACAATTCCTGTATATGTCCTGACGTCGTATCGATGATGATGATGATGATGATGATGATGACGACGACGACTTACATACCTATGGCATACATACATCGTACAGTAGCTACAACTACGTCTTCACACACGCAGCAACAAGTTGTGAAATGTTTGAAATGTAACCCAGGGAGAGAGCCCCACACAATCAATACAACAGGAAGCTGCCAGCCACGCGATGCCACCAGGCACACAGGCGTTGATCTCTTAAAACATTTGGAACCTTCCCAAGCATCCTGAGGCGCAGTGACGCGAAAGTGACCGGTTCACCGTGTCTAGGAAACGGCAGGTGGAAGGCCACTTCTTCATGCTTTACTTCCTTGGTAATTCAAGAACCTCCATTTTTTTATGAACCTGCTGGACTGGTTGGATGGATGGGGTGGGAAGAAGTTTTCCAGCAAAACCCTCAGAAGATCTCAAATTAACGACAGTCTGCTACACTGTGGAGTGTACTAACCACCAACAATCTCCCCATATAGTATATACGACTTTCTCTCCGTCTAATTATTTCTTATGGCAGTCTCTGATTCTCAAATAAAAATAAAAGGCTGACAGGTAAGATGGCAGCGAAGGACAATCAATAACAAACAAGCCCCTCGACTGGACTTGCTACCTCCTGCAAGCGACAAAACTTTCACTCAAAACATCCAGAAAACACAAGCTCAGGACCATTAGTGACTTGGCCTTTACCGCCCTCGGAAAAACATCTGCTCTTACTGAGTTAGCGTGTGTAAACAAATATGCTGTCATAGCAAGTGGCGGAAGCACCATCTGTCCAGTTGCAAAAACTACTTACTACCCTCCCGATTACAAAAATATATAATAAGTCTTTTTTGTAATTTTATTGAGAGATTATAAAACCTCGCTGAGCTCAAATAACGGTATTAAATTACTGCTGTTCAAATACTAGATAAAGGTGTGAGGTGAGAGAATCCAGACTGAGATTTCCGGTCAGATTTTCTTCTTTTGGATCAGCTGCGGACAAACATCCAGGTGGGATGAAGACAGCTTCTGTAGTCTGCAGGCCAAGAATGTACGGCCATGGTGATGGTGGCTCCCTTGGGCAGGTGTGTAGGGTGAAGTGAGGATCGTAGGAGCATGAAGCAGCAAAGGACTTCTTATAGGAGAACTCCCAGTAAACAGGAACGGCGTGTGTCGCGTTTCACGCCACTTTGCGGATGTAAATATTTAGACCTCGCCCTCGCCGGCCAGCCAACCAGCCAGCCAGCAGTAACGCGGTGGCTTCTGGGGCCTCGCGCGATCTGCAGTGCGAGTGAGAAGAGTTCTCAATTCGAGAAACTGTTTTTTGGGAGGAGGAGGGGCAAAAAAACTGATAGCCTCCAGCGGGAACCTCGCCGACCCTTTGCTACTACCCCTGGACATCTGTAGCCATTAAAACAAACAACTGTGAAGGAATGTTCGAACCACAACCTTTAAAACGTTCGGCTGTTTCTTTTTTATGTTCTGAAGCGATTGATGGATGGCTGGATGAATGGCTGACAGGTGAATAGATGAGCCGACGATACCTGACAGCGAACTCGTGATTTCGCGCAGGCAGCAGGTCGCCAGGTGCCCCCTCCTATCACTCCATCTTGGCCCGGTTGACTGACCTGTCTGACAGGTGCACACCCGATAGGTTAAAGGTCGTCCCATCACCGTTTACTTTTCTTTTCGACACCTGCAGCTAACTACGAGATAAATGAGAAAAGAGGAAGGTGGGACTATGCGAGAGAGAGAGGGGTAGGAGGAGGAAGCAGTGTTTACAAATATTTTCGTCTCCTAGGTGAGCGTATTTATCGTTAGACTGTGGGTTTAGAGACACGGACGGCGGAAGGAAGTGTTAAGAGGCGCTTCGGTGGATTGGGGGGGAGTTTCCCACGCACAAGAAACAATCAGGATGAGAAAAAGAAACATGGCTGCTACAGATAACTGACACATCACTTCAAAATGGAACCGTCTGCTATTTCAGCACACGCATGCATGCATAATGGACTAAGTATGAATCTGAACGAGTGACAGCGAATGGGAGAGAGAGAGAAAGGAGATAAAAAAGGAACAAAAACATTCACAATCAACCTATACAGTGGTTGTAACTTTACTAACATTGTGTAATTTAGTTAAAGTAAAATCAATGAAAATTAGGATAGCAGGCCTCAAGTCGCCAGGTGCAACTAGTCTTTCTTATGATCTCAATGGTCAACATTCATCCACATCGTTCACAAATTACTATCCTTGCGTACACGGATTTGCCACGAAGTAAATAACGGCATTATTTCCATGACCCTAAACGTCACGTGATAGTCCTTCGAGTAACGTCATTTCCGCTCCGACAGGCTTTCCTTTAGCAACAGTTAGGAGAAGGTTTCTTGCCAAGTCCCTTCCCCACGCCATCTCGCAGTCGCTAGTCACCTATAAAAATGTTTGATAAATAGTTCTGAAGGGACAGGTAGGAAGACAAGAGATGGTGCACCCACGTTAGTTTGTCGAGCTTCCGACGAAAACAAACCGTGATTTATCTTCTCTCTCCAACCCCAACAAACCTTATCTCCCTCCCTACTCTCTCTTTCTTCCTCCCTCGATGTTATAGCCTGTAAGCACGTGCGCAGAATGACACGAATGCAGCCATGCGTAACACATTTGAGTGTCTTGGGTAGAAAGGTATTTGACCTCTGCAAACTACATCTTCCTATTTCATGCGAACAGATCTGGACAGATAAACGACAGACGATACAGATACATGCATGACTGCATGTTTGAGTGTGTGTGAAGGGTGATGGAAGAAACAGCCGACCGGAAACAGAAAACGAGACTCTATAGCAGATGAATAAAACCTGTCGATTGAATGTAAACAAATGAATATCAAGACTCACAAAGAAAAATATCTCTTCTAGCAACCGCTTACCTTTAGGGCTGTAGACGATGCCTTTGCGGTCGACGTACCGAAGCACCTGGTCGCCTTTCTTGATCACGTGACCAGCTCCCACGCGGCGATTCCGGTGCCAGACGCTGTGCACAGGCACCAGCACCTCGCCGTTGTCCACGGGTGGAGGCTCGACCACCTTGGTTTTGCCCACTTTTCTCTTCCTTTTTTTCTTCTTCGCTGTCGTCGTTGCCGCCGCCGTGGCCACCAGCGATTGCTTGCGTGCATCCTCCCTCTCCTGGCCCCCCAGCCGCTTGTTCCTGTCGTCGATAAACTTCTCGGCCAAGCTCTGGTCGTTGCTGTTGATGACGATGTTCAGCCGCAACGAATCCCCCTCCCGCTTGGGTCTGCCACCTCCTGCGCTCCGTGTTGGCTCCGCTGGAGCCTCGGCCTGTTGTTGCTGAAGGTTGTTGTTGTCTTCGTTGTTGTGGTCGCTCCTGTTATCGTTGTCGTCAGTCAGCGGGTACTCCCAGGTCGTGGAGCTGCCTTTGCTGGGCTGGTCGCCCCCGTCGGTTTCCATGTGGGTGTCGTCACACGTGGCGCTCTCTGGGTTCGTCTCCATCATGGCTTCCTCCGGATGCTGCTGCTGCTGCTGCTTTCTTCCGCTGTCCCTGAGTGGGCGACCTAGGATAAAAAAGCACAAGGCTGAATATACGATTTTTGTTTTAGTTAGAACCGACTCCGGATAATCCCTTTACACAGAACACACCCAAGCGACTAACCTCTGCAAAGACAGTGATGACCACAAGGCGGTCGTAACACATGACACATAGACAAAACACGGATGACAACTTCTTCAACAGTGGAAGCTATTAGCCATATACATCGATCTCCATATATAATCACGAAATTTTAGAAAGAAAAATAAGAATCAACAAGTAAGGCGATTTTTTTTTATCGAAGAATGATCCAGAGGGGATATAGGATGTCCACCGATCACATTACAGTGTCTGCTGGCACTACTGACCAGACTGTTCTCCCTTCTCACTCCAACCGTAGGCGGCTGCACTGATGCCAGCACCAACATTCGCACTGGTCATCGGCTGCCAGGACCACGTCAGCTCGCCCCGCGGGACCCGTAGCTGCCCGCCTCATCCTCCCGCTCGGACTAGGATCCACGAGACCCCAGCATCCGGGAATTCCTGCACGATGCTCAGTACGAGACGACATTATCGATATCAGGAGGTGTTTTGTTGTATTGAAAAGAAAAAAAAAACATGTGGGGAAGTTGGCAAGAAAACGCTAATCTCATGCAGTGCCCGCTCGTCAGTTAACGTTGTTTAGCGGCGTGAATCATCAGCAAATTCCATTATCTCCCCATCTTTGTCTTTGGTCTTAGATTGCGTTACAGCAAGACGACGGCTATGTTCTCTCTAGCTTTAGACTAGTAAGGTCTTACACCGAGAAAAAGACCAAAAAAAAACCAAAACAACCGCAGCAATGTTAACCGTATTCACTTGGATGCACGCACCGTGAAATCCTTGTCCGAACGACTCCGTCTGAACAACTGAAAAAGCGTGAAAGGCTGCGGAAGCACCTTGCCGAGCTATCATCTTTGAAATACCGTGAGCTCGACCCTATGAAAACTTTTAATAAGGTTTCTATTAAAAACGCACTTCAAAAGTCGATTATTTCACATTAAAACTTCACCGCCTTTAACAAATGTGGAAAAAATGATCGCACGCGGTTATAGATACGATGCAGAGAAATTAAAACTGAGAATCAGGAAATTTATTTTATTACTCTTCAGCCTTTCTTGAAATGGCTTTGTAATCTTGTTTAATAATGTAAAAATACAAAAATCCATCTTGTGTCAGATTTTTATTATTTTAATTCCAAAAACGTTGGAAAGGTGGAGCCAAATAGGACGAATGGAAACACAAGCTGAGGAATCGTTTCATTCCGGGCGGCATAAGCGAGTTGTTCGCGAAAACATCTTTGGCTCCATGTTTCTTTAAATGCAACAGCTGGAAAGGGAGACGACTGATATTTCCATTACCGAACTCTCTTCCTCCTCATCGTTATCGCAACTATCGTCAACACAATCAGGATTATCACCGACAAAACTGTTACATCGTCGGAAGCTGTTAAGAAGATGGAACGGTAGCGAGAGTCAGACCACCACGTCTTCTCGTGGACCGTATTCACAGATGTATTTTCTAATTCATGTAAGTTTAAATCATGCGTCAGACATTGTGGTACGATGTGCCAAGTGATTTAAAATGCGTGCTTGCGAAAAAACTATGAAAAATGGAGACAGTCTCCAATTAGACATCATCAGTATACGTCTTAATCATAAAGCCCGGTCAGTCTCCTCCTCAAGCCTTTCCGCTTGTCCACCAATCTTTTAAAAAAAAAAGCTTTGTCTGAAGACCAGCTCAAGATAATCAACCGAGGAGGTGTGGCTTCAAGCCCTTCATGAAAAGGCAGTTGATAAATCCAGGACCAAGACTTCTAGCTCTGCCCTCGCACCGACTCAGTCTTCCGCTCAATCATCTGCCACGTGCAACCAGCTGTACTCTAGTTCTGTGTCTGGCTGCAAGCGCCGTCTACAAGGCTTCCTCACAACGAAGCCCCTCAACCGCAACAACCACAGACATCCCTCCCCACTCCTCCCAATCCTGTTTACCCGAGGGAGTGCGGTATCCTACTGACAAGCAAGGTTACCCAACACTGCCCGCATCCAGCATGCTTGATTAGACAATACCTGCCCATCAAGGCTACGCCTGTATCCGATCCCTCACTCATTTCACCTTTGCAAGTAAAAGTTCTTCTTGCCGGCCTCTTAACGACCATACGCCCAAAGAAAATCCGATAATTAAAGGAAACGCATTTAAAAAAAAAGAAGAAAAAACTCAATATTTCCCCGCTATCTCTCCTTTACGCCAACTTAATCTTTCTTTATTGACACACTCCTTTTTACATCCTTCTCTACTTCCCCACCATTTCTTTCTTTCTGCGTGTGTGTGCTGTGTACTGACAGGAAGGTGAAACAAGAGCTGTGTATATTAGTGAGAGAGCTATTGCCCTGACACTGGGCAAACAGGACTAACAACGAGCGTCAGCAAGTGCGTGAAACGACGATAATTCCTCCAGCTGACTTGAAGAGGGGAGAGCTCCTCAAAGGGGCGCCATTCAATAACATCAGACACCGCGAAGGCAACGAGAGGTCTGATGGGGAATAAGGCAAATATCGAACCGGAACAAATCTACCGCCATGCAATTTTGTATAAACGCGCTCCTCATTAACCACACACACACTCACCGAGGACAGAAAGAGAAGGAGGCCATCACCTCTGACGCGGACAAGGACGGGCGTGGAGAACAGAAGCAGGAGACAAAGTTGTATTGAACAACTGGCGAGGCAGAGCACGTGACATGCTAACCACCTCCCCAACCCTCTAGCACAACAGTCAAAAGGACGAAATGAGAGGGACAAGGGGGTGAAGGCAGCTGACCTCATCGCTGACGTCCACTGCTGGACATACAATGGTCGCCTGACACGTCACAAAGAGTGTGTCAAGACTTCGGTCCTGCCATTTTTTCCCCCGTTACAGCTCCATGCAGCAGGATGTAACAACTGCACGAAAGAGTGTAAACTGTCTTTCTTTATGTGTGTGTTGGCTATGAGAGAAAATAAATGTAAAATGGCGACAGAGGAGAGAGATTAATAGTGCGAGCTAAATGGACATATTAAGAGAGACATGATTCTTACTGGAGCTAAAAGGTTACAGAGACATCGGTAAAACGTTCCTGGAAGAGGAACAATCATCTAACGAACAACCTTTTGGTAATACCTAGCCATTGAGACGGGGACATTTACCCCGCTGCCTTGGGGCAGTTCTTGGCGTGTTTTGCAACATCGAGGTCGACCCCGCTCCCCCTCGCTTCGCCCTTTGCCCGTACTCAATAAAGCATCAGTTATCAACAAAACAATAACTGTCGAACTGAGAGGAAGCGGCACCAGCAGCTTCATCCTCTGGCGATTACTGCCTGCCAACTGCATCCAGACCACTGAAGACAGAATGGCAGTATTAGGGGAGAGAAAAACAATCCTTGCGGGCAATAACAGTGCCGAAACGAAAATGGAACTGAATGGAACACACGACCGGGAAGAACATCTACGAAAGGAGAGACAAATGGAAAGAGAACGTGCCAATTTGTTTAAAGCAGCCAATGGAACGTGTGAAAATCCATCACCAGACAATAAAGGTAGGCTCTAAAGAGCGTCACTTCCGCCAAGATGGCCTACCGAATAACTGGAGCAGCAGACAGCATAGTTTTTCCAACAAAGGACCTCCTGACAATCTACTCCGTTACACTTCAAGTTCAACCTAAAGGGCGACTTCAAGCTCTTGACCAGGCAAAGTGCCCAAGTGTCAATGTGTCGCAAGTGTTCCAATGGCAACATAGCGGTCAACACGTTTGAACTAAGATCGGTAGGCATGAGGACAAAAGTTTAATGTCCCAAGTGCCCCGCCCCAAAGCAGCTGTGACCTTTTACACACAACTTAAACTTTCGACATCTGCTCCGTTAACGCAGTGCCCTTCACACGCAAGAGGCAAGTTGTTGTGAGCTTGCTAAAGCAATCGATTAGGTATACTCACCGTGATCGAACTGTCCCCGAGTGACGTGACAGTCTGACCTATCACAGCCCCTCTTGGTTATAGCGAAAAACGATGAAAAAGCTAACGACCCACATGACCAAATGACACCCACAAGGACGAGAGGTGATGGAACGCTCATATGTAGGCCAGTGGACGGCTGGCACCTAGAAGTAAAACTATGAATGAAATATTGTACATGTAGAAACAGTTTCGGTGACTGCCAGCAAGAACTTAGCGAAGGAGGGTGTGTATATACTTCAGGTCAAACGAGATACAAGATAAACCTCCGGCAGGTGTTTGAGAACAGCAATGCCGCAATGGAACACAACAAAACCATGCAGGCCTCAGGCACTCAGTACGTGACTACGTACTACGTCATTAGGAGGCGAAATGACCACGGGCGGCCGTTGGCAACGCGCGCGAGCTAGAGGTGGATCCGAGACTTACAGCTGATCTCTCTTTATGGCTGACATCCCGTAACTGACCCCACCAGCTAGTTCTAGAGAGGGTTTTCAGTGTAGTGTATTGTCAAAGTGTCATGAGGTCGTCAGATACCAATCTGGTAGTTCAGCTCTCCCAAATGTGACGCTGGCCGTTCCTTTATGTATAGTCAGATCCCTGCTAAGGTCATTAAAAACCATGAAAAGTCATCCAGTACAACAACAGTCAATTGTGCTATTGGTCTCAAGTACCAAGATCGCACATCTCGGCCACAGCATGACTTTTAGTCTCGGTTGGAACACGCTAAACAAACTGAAGGACCCCTGTAGAGTCTACAACTTCAATGTCTGACCCAGGATCCGAGGATGATCAGACTGGATTCTTGCCCCCTTAATATCTATGGTCAGTAGAAAAGCGTCTGCAAATTCTACTCGTGATACATCAAGAGCTGCAATCATGAAGCAGGGCAAATGTTAACCCCAATGTTAGTATTGGACCTGAGCATTTGCAGGGTCCTGTAAGAAGACGGCGCAGACCTCCCAGACAATCTGGAGATTTTGAGTATGGCCCACATCACGACTACAGAGGGCTGTTAGGTACCTATCGGAGGTAAATCAACCACTGGATGTACCTCTATATCATTACTATTTCCACACGGGGAGACAAATCTACTACCGATTTTTCGCTGCTTCACATTGATCACACACGGAAAAAAATTGGCCTCGCAGGACTCGATACCAGCAGATTTCAGACGAAAGATGTCTAGACAAGAGAAAGAGGCCACCGACAGACGAATTAATGGGGTGGGGAGTGAAAGAGGTCGAGAGAAAGATGTAAGTTTTCATGGCATGTCCACCAGCTTTGACTGGCCGCTCTTCTTCGCGCTGGCGTCTCGATGGACAAATAAAGCGCTTATTGGTGCGAGAACAATGCGCTTAAATGGACGTCCTCCTGCCTCTTGCGTTGACCTCCCTATCGACTCCGGATAAAGAGCCGTCGCCCTGAGGCTTGACGATTCAAGGAAATAGCAAATGCCCTGAAAGAGGCCACGTGACCTGCGAGCCAATCGCAGCAACGCTTCAGCCCAGACACCAACCTGACGAAACGGTAGTAAGCAAACTCAAAGTCTCATAATGGCTACGAGTGTGAAATGCCTTTTCTCATCCTTCCTTTTAGGCATTTTTGTTCCCACTCCAATGAACAAGAGTTAAGGTATGAAAATGTGCGAGTAAACATGCTTCAGTTGTGAGCACTTGCTGACGTCGCAGCGAAAGGTGGCGGAAACTTCAAAAAGAGGCAATCCGACGCCACGTCAGCGACTCTTGGTGTGGAATGTGGTGCCAGCCAATAAGATCCCGCCGATCCCAACTGCCGCGACCTGGAAACTATGGACTAGGTTGTGAATTTGATGAATTAGCAGATGTATGGATACTCAGACCTCGTCCACGCTTCTATATCGACTCTGGTCACCCTCTGAGTTCTTTTAACGGAAGATGGGTTCTTTCCGTTGACTGTACCCCAAGCTCTCCTCCGAACGATGGTTTATGTATACAAGTGATCAGCTTGAAGGCAGTGTCCTGTCACCTGCCTGTTTCACGATACGCAGAACACTTGACGGTGACGCAGGCAGCAAAATTACGGTTACCAAGCGATTTAATGGACCTTGGATATACAGATAGTCTTTGCACCCTTCCGGACTTTGACAATACGCATGACTCCCGCTACCACTCCAAGCAACTGAGATTTTACAAAATCGGTATCAGTCGTTTACGAGAGAAAAAGCATCCAATTTTGGAATAGTCCCAGGTTTGTGTGGAAAGGTAGTCATTATCTACAGACGTCGTTAGAGATAACAAATATGAAGTTTTCAAGAGTGTTCAACAGTAATTATCTTGTACCTAGTCTTAATGAGGAGAAAAAAATGACGGCGGTCACCAGTCAGAATGCCCAAGTTTGAAACGTATTATCTAGCCAACAAAATGTACTTTTGCTCAAATTTTAGGAGTAACCTACTAAAACTAACGGTAACCAAGTCAGTTGAAGACAAAACAGCAGGGACTTCGTATCCTGGGATAACATAGTCTGTACAGTTTCCACCCTGACCAGATGTCTGACACCGAAAGACGCAGAATGGAAGGCCCAGACGCTAGCCAGTCACTCAACCAGCCGACAGCGCACAGACGAAGCGATTATTTACCCCAGGTGGTGGTCGTAGGGGGCGGGCAAAGCGAGATGTTTCGTGTTTCCCCTCCCAGCCCTAGTCCATGCAAAAGCTATAAATGATGGAGGAAAACAGCCCGTGGGCAGCCACAGAAAGCCACTACAAGTTCGCCTGTCCATCCTCACCCAACCCAAAAGGCCAAGCGGCTGCAGGGGATACACACCCGAAGCAACTGCCCAACTCCACGGTGGAGTGGGTGGGGAGAAGGATATGGGGGAAGGGCAGATGACGTGTCCTAAGACGGCCTGACTCACAAAACCTTCAGCTGGACAGAATCGATACAGCGCCACGTCTCGATTCTCGCCCTTTGGATTCCACTGATGGTGAACGAGATAATGACGTCAGTGCCGCTCTCCGCTGGCGTCACGGTGTGTCTTGCGGTGTAGGTGGCGCCCTGGACCAGCAATAAGGAGCAGCGCGGCATCGAACGGACACGTCACAACCAAACGTTCCGGACGACTGCCAATTATATGCGAGGGTTGCTTGCTGTTTGAGTCAAAAAGGTCACTCGAGACGGGCGATAGCAAACAATTCGAGTCACGAGTCAAGTGACTCAAGGCCCTGACGTCAGACCATCAGCGTTTCGCTCTTTTTTGGGCCTCTGTAACTAAATTTTTGTTCTATACGAAAGCATAACTCTCTTTTTTTAATGACCGGATGCAGTTCATTACAAGATATCGGATACCGATTCCCCAAATGTGAGACAATAACACTCTTCCCCTCACAAAAATTTACGACTATTAACATGGCAATTCTAACCCGCTTTTTGGATGGAAGCCAAAGCCTCTCTTTTTTGGGTCGTCACAAAAGTTAATGGCAATGTTTCATTAGCATGAGATTGAAGCTCCCGCACAGGTGGCTGCTTTCAAAGACGACAGAGGTTAATCGCTGTATAAACACCGCCAAAATACATTTCTTTTAAAATCCAGAACATTCGTGACGACAACATTGTATTTCCCTAACCTTGTATGTACCAGAACGATTCTATTCCAACCCACCACGCATTAATGAAACAGAGATAACGTACGCCCCAGGCTCAAAATCTCACACAGCTCAATTTCCAAACTAAAGGGGGAAAAATCACTCTATTCCTCTCCCTCCATCCATTCCATTACGAGAGAGCATAACATGCTGTTTACAGACAAATAAAACTATATAAACACACCCCAATGCTCCCTCTTCCATCAAGCTCTTTCCCAGACAAGCAAACTTAGAGTAAAAACACTTGATTCGGCACAGTAACATTGCTCTGTCTACTTAGCAGGGGTAGTGGGGAAGAAAAAAAAAGAAACCTATCTAGGATGATAACCGAGTAATTCTTGTGTTCCAAGATGGTAGTTTATGGTAAAGTAGTTTTCTGCCCCAGCCCCGTGTTTAGCCAGGACAGCAGACCTCTTATTACACTCGCCTAGCTGAACAGATGCACCTAATCGCCCTCTGGGCAGGCACATGTCCGTTCTTCCTCTCTCCCCCACCTCCTCCATTCCCTGTGTCTCTGTGTCTTCCAACAAAGACGGTACACGACCCCATGTGTAGACATTTCCTCCAGTGTAACTTCTTATCTGCCCCTGCGACAAGGGCCTATTTGTGGCACTTAGTTCGCTCCCTTGGCTGCCATTTACACGTTCGATAGATCTGTCTGCCGATACTCCAGTCCGGGCGTGATCTGAATTCTGGTCACACTCCAGAGGACAGCTCCTCTACCACACCACCCTTCCACTCTGAAGGAGGGACATAAAAAAAATATAAATAAAACAAAAGCAAAAAATCCCGCCACCCTTATCTCGTTTCCAGCGAGACTACATTGAACTCTGACCTCTCTGTAACAACCATGTATCTACTGGCCTGTGCTCTCAATATGCTGTCTTATCGATTGTGTCTTGCCAGTGTGTGGCATTGTACTTAACGGCGTTAAGCAGGCTTTGGTGATGAAAAGTTAAAGATGTCAGTATGGTGGATCCGATGGTTATCAGACGGCAATAAATTGTGCCCATGTGTTTGCTCAATGAGGAGACTGAATAATCCGTCTCAGCCTGATATATTGGTACATTTTAAAAATGCTGTTTACTGATTCCTTGCAGATGTACCATGTTTAGGAGTGTGTTCAAAACAGCAAGTTAGCATGGGATGCTCACAATAATTAAAAAAAAAATCACTTTACAGTTTTATCTCTAGTCCTCATGATAGCTATCCTTGTCTAAAAAACTATGCTTGCCGGCATCAGTAAATTCATTGTGCTCAGCCAGAACGCTGCTCTATCATTTTACTCTTTACCTACTGCTACAGATCCATTGTCTACACACAAAAAAACATCCTGTTAGATTATTCAGACACACTTTAGCTGACACATGAAAGAGATGAGGGAGTTTTAACTCGTCTGGCCATCTACATTGGATCCATTTTCCAAGGAGATAAAAAATTGTCAGTCTGCACACAAAGTTGTTTTCACATCCTCCCTTCACCAGTCAGTCAAACTGGCATACATTCTGCAGCTGATAAAAAAGAAACTGATTGCCATCTTAAATGACTCCTTTCTGATGCTGTCGCTAGTCGCTGTGGACCTGTGACACAGAACTTACTCCTTAGGCAATGAACCAAACAGCACCTCGTGTATACAAACTTTAAGAGCACTGACAAATCAATCAAACTAACAAATTTCTAGCAAAGCAGAGTAGTTAAGACCACAGAAATTGCCTTTAAGCCTACACCCCACTGCCACTGACCAATCCATGACATTAGTGTCATTAAGTAATGCAAGGATGAAAATATTTCATTTTGTACAATATTTTTAATTTCTCTGGATAATCTAGGCTGATGACTTATCAATCAAGCTTGAATCTACTCACATCATATGTTTCTCTAACTGGGGAAAAAAATCAATATAAAAATTAACCACACTAAACATTTGCTTACAAGAACAAACAAAAAAAAGCCCCTCATTAGTCTGTTGTCAGCCACGAGCCATTTCTGATGAAATTCTTCAGAGGTCTACATTGATCACATGCAAAGGATCAATGACGATGCAAATCAGCAACAAGGAAAAATTTTCACCAATGCTATTAAAACATTTCACAGCATAGCCTTGTTTCAAGTAAATGCACACAGCACCTAGATAAGGCAACATACACATTCTTTCTCCCATAGATGTCTTAACACAATAACAATAGATTTCAGTTCCAATACTCCAGCAGACACAAAACAGAACTGATGATTTTTAATTGTAAGCCCTGTAAGTTCTTTGGTTGAGACTGTTATTACGAGATGGTATAAAAATCTACTCACATTAAAAAAGAAGCTGTCATCAAAATGATGTATGTATTTATTTGGTATCACTATCACATCAATAGCAGCCTAAGATTATTGATTTGAAGAAATATTCAGTTAATAAATAATTTTTCAGACTAAAATAATACACTTACATTAAATCCTACACAACAGAGATTGAATTGTCCTAAAAGCAGCCTACCCTCCACTCCCTACCAGCTTGCACATGACATGTGCACATGTGACTGCACATCAGTTTTGTGCAAGCATATCTATTTATTGTTGGCATGCATGTTTCTACTAGCTTGTATCCCTTTCCTCTTTCATATCAACATTTCCATGACCAAAACAATACAGCCCTGATTTGTATTCCAGGTTGCAGAATCATTCTTATTTTCTCTCCTGCACTGAATTCTCACTAATCACCAAAAATAAAGCTTATTTTAATTCTTTTGAAGGGAATGATAAGTTAGTATACTAAGTTAGCAGATAGCATACATGATAAATATCCCCATGCTGAATTATGTCCTCTCAAAATTTTGGGTCTCAAAAACAAAAATGGTTTACAAACAAAAGTTTCTAAATCACAGCTTAAGGCGAGTTGCTAAAGGCTGCAATACCTTTTTGTTGAATGCAATCACTGGCTTTCATGAAGCCTCCTAAGTCCAGTCATCAAAATGCTGGCATCACAGATCCGGAGATTGTGCCATAAAATTTTGAACAAGAGCACAGTCATGAAAGTTCAGCAAGTTAGACAGCCCTGACATGACAGCGGATATGGTTACCAACCATAACACAGTTTCATAATGACAACTGATGGTTCAACATGGCAACAGATACCAAAGAAACTGTGAGGAGAATGATCTCTCCATCTGAAAAATATCTTCACAAAACTGAATGAACATTCTGTGTCTCTGTGCTCAATTCAACTGTAGTGTAAGTAGAATGTTGATATTTCCTCACACACACACACAGTGCCCAATACAAACCCTGCTTTTTCAAAGGTAGGATGCAACCAAGACAAGCCTTGCCTTTCTGCGAATTGCAAGCTTTCCGTGATTTATTTTGCAGATTACAAGCTATAAAAATCAGTTAATATCAGTTAATAAAACTGCTAACAATACCTCAAACTCAATTGACACTTTTCCTGCCAACAGGTGTTGCTAAGTAATGTATAAGGATCAGTTTGCTTTTCTCTGCATAATAGTATAAACTCTTTGAGCCTAATTTGTTACCTTCCCTTTTGCTTCATGAAATGAATCATAAATCATCCTAAACATAGCCAAAAACAAAAATTAAAAGGACCAAACATAGTTACTGTTGGCTGTAATTTTATATTGTTGCAAAGCCATAATGATGCTTAAAAAATATACACCAGCCATGTCCTTCCAAACTATGCAGCTAGGCTCAACTTCCACAACAGGCCACTAGCCAAAATCCTCAATTCATCATGTATGCCAGACCAATCAGCCCAGAATGCCCTGGGAAATCGTGCAAACTTTGTGTATAGTAGCTTCTTATTAACAACAACACTGCTGAGAAAGCATTAACAATGGCCGTTAAAGGATTCACCCAAAACAAATAAAAGACTCTTTTCAAATTGCAACTTTATCAAATGTGAAGAAGGAAACAGCCACGGTAAATCGGATTCACCACAGTGATAAGAGGGTAGAGTCCACCATGTTTCAGAGCTAATAATCCAAACAGTCTACAATTCTGTCTGCCTCTTGAAATCCTCTTCTAGTTGCCTTGACACTTAACAAATAAAACCAAAGAGTGCCCACAAGTTCAGCAGGACTACTGTTCTTTCTATGAAGCTTAATTAGTGAAAAATATAGTACAACAATGATGACTTGCCCCTGTTAAAGTGTTAAGTTTCTTTGACTATCATATTTAAGCACTCTCTGATTAATACAAGATCCCAGCAAAATCACAGATCAGTTGCCCCCTTGTGCTTGCACTCTGACGCAGTCTGAGACTGAACATTCACACCCCTCTCTGCTCTTGTGGACAAGTTATCTCAATACCAAGGAGAATGTCAACAATGCATTACCCATGTCTTGCTCAACATCCTTATAAGCAGTAAGAAATGGGTCACCACCTGCTTATCAGTCTATTTATGTTGCTCAACAAAAATCAAATTGCCACTTGCGCCAGGAGCAAGAGATCCTAAGATACACAATTTTCAATATACGTTCACAGAACAGTAGAAATAATGGGTCAATAAAGGCAGGTGACGTGAGAACATTCTAGACACTCCATCCTTAACCTGTCATCCCCATGTTTGATGGTATCTATGGATTTCAAATCAGTCACCTGCCATATATAAGAAAAAGTATAAGATATTAATTCCAATATGAAGCAAATTTAGCCCCTGCTAGAATAGGAACACTACTATCACTTCATCAAAAGAATAAACACGCTCACAGATAGAATATATCAGGTCACTGAGAGCACAGATATAAATCAATATGCATACATGTATTTACAATGAAATTGCAAAAACTGTAGGGAAAAAGAATCAAGACTTTTCTTTAGGCAGTGGACTGTTAAGAACCTTCCAGGGCCAGAGGACACTTTACACTGCATATATACACAATCAAGTCTAAGCCCTGTCTTCACACATTCCTGACCATGATTTAAAGAAGCAAAATGCAACCAGTAGTGGAAGAAATGCAACACTCAATTTGCAAAGTATACCCACGAACTTGCATTACTGGACTGCTTGCAGACGATTTTTTTTTAGTTAACTACAAGAACGAGGCTGGTGTATACAAAGCTTCCAGTTTAGTCATTTTCATTGTTTAGGCTCACAGAGACTAAGAGAAGAACTTCGCAAGAGGCTAAGCGTATGTCTCGACAGACAGACGTCCACCCATACACGTCTGTTGTATACATCTGTGGTATCAACTATACTAAAGCAATAGAGTGTATATCTGGTGAAAGGATAGGAAATAAAAACAATTATGAGCGATAAGAAATTATAAAATGGCCTGCGGCCAAACTTGGAGACTGTAAACTAAATGCAATTGAATGAGCATATAGATTAGTATTTTATTTAACATGAGCTATTTCAACTTCACTTTTATTACCCTGATGTTGCACATTCACTTGATAAAATATGTGTATGAAAATGTCGACCACTGAATCCGAGTACCTTTGAAACTGAATTTGCATCCTGATTTCTATCATTCCCTTGACTAAAAAACAGCTTTCAGTGAAATGCCAAGAAAAAAAAATAAAGACAGTATAAAGACAAATGTACAGAAAAAGATATTACATGATTAACCCTGGGAAATGGTGAAAGATGGCCTTATGCTTGCCAGTGCATTGAGCCTGCCTCCACATTAAGAAATATTTATTACAAAACTGATGAAAAGATTAAGTCAGGCTATGGAGATGGTGAGGACAGATCTGTATGGGGCTACGTGTGGGGGCCTGAATGAGAGTAGAGTTACTAACAGGAAAACCACCAGAAACTGTACTTTAACGACTCCTTTAAATAATAACTGAGTGACAAGTTTCATGTGAAAGTGTAATGTTAAAACAAAAACAACCTTCAATTTATAAAATATTTCAAAACCTAGTGGCCATGGCAGTTGTAAGAAGTCCAAGGAACAGCATTTGCAAAGGTGACACTTAACTCTTGATGTCTGCTGCCTTTACTTTCCCTGTATAATCAGGTGCCCATTTTTTCTAATTTCTAAGCAGTGCTATGTAAGCCATGGTAGTTTTCCATCCATGCCCAAGACAGCCTTTTAACCAATGACCTGCTTTACGGACAAGGGCACCAATAAGCAGGCTATAAAACCACCCAAAATTTTGAAGTGGCCTAATTTGTTTTTCATTACGGATACAGACGCTGTTTTTTAACTTACAAATGCATCATGCATGGAAGGCTCCAAGCTCCTTTGACTTAGTGATTACCATTTATTTTGCTGCTTCAGTGTTATCAAATATGGCTACATTTGCTGGATATCGAATCACACATCATAAAGCGGATTCGTGTTTTAATAGTATGCACCATGCAGAATAAAACTGAGAAATGTGCAATGTTTTTACAATTTCCATACAACTCTTGTGAATAGTAATCAGGTTTACAGAAAAGCACAGTGAAAAATCAATAAGGCATTTGTAACACAATCTGTATTCAAAGCTAGAGAAAACAGCCTGGAATTATTTCTCCAAAACAATGAAACATAACAAAATCTTAAAATTTTCACTCAGATCAGCCTTTCACAGCTAGCAGCATATTCACACGGTGAGTGGTCCTAGTGCCAACAACATCCTTCCATTCCTTCTCATTGAAATATCTTTTAAAATTCCCACCCCTCCAGCACACAGAAAACAGCATCAAACCCCAAAATTGACTTAATGGTATTTAACTAGGAAAAAGCACTATAACTTAGCTTTGTGCTATCTGGAAGACTTATAAAAATGGAAATCAGAGACAAAGATCAAAGAACAGTTCATAACAGACTCGCACCCTAATGTCAATGGAGGACTGATTTTTTTTTAATATAATCAAAGAACTTTTAATGTCTTCCTCTTGCTGGTTTTAAGACTTCACATGAAGGCTTCATTTATAAGGCTTTATTTTATAAAAATATGTGTGAATAACTGCTAAAACCTATTCAAAATAGATAAAAATTTACAGTCAGAAATACCACTAGCTCCATGCAAGAGGTTGTATAACTTTCCAATAACCAGCTAGAAATCAGCTTTCTGATTAAATGTTCTGAATATTAGCCTTTAGTGAATGCCATATTTTCAGTCTCATAAACGTGTCTTTTGCATATCATATGAAACAGACACCATGTTCTCTATTTTCTAAGATCACCATTTTGATGATAAGTTGGATACTCTACCATTGGTTGGTTCCACTCATTTACCACTAAGGTGACTAAAAAATTTCACTAAAAAAAAAAAAAAAAAACCCAGCAATTAAAATACTGATTAACTGTCATCAAATTCTACTAGTCCGATTCTTAAATTAACACCCACAACAGTGTAAGGTCAATTAGTTCAATTGTAAACAATTTTTCTTTCATGAAATATATTCAGCAACTGTCCAATAAATTTTTTAAAGAATCATAGTAGTCATGGCACACACAGATGTATATTAAATCCTTAATTAATCTATATAGCATTTAGGTAACCTGATGACTTGAGAGGTAGTAAATAACTTGTTGGTAGTTTGGTAATCTTTCCTTTTTATAACATTAAACTGATTATTTCTGTAATCCAGCCCTTAACTGCTGATGGACATCAGATCACATAATTTTTTTTTCTTTATAGTAGTCATAGTAGTCATCATATACTGGGAGTACTAAATGAGTAGTTGCAAATAATATATTTTATGAATAAATTAAGTTAAAAAAAAAACGTAGTACTGTGCTTTATTTCCTAACCTGCGACGAAAAAAAACAAATAGCAACAACAGATTTCACTTTCTCTCTCCTTCTCTCTCACACGCAGAAGCGCATCTTTTTTTTTCTCTCTCACACACACACACACGCACACACCGACTGCCCTTACCTGTCTTACGAAATCTTTCTAACCGTTTGATGAGATATGCTGTTAAGTTTCAATAGATGATTTTAACGTGCCGCCTTCCCCCTTTCTTTTCTCCTCTCCGCCCAAATTAAACCCCTTACACTCGCACACAGATACGCCAGAAGAAGCTGCACACACGAGTAAAAACGCCGAAGGAAGAGAGGCTGAAAGCCCTGACACAAACATCGCAAACGCCCTTTGTTGACTAGGGCCCTGCGAAGTGTTAGCTGTAAAATTTTCCCCCGCTCAGTCCTTCTTACTCTCCCTCCCTCTCTATCTCGTTTCCGACAGGGCCTCTCTTCTACTCCTCTTGCTCGCATCATCTTGCTGGTTTCGCTCGTTTTCAAGCTCACATAAAAAAACATGCGTACATAAGACCTTTACCTCAGCTTGCAACCACGAAACTAAAATCATTGTAAATACCACGGCGTAGTCTTTGCGTTTCTTTACCTGCAGTTAGGCGCTCCTTCCGTTCGCCAGCAGACTCATCTTTTGTGTCAATGCAAGCCATGTGCGAGTGCTCATTGAATGAAAACTCGCTCCAGCCAATCATCATCCAGAACGCGCGAGCGTATAACAATGATAGAGGGGAGGTAATCCTGCTACCTCACAAGAAAAGCGAAAAAACGCCCCTGTAAAATATGTTTGAGAGACAACAACGAAGAAAAGAGCGATACAATAATGTGCAAAATACAGACTTAAATAAAATACTATGATTGGAATCAGTGAATTTGTTAATAAATAAAAATGATCAATTCTTACCTAAAGTATTAGTTGATTCGGCGAAATTCTTTCATCTTGCAGCCGTAGGTTTTAATCATAATTTGTGGGAATAATGCTTTTATGCCTTTGTGAACATTTATTTCAGTTTTGGAAATTAAATGTGTTTTTTGTGTTTTGTGTCTTTTATGTTTTACTGGGGTTTCTTTTCGTATTTTAATTGACATTTCTCTCTTATTTGACTTTATAACTTAACATTTTTTCACTACTTTCTAAGCTGTAAATAGAACTTGGAAAATACAGTAACAGATAAAATATTAGCTCCTTTACCATGTTTTAAACAATCAAACATATATTTTAAAATTAAAAAAATTGATGATTAACCAGCATTGAAAAGACGAGAGAAAATATGACAGAAAAACACTGTGGTGATTTATATGTTTGTTTATATCGTTTGCACAAAGAATTTCACTTATATGCAAGTTTTTTTCATATTTATTTAACCAGTGGATGAATTTATTTATTCCTGTGTGGGAACCACTAGAAAACAAAACCCACTTAAGGTAGACAACAAAACATCCACCTTGTAATATGAAGTTATCTCCCCTACTTTAAAAAAAAAATCTTGCTACTTCAGATGAACCTTCAGCATCAAATTATTAGGGACTATCACACAATATTACAGTTTTTTAAGATACAAGATGTAAGTCAAACTAAAGCTGTCTTCTAGTTCTGCATTTAATCAAATGTCTTCCTAGTTACAAATATCTGTTCTACAAACTACAGTCTATGCTAATTTTTTTTAATGAATTTCTTTGAGATGATTTACAACGGCGAGATTTTCTTTTTTCAGTCGGAAGCTTATTTATGACACAGACTTCGCTTGTCCTACGTAAATATCTCTAACAAAGTTATATAGCAAGAATGCATGTTGAAACTATAAGGACTACATACAGAAAATATAGAGCACCCCACTGTGCAGTCACCTGTTACGTCTTTTCCTGTTCAGCCCTGACAACAAGTCACCAAACAATGAACTCATTTCATTCGATTTTCTGCAGGTGGTTTACCATTCTTCAACAAACACAAACAATTAGTGCGTCTGTGGATTTTTCTTATTGTTATTTCTTTCTTTTACCAAGAACTCGTGATAGATAACAGATCAAGGGCCCTTCCTGTTGTTGTTTCTTTATTCCACACAACACATTTCGTCAGTGTTGGTTTCTCTTTCTCTCTCTCTCTCTCCCTCTCTTCCCCAACCTTCTAAAAAGTTCTCACAGTGTTCTCCAGACAAGGAAAAATAAATAAATAAAAAGCCTTTCGTGTAACAAATATAAACTTTCTCTTTCTTACAGGCAAAGCATAACCATTAAAACATAAATATGAAGACAGAGGGAAAAACAAAGAAATTAAGAATCCTAAAAGACAAAGATAAGAAATAAATAATAAATGCAAGCAAAAAAAAAAAAAAAAAAAAAAAAAAAAAGTGAAAGAAAGAAGAAGGAAGTCGGAAATGTCTCCTGACTCAAACAGACAGGTGCTTTTCGGCATCGAAAAAAAAAAGAACGACGTCGAAGTCTTTTTCTGAAAGAATGTGTTCAGCAATTATGATTCTCCTTGATAACCCGCCATTCTAATGCCTCATCCTAAAAGTTGTCTCCTCGACATCATTATCCTCAACAAAGCCGAGCACTATACAACATGAGCATTAGACTGCATGTGGCGTGCACAGATTGACTGTTTGGTCAGAATTTCCAGGCCTCCGCTTATTGTCTGTCTCTGCTCCGATCAGACGGCTGATCAGCATTATTGATAGCCGGTACTATTTTGAACTCTGCACCAGCCGCCCCCATTTGGGCTATATTTACCATTCAAATCGTCTTCGATAGGTTGATATCCTCTGGAGGCAGTTCTTTTATCAAACGCCATTCATGTGGGCGAAAAGGAGATTGTTCTTCTTATTCGGGGTTTTTTTTGGGGGTGGGGGTTGTTTTTTGTTATTTTGATTTGTTTGTTTTTTTTATTCTTTCTTGTGGCGCGGGCTGGTACATGTTAAAAGAAGTGGAGATAGGGGCGATCTGACATCTGCTGACAGATAATGAACTAGGATTGTCAGAGTTAGTAAGCGAAGTGATTACCTGACAGTTTTAAGTGTGCATCCTTGACATTAACATAAAACCACAATGAATATAAACTGGCAGAGAATATAGCACGATACTCATATTTCTTCTCACCCACCCACTCCCATCTTTTCCCATAGCCCGGTAAGCGCACTTGATTTTAAGTTCGTAAAGGTAGGTAAAGTGAGAGAGACACATACACAAAAACTGAAAATGTACACATATATCCCAAAAAAGGCAGCAGTGCTAAACAAATTTCTTTGATCACTTTGTAATAAAACGAAATTGAAATGTTTAATTAATCTGTGTACCATGCAATAATGCAGTCTTCGTATAGGAATCCAGAAGCAGACGACGCAAGCCACGTCGAAGGTCGTACCTTCTGCAGCTCTGCTTCGCATACATAATTCCTCTGTGTAAAATAGTTTAAAGCGTTGTGGTTTATCCAGTCTAACAGTTGAATTGACAGCTCGTCAATCTGTAATTTTTGGTATTAAAAACATCTTACCCCTGAATCCTTGTCCCCTTTCAACTGCTTCGGGCAAAGGTTAAGATTTGACCCAGGAGACCCGGAAGTGATGACCAAGCATCGACTGGCTCCCAAGATGGCGAGGGGCAAAAACAATGAGAGCGCAGTCCGTTATGGGTAGCCATCATAAGTTGAGCTGAATGTCTTTTTGGCGGTATGTGCATACAGAAAGCTGGGCAGGATGTATTTTGCAAAAGCCAGAAAACAGATGGAGGAGCAGGATATGCAAGAAGTGCAAGAAAAGTTGGAAAAATACCAGCGTGCCGACACGGCTCGAGTCCTGCAACAGGCAAAGAGTTCGCGAACCGAAGACAGCAGCAGCCGACAAACACGGGATGATTTTCGACCCGAGGAATTACCGGATGGAGCATTCGTTAGTCCCAAGCATACCCCATCGCATTCTGCTTCAGTTTCCAAATCAGATCCTGCAACTTTTTCCAGTGTAGCAGAGGTAAGGTTTTTGAATACGTTAACGAGATCTCTGAGCAGAAACAACTGCTTTCTCACATAAATATAATAATACTTTACGCGTTGTTCTTTACGAGATATCGTATAAGCATAGAAGATATGGGCATTAGGAAATAGGGAAAAGCGTGGGAACTTAAGGTGATTTTAGGTAACTGGTGTTCTGCAATGAAAAGACTTTGTTATTGATGACGACCATTTGTGGTTTAAATCAGTGCACCAGACAGTGGCACACATGTACTGTGTAACTGTCAGCTGGCAAAGAAACTGGAGTGGTTTGTGATTAGATTATCTTCATGAATTTTGAATTTCCAGTCATCTTTCCACTCAACATGTCTGTTGTTGCACCAGATTTTATTTATTTTTTTTTTAGTGTGACTTCTATGTTTGTTGACGTCATTACAGACAGTGATTCAGCTTCATCATTCAGCTCATATTCTAGCATTTGGAATAAAAAGCCACCTTAAACAGCTACATATTTTTATTTTACAAAAGAGCAGTCATTTTTGGTTTGTTTTTTTTCTTTTGAAACAGTGTGTTTGTGTTTATGAAGTTAACTATTTAAGAAGATTTACCTTAGCAGTGAAGAATGTTACCACATTTTTAAACCCATCATTTCTTACTAAGAAATCTTAGACAGAAATCTTAACTTAGTACATTTATTTCTTGATGCCTGTAAAGAATGTTAGATTAAAAACTTTTAAATTCAAACAGTAAATGCGTACAGAGAAAAGAATGAGCTGCTTAAGTGGCAATGTAACTACTGTCATATTCCATGGGGACTTTGTTATGTATCCAAAGTTAGTAAAAACAGCATGATAATAAGTTAGTGAGGGAGAAAAAAATGGGGCAAGAGTGAGTATATTTGTCCTATACAGCATCAGTGCAGACAATTTGTAACTAAAATGAATAACATATGTATTAACTGTGTGTATAGTTCCTTAGAACTTGTTATCTTCTGTCCTGCATGTATGTGCATGTACAAACTTATATCCTTTTGTATGGAGAAAATAAAGTTAATAAATAATTTAATTAGTGCTTTTACCAAAAGCAAAGAGTCTATCACACAAAGAATTTCAAAACAGTAAAAGATATATAGAGTGCCTTTCCCACCAGCGAAGATAAGCTCAAGGTGCTTACACACATGAAGTCACATAAGTACACATTTATCAGTAGGTATCAAAAGATTCTTATAAATTTATTCACCATCATTCAAACCATTCTTTATCTCTCCCATACTAACACACATAGGTCACTTTTCAGTGTTGTATAATGTTTGATATATTGACCAATAGCAGACACAATTTATTTTCTCGCTTACCCTTCATTCTTTTTAAGACCAAACTAAAGCCCAGCTAAAACATGAGCATTAAGCTATTAACATACTGCAAGCTCCTAAGTGTCTTGCAATGCGTTATTATGGACATCTGTGGACCAATGTTTTTGGATCATTTTTCAAAAATATGCTAGATAATGTGGCTGTTAATTGCTTCGTTTGTGAATGGGATATTGGCATATCATTCTTGTTGATCTGATTGGCAGTAAGCAAGTTCCTGATGGAAGTTTGCACTATGTAAGAATATATCATCTCCAAACGTCGTTCAACACACGTACCCACAGAGACACTCTCTCCCCCTCGTCCACATATACAATCATTTCCCACCACCACCCCACTTCATCTAACTGTGTGTATGTGAGACCATCCCCACAATATGATGTTGAAAGTAATCTAAAACAATATGATGTTGGAAGAAATCTAAAACTAAGTCACACCCTTGGTGTGGTTGCTTAACACTACTCTTCCCTTGTTGCCTTTGCTACATGACAAGAACCACAAGCAGTGGAGTATTATTATTGTCATTTATTAGTGTTGCTTTAAAGCAAAAAAAAAAAAAAGAATAAGCTAGGCAAAGGGCAGTATGTGATGGCCTTGAGAGGCTTAGCCTGTTTTTGCACAGTTAAAAATCTATACCTTCATGTTGTGATGTCACAATAACCACTGGTTACTGTTATGTGTAAGATGAGCTAAATCTCCAACTAGCGTTTAATTATGATTTATGTTGTGATCCTCAATACAACTCAGTGGACTTGAATTTACATAGAGCTATCTCCTAAGCCAGAAAAGGATACAATAGTGTTTGATAATATACTTAAATGAATTTGAAAAACAGCAAAGATGAATGCAGAAAAGGGTAGTGAAATAGAGTGGATGTGTCAAATTACAGTTTAAAAATCTTGATATTTCTGTTAATTGTAATATGTCATGACAATAACAGTAACAGCAGCAAAAATTATGTCTATGGGTGGGTATATGAAGACTACTAATGGAAAGTTCTATCATTTAAAGCTACATTATTTCATGTACATCTGACTCAAGATGCAAACACCCCTTCCCTCTGAACAAAAAAGCAGCAACAACAGAAGTGATTCTCACAGCTGCTTGTTTCTCACAATAATCCAACAGAAAAGATTAAGCCGACAGTGTCAGATGAATTATGCTAATCTTGACCTTTTGTGTGTGTGTGTGACTGTTTCCCTGTGGCAAATCTGAAAACCTCCATACTATACTTGCAGAATGCAACCCACTATAGCACACCCCTTCTGAATGACGTAGTGGCCACCTTACACGACAGGCAGGCAGAGGCCTGTGTGAGACAGTGAGACTAACCAATCCATTGCTGGGTGAATAGATTATGTCCAGCACTGACAGAGGCGCTTCGGCGGCGGCGCCCGCCGTTTTGAATATGAGGCTGTGGAAGTCGCTGTAGGGACCAGCCGCCTGGGCTCGCCTGAGGATGTATTTTTAGTCGCTGCTGGAAACTGTAGTCAGTCTGATGGTCGATTTTGTGTGAAAGATGGCAGCAACGGTTTAACTTGCATGGGACATCTTTTGTTCCGTATAGCACAGGTGTCGACCCTAGTTTGTGTATATATATAAAAAATGATTTTTACTTCATGCATTGCTTTTTGTTATCGATAAGATCAATAAAAATGTAAAGGACAGCGGCAGCTGGACGTAAGGTTTAGCTACATCACTTCAGTCATCATTCTTTTCCAGATTGATTAAGCTTTCCGCACAATACCTTGAAACTTTTACATATTAAGCATATTGGTAACCAAACTTTTCTTGAGTGAGAAGAGTGATCACAAAATGAATATTCACATTTTCGATGCTGCTGATTTGATTGTTCTGCCTCCCTATCTGTGTGCGCATGCGTGAGGGAGGTGAAAAATGGCCAGGATTTCCATGCCGTCTTTGATAAGCAGACTCGGGATGACAGGAGGCTAGGCTGGGTTCACTGCATGTCGGCTAGTCAAAGTCAGACATCGAGAGTCATGAAAAGGGAAGGTGAAGAACCTTTCTCGTTAAACATAGCAGAAACCTGCTTATCTTGACGCAACGAAATACGATGCCACGACGGTTAAATGAGCAGTAAAGCTCTGTCGATCAGTAAACATTTATTAGAGCGCGGGCACAGACATAGGCAGAGAGAGAAATATGTGTGTTGGGGGGTAAAGCGCAGGGTGTTGTTTTTTTTTTTTTTTGTTTTTTTTTTTTTTTTGGTTCATGAAGATGCTCAGGGCGCACAGTGAGAAATTGAATAAATAACCACAACGCCAAAAGCGTGGTGCCTGTTGATCAACAACTGACCGAAAATAGGATTCCCCCATTCCAAGGAATGTTATATGAAATAAAGGAATGTATACTTGTTTGCAGTTATGTATGGTCTATGTTTATGAGCAGTTTGAATCTGTATTTAGTTCCTCATTGTTTTTATTTGAGCGCTTTGAGTATTCCAGAGTAGAGAAATATGCTACATAAATCTGCCTTAGTAGTAGTATCATGCGACTTGAAACATTTCGTGAGATAAAAGCTGTTTAGTGATTCCCTCTGTAATGTAACATGCACATACAATGCGGAGATGTTCTAATCCCTTTCATATTTTTTAAAAGTGATTACAAAGTTTGCACTAATTGCCCCATTGTCTGTTACTCTGGTCGCTCCCTCAGCTTATACTCTCCGCACCATTTGTCAACAGCATCTCCCGGAAACTAACAACCCGTGCTTCCCTCCGCCCTCATCCCCCGCCCACCTATCACTAACAGCAGTTGTCGACATCATCCTAGTCCTAGGACGGAGGAGTGGTGGTGGTGGGAACTGATGAAGTTTGTGATCTTCTCCATCCCTCACCACCGTGACAACGTGCATTTTGTTCACGGCCAAACAATGACGTCAGTGCACAGGACTAGCAAACAGCCAACCGTGCCTGTTGTCCTGCCCTCTCTTCTCGCTTTTGTATTTCCTCGTGAGTGTGTGTGTTTAAATGTTCGAGTGGTAAACAGCTGACATTTGTTTCACTTATTACGCATGATATTGTTTACATTTCTTCCGTTCTCATTGTAAATTGAAGGCCTAAACCATTTCGATGGCATCTACTCCTTGTTACTTTTCGCTGCTGCACTCTGACGGACATCCAGTCGGCAGACTAGTACTTGCCATATTGACGGGTACACATTAATCAGTTGTCTTTAATTAATTAATAATCCATACTTTATGGCCGTGTTGCCGGTCATCCTACTATTTTTTTTTTTCTATTCCCTTACCCATCCCCTACCGGGACACACCCACAGACACTTTCCCCGCCATGTGCCTAGCTCCGGGACCCGGCAGCAGCTGTAAACGATCTGTGATGTCGAGCCTTGTGGGCAAATCTATAAATGAAGGACGTGGGCTAAACCGTAGGATCCACAGGCACTAAGTGCAAAGACAGGCTCAGATTACCTGACATGTGAACTAGTTTTGCTCTTATACTAATATTTGTCCACACAGTTTTAATTGTAAGGCTGTCTGATTGTTACAAGGGATGTCTTCGTTCTTGTCTTCCACAAAGAAGTAAGTTGTAACTGGCTTGTTTCGCGTCTACCTGCGCTATCTACGCACAGCTACCAATGGACTATTTTTCCTTGTTCGTTGGCCAATCCTGTCTTGTGACCGGAAGTCGTATGGCGAAAGCTTCCTTTTAGCGGTAACTGGCTTACATTGTGTACGCTTTCTGTGAAGAGAATACTCGGGGGTGAGGTAGGGTTGGGTTAGGGTAGAGGGAAAAGACAGATGGGAAGGGAGAAAGAAAGTTACAAGAGCAGACACCATCTTCCTCAACTGCTCTCCTATTAACCTTAACCTGCAACCCGTTAATATAATCCCCTCCCCACCCCCCTCATACGCCTTCGCTACCGCCGTCTTGAAAGCTTCAGTGAGCGAGTTCTCACCGTCATTAATCTAATATCCCGAGTAACTCAGCACCGCTAAAAGCTTATCACACCTCTGCGTTTTGTTCTTCTCGGCCCCATCAGCAGGAAGCACGTCTATCTTGAGGGCAAAGGCTTAATTGCAAAGCAGGCGCCGAACCCATTGCTGAGAGTTACGCACGCAGCCGACTGTCAGGAAGTCGCGGCAACAGTGGCATGATTTCCCCGGAGGTGACGTGGAGGATCAAGGTTCAGGGTCATTAGAAAGTAAGTTAGCGCTCCTCTGGGGAATGGATAGCTGAGTGATGGCGTCCGAACTGCGAGCACCGGTTCGATACCCGTGTAGCGCGGCAAACTTTCCCTAGTCGACCCAGCTGGCAGGAATGGGTATTTTACTCCACAGAGGGATGGGGAAGGTAAGGCAGCGAGAGAGAAAGATGGGCGCCACCCTCACATAAAGCTGCTTTGAGATAAATGACGCCTCACTCAGGTCAGGGACGACCTTTACCTTTAGAGCTCCTCTACACACTGGTCCAAAGAGCAGTGGGTTGGGGTGGGGCCAAGCAAGAATCACCTTAGTTACCCGTATTCTAGCCTGGGCACACGCACACAAAATAATAATAAAAACCCTACGGAAACGGTAATGGTTGGTAAAAGATATTGACCCGCCTCCTCGTTATTACTAAATAAATATGTACGGAGCTTAAACGGATGATGTTAAAGGGATTTGATGAGGTTCTCTGGATGATTGTAAGACGCTGGTATGTTCAGAAGTGGTTGTGAACCACGAAAAGGAAGCTTTTATTGTAAACGCTAGTCCTATTGACCTGATCCTACAATGACAGCTGAGTCTGCTGCTTATTGTACAATCATATAACATTTTTCTTAACGAAAGCTACTCTGTGGTACACGATTTTGGGAGGAAGCAGCTTGACTATACAAAAATAAATTTCATGACGGAATGACCGGACCATCAACCCCTGAGAGTTATACGTTATGGAGATTCTTCAAGTACTTGCACTTGGTTTTGCCACTGACTCACACACCCACGCACCAAAGAACTGCCATGAGAACACCTGTCGTAGGAACCTTTACCTGTTGACAGCTTTGATCCCAACGACGGCAAGACTAGCTAATGGGATTTCCATGGGGTTCCTGGCTGAGAGACTAGCCATGACTGTTGGTGGGGCTGCGCAGTCCGCCCACAAAGCTGTTGGTTACGTTATTCGGGGCTGCCTTTCCTCTAAATGTTATAGTTTAGCTTTATTAAAGATTCGTGATAGCCATTTGTATAACTTATCGGTCACAAGAAGGCAACGCGATACTTAAAACGATACAAAGTGCGCAGTTCGGCGTTTATGATTTTACATAAATCCACGGTTTTCATCATGTATTCCGAACGCGCAGTTTCTCAGAGGACAGGAAAGGCCTGTCTCAGAGGTCTAAAAGGTTAATCTGAAGGGTTTGTTCTATTTATAAATAAAAGAAGGGACACATTGTGAGGTAGATGTTTTTGTGATACTTATCTGGCTGGTCCTTAAGATAACAGTCGGAGATGTATGAGAAGTACCTTCTAAATTAGCTCGTGAATCCTTGAACATAGAACACAGCGCCCAATCTCCCGCCTTCCCCTTCCCCCACTTTTTTTTTTTGACGTGTGGAAATAAGCAAGCATCATACTCCTTTATTGGTTGGTTGGTCGATTAATTGATGGAGTCTACATGCAGAGCAGATGGAGTCTTATTCTAACAAGTATATTTTTGACATAGTGAATGAGGCCCCACGCACACTTTTCAACACCCTCTTCCTGTCAAAAAAGGCATCACTGCAGGACATCGTGTAATAGTCGCATCTCAAAAGACTCGTACTTTAGAAAAGAAATGACAGTTCTTCCAGACGACTTGAGATTTGTTTCTCATCGTTTCACCCTTCCACCATTACCTACCCTTTACTACCCGGGGTAGTTTCTTTACGGACTGCTTCTGGAACGAAGGGGAACGCAGCGCCAGCTTTGTGTTTTCTTCGTCATCAACGCACCGAGCATGGGCGACATTCCCAGTGCGGGGTCACGGAGGGCACGCTGTGCTTGCAGCCTCACCTGTCTGCGGGGCCCACCTGGAAGCTTTGAGCGGCCTGTGCAGGAAGAAAGGCTCCTCGCCTGACTTCATTAAGATGCCGGCGAAGGTGTAAATAGGGAATGTGTGTTATGTGCATCCTGACGTTTCCTTCTCACAGGAAATTGGAAAGGGGAGAGCGGAGCTTGGGGTGGCTGGGGGTGGGAAACGTAGCTCTTAAAGAGCGTTGATGTGATTGTTGTGTGCGTGTGTGAACACACGAGAGAGAGATTGCTACTTATTTAATATGCTGGGCGCTCCATTTTCCATCGATCTCTTTTACATTTTATGATTTTTTTTTTTGTATATCCCGATATATGCTTTTCAACTACTTTGTATCATCCTTTACCACCCCACTCTAAGCAGATTAGGATGGGAGGAAAATCCCCTTTTTCGGTTAGAAGGGTTGGGTGGGAAAACCCAAACAGCTGACGTGATCGATCATTGTACGCACCATCCCAGCTTATAGAACAACACGAGAGCAATACGTTTTCTTTATGATCGGGTTAAGTTTATTCTAAATAATAAATCCCAAAATTCTGCTACATAATCATGATTGATTTTCAAGTTATAAGCCTTCAAACATCAGCATTCTCACCTGTTTTTATCAGCAATCGTAGTTGATTTTAACAGCTCGTGCTTTTGTATAGTTGGCGCTGCTGTAGGAGGAAGATCTCTTCGTTTTATTGAAAGTCCAACTCTTGCCTGTACTATATAAGTGTGTAGATAACAATCGATTTTGAAATGTTTTGAGAAAATTCTTGAGTACGATGTGGGGACACAGTTCACACGGCACGTTTGTACAAATCAGAGGTCTGTACATACAGGTTTCTGAACAGAGGTAATCCACTGGCATTTGTTGCCATTATCTTTAGGATTTTCTAAATGAGTACTAACGCTACCTGAGTGTCAAAGAGAACATTCAGCAACAGCACATTGTGTCCTGGTCTGTTATTTGCTTTTTTTAAAACCGAGGACTACACTTTTCGAATCGAATTCATCCCATGTAGACAACGGTATTTTTAGAAATACTATAGTTTTGTTACTTCCTGTTTTCTCGACAGATCCAGGTGTTATTAGGAGAAAAATATTGATATACTATTTCTTGTGCATCATCGTCATAAAATACAGCTGAAATGTGCTTTGTGATACTTTATGCTCTATTTCCAGCGATTTTCGCTGAGGTCTTGTGTTGTTCTTTAAGGACTGTTTATTGACATAAAGAGGAAGAGGTTTGACAACTCGTTTCTCTGAAATAGAGCTCCCTAGCCGGCATCGTAATCCGGCTTCTTGTCGTGATGTGCGGGACTACTTATAAGTGATCGGTTCCCGTATGATACGTTTTGTCCTAAATGGGAAGAAGTACAAGACCGTTTCAACGCAAACCGACATTTGAGCAGTCTCGCCAGGTATAATGTCAAGCGGTAAGTCCTTTAGAGGATCCACACTAATATAGTAGTCTACACAGTAGTCTACACGCCTCCGTGACCATAACTGATAGGGACTTAGAGATCAAAGCTTGTCTGTCATACGAGGGTTTCAGCTCACCAGCAAATGCATAGCGACATGCACACACACACGCTCGTACGTTCGTTGCCTATGCACCCGTATGGTTGCCGTTGCCCATGTTGGTGTCGCCACTGGTGCTGGGGGCGATAAACTGTCGGCAGCGCTAACAATAGGTCTCTCCTTGTCAGGCGACCGCCACGACCTGACCATGCAGCATTGTTTCCCTGCCACGTTTGTTCGTCTCCCTTGCTTACTCTGCTCCCACACTCCCTCCTCTTGCCTGTGCCTCATGAATAAAGCAGCTTAGAGCCCTCATCACCTTTCCACACAGTAGTCGTTCTACTCCTGGGTGTCTCGCCTCCCGTATGCACCTACCTACGTGCCCTTTACCTTTGGGGCCTGCACTTAGGATGGGGAGGTTGCCAAGCAAGAATGTGCACGTATTAGGACCATCCGAACTTGATTGAGCCTGGCTCGTCTGCACCCTCTCCCTGCACCAGTCACACTTGAGGTCACCGGCCACTTGAAATGGTGCAACGAATGTATTTGTGTAGCTGCGTGGTTATATAATGTCGCAGATGAAAACCTCATCACGCGGTTATGCAAAGTGTTCAACATCCGCAAGTTTTTAGTAAAAAACACTTGACCTTCTGTTGATACAGCTTCACATTTGTGCTATTTTTCTGGTGTTTTCCACGTGATTTCACTCACGCACGCACTCACACGCAAGCAGAGAGCAAGAGAGGGAACAATAGCTGGCTTCGGGACCATGCAACAACAGCAACAAAAAGTGTTTCCGATAAACTAATGGCATAATCTCCATGTTAGAAGGTTTTTCGCTGCCCCTCTTCCATAGTTTGAGCATGTGTGTGTGTTTAACATCTTCGTAGGCGGTTATTTCCCTACCTCCTTTGTCTTCTCTCTATTTTGGGCAAAAAGCTGGGAAATAAATAAATAAACGGCTCTCATTCGTCACGTTCGTCTGTCGGAGGATTTTGTGGGCAAATAAAGATACGCGGAGGAAGAAGAAATCAAGTGCTGATATAATCATTCACATCGCTCCTATTACCTGACTCCCAAACACCTCCAATAGCAGCAGCAACAACAACAACAACAATGGAGAGTGAAGAAAAGTCATTTTGAAATGTGCATGAAAGAGACTGGGGATGCGTTTCAGAATTCTTATGTGCTTGCGGCTGTGAGAGAAGGATGGATGAGGTCTATTTCTCAGGTAAACGCTGTGAACGTGATTAGATTAACAGTGCCATATAAAAAGGGAATGTCAAGTGACAGGGAAATCGATCACAACGCCTCTTTCGTCCATCACACACATACATCCATACGTCCATCGTCGTGCGGCATTCAATGCTACTTTTACACCATTTCATTGGCGATCGCACACACACACACACACATATATTTCATCGGCGATCTCGATTCAGGACACATCAGCACCAAATCCACCCCACACACCCACCCCCAAACCCATTTTTTCCCTTTATTTTCTCTTTCCTGAAATTTGCGCCGTTGCGTGTCTTTACCTTTTCCCAGCGTTCGCCGCAATCTGCCGCAGAGACGATCGATTGGCGGGTCCTCGCCGTCTTGCTTACGAGCCGATCTTCTCGCCTTATTTATTTTTGTTTTTTGTTGTTGTTGTTGTTTTTTTCTTTGTGGGCTGGAATTTAATCGTGCTAGTGTTGGAGCAGCTCAGCGTGCAAGGGCTGTAGGGAAGGATGGTGGAGCGCTCTGTCCGTCTGCAGGCGCCAAAGTCTTCTCTTGAAGACTACGTCATCAGATGTGAGATTGGCTTTTTAAAAAAATATATTAAACCGATAGGTTCGCTTGCGACAACTTTATGCTGGCAGACATGCGCAGAGCCCTCGTTGGGCGAAGTTAAGTTCTGGAATCGGCACTTATCTGCTGCCCCCTCTGCCTTTTTTTTTTTTTTTACAATTCTGCGACGCTGAGGTAGTTTATCGTGTCTGAGCTTGTGGTTTGTTTGGCAATTCCCAGCTTGAGTTACGCTCCGAGCAGCGTAAAGATTCGACGAAACAGTTTTGCGAGTGGTTTACTGATTGCCAGTCGTCGGTGGCCTGAAGCTGCGGGAAGCCAGCTCCCTATCGCGGTGCGAGCAATGAACTCACCTGGCTGGTGACGACCTTTGGATCACGCAAGGTTGGGGAGAGAACGGCGAACCCACCTGGGTTGGTGACATCCATTGTGAACGGCCGGATGTAGCTGTTTTCTGTGGTCAGAGGTGGTCTAGAGGCAGTGAATCACGCGAGACACTAGCGGTCAAGGCTGGAGTGACCGGCTGGTGATTTATTTAAAATCTTCGGTGAGACGGCGTCCACAGTAATTTTTCTTGAAGCGCCATACACGTGAACTAAAGTCTGTGTCAAAGGAGATTCCCAGCAGCCGATTGGGTTACTGGGGTGTGGGTGTGAATCATCAGTAATAAACCAGGCAGCCGTCGGGTTTCGAAACCGATGGGAGTGCGGCTGACTTTTGACACAAACGCTAATAACATACCCGTTTAAGCCCAGACGCACAATTTTTGCATGTCGTAAGGAAAACTCGTTTTTTAAAAAGCTTTTATGATTGTGTAGGTTGGTAATAAAGCTCTAGCCACTTATGTCTTTAGATTTTCAAATAATTTTCTGTTACTTTCTGTATTTTCCCCCTCCCCTTTCTGTACATACATGGCTTGACTAGGAATAGATATCTACATAGACTTCAAAACAGTTTCACTAGTACATAAAAACGTTGTTAAGGATAGTTTAGCGCTCTTCTTGTTGTATGGTCGACATCAGAGGGTTCGGGGTTCACATCTCGTCTTGGGACACATTATGCCACCTATTGGCAGGGGTGGCTTTTGGCTTTTTTTCCGGTTACTCCGGTTTTTTCTCCGACTTCCATCATCCCTCTTCCCTCATCACCTCTAGGTAGGAACATTTTCCAACCAAGTCTTTAGATAACGGAATTCATCACGATAATTATTTTTCTTTTAAGGCATATTGTCGAAAGCTTTATTTCACAAATTTCCGTAAGCTCAGTCGTCTGTTTTGCCATAATACACATACGTCATTGGACTTGCACTTTAAACTTTGACACCGGAAGTAAATATTCATTTCCTGATTTCCGCAGAATTATCGATTCCGGGCGCCTGAGAAATATCGCCTTCTCGAAACCTGGATACTGATGTATGAACGGCCACTCGCTGGTTACTGTTGAGGCTGGACAAGCTTTTTTGAGTTGAGGTACATTTCAACAAATTCCTTACACTGCCAGAAATCATCTTCCATCAAATATTTCCCTGTGGCAAAGTTATTAGTGAAAATTGAATTGATGCTCTTGACCTTTAACAGACATAATAAAATTGCAGTAAGTTGAAACTTGTACAAAGATGATTAGTGGCTGATTTGAACAGAATCGTCATACAAGTTACACAGGATCAGATGGTTCTGAAAAAGCACAGAGTGCATACAGTGTAACACGCCATACAAAACACTGAAAGAAAACCTGCACACGTTTACTCTAAGGCCATATATAGTCTTCTATGTTGGTAAACACCACACAAAGATATAATTAAATGTCGACATATAACGGACAATAAAATGCAGGAACAAGTACGGAAGATAATGTGAAAATGCACTTTTTTAAAGCAGTTATTGATAATGTTTGTTTTTTTTTTTTTTGGAATATTGACCCACAAAAGTAGAATACAGTGATACCTCGGTTCTCGAACGCCTTGACTTTCGACCAAATCAGTATTCGACCAGGAAATTCGAGAAAATTTTGTCTTGGAATCCGAACAAATATTTGGAACTCGAACATCCGAACGTCCGAGATGAGCCGAGTTGAGCCGAATGGCGTTCATTCGGCCCAGTGCGCCTTGCTTGCGTCATCAGTGTGAGTGCAGAGGAGAAAAAAACAGCAAACAATTGACAAATTCTTCCGTAAAGAAATCAGACAAGCAACTGCAGAGCAAGATTCTGATTCTCCTCAGCAAAAGATACAGAGAACAGAAACACCCGAAGAGCAGTTACCCTCTGTTTTTATTGAAGAGGACTCCCCTTCAAAACAATAACCATCCCCCTTCCCTCCTCCCTCCACATTCATTCTCTCCTGCCATAAAGTTTGGTACAGGTACAGTAAATGTAACACAATTTACTGTACTGTACTGTACAGTACATTTTATTTTTTTGTTTGTTTGTTGTTTTTGTTTTAATAAATACACTTTCATTTCTTATTTCTTGTTGAGACTCATGTTTTTCTACATATTATATACAAATTAGGCCAGTAAATAGGCATTTTCTGGGGCTTGGAACGAATTAATCCAGTTTCCATTATTTCCTATGGGTTTCATTGCTTCGGTTCTCGAACAATTTGGTTCTCGACCGTCCTCCCGGAACGAATTATGTTCGAGAACCGAGGTATCACTGTATAGCCTAATACCTCTTTACCTACCTCCCCCCACACACATCTACCAGTATGCGCTAGCACACGTGCAAAAGAGAGAGAGAGAGAAGTCTGATTAATATTCTGTGGGAAGTTGACTGCATAGTCTTGCTGTTGCTGTAGTCGATAGTCAATTTAGTTATTGTAAAATATCCTCGATGAACAAATTGCATGCACCTTGTGGATTGGAAAGTGTGTGATGCACCTATCCTCCCATATCCTTCGCATACAAGTGGTTGCGATCGAGGGTCATGTTTCTTCTTGCTTTCGCATTATCTGTCAGCTTACCTAGTCTCCCCCAGTCCATCCACGGATATAAAAATCCACACACAAATCACACACACATATACATTTATTCCATATATACATCTGGCTGTATATTTGCTTACCTAACAGGTTCTGTCCATCAGCAAATTTGACGATAAAAATGTCTTGCTCCACCTTCAAGCATCTGGTTCTGGAATCAGAGGCATTTATAAACACGGTCGGCCGTCAGTGGCACAGTGTGACTCATCCTGCCGATAACCCGTCCTGGGAGGATAGGGGCTACCTACAGACCATGGTCTTCCCACGAGTCGTTGCTGTCAGGCATCACAGCGAGCAACGTTTGGTTTCAACCACCTTTTACCCAGCCAGTCTCTCACACACGCACTCCCCACCCCAACCACTCGGTTCCCAGTCTTTCTCCTTCCAGAGGAACATAACCTGCGGTTTGGAGGCAAGAACCAGATTTACCTTCAGTTCATTCTCTGGACAGTCCAACCATGTGAAACATTGTTTTGCTACATGGCTTGAGACCCTGCACAGCTGTGCCCCTCCCTCCTTTCCCGACCTCTTCCAATCCACCTTGTGATTCATAAATTGCTTTCGCGTAGAGACTGCCACGAGAAGACACGACAAACCGTTTCTTAGACACCAGGATTGCTGATAAAACACGCTTTCTCTAATTGGAGAGAGAAAGAACATTGAATTAAAGGAGAACTAACGACATATGCGTGCGAAACAAAACACTTGATCGACTGATGGGAGTGGGGTCCGATTGATTTGTGGTGTGAGTAAACTTGTCATGGGATGTCGGGTAGCTTGGATTGTTCGCAACTGTTGGGCGTAGTGGTGGAGGTGTGGAGGAGATGCTTGCTGCGTTCACAATTGTGTGTGTGCGTGTGCGCGCGCGCGCACACAAATATATATATATAATGTATGGTGGAGGGGGAGACAGTAACTAATGCAGAAAGCCATAAAGTGGTATTATCTTTTGGCTGGCGATACCCCCTAACCCCATCCTCCCAGCCCCAAAACCCGGACCGGGTGACCGTACGAACGAACTTGTTTGGAAGCCGTAAAAAATCAGAAAACAAAAGCAAAGAAAAAAAGATATACTAGCAAACCAGACCTGATGTTTCAGCTCCTGCCCATGCGCAAACAGCGTCTCACCTGCGAAGGTGACTTCAGAAATAAACACGGTGAACAAACACGTTGGCCCTCTTGGCCGGGCCCGACCCACGTCCCTCCGCAACCCCGCGGCGTGTCTGTGTCCACGAGCAAGCGGCGCGAGTGCAGTGTGACCTGACCACTTCCCTCACCCCCCACTCACCTGACTCTCATCCCGCCTGTCCGGCACGCACTGAAAAGGTAAGTCAGACCAGGGAATACGGGGGTTCGCTCCCACACCCACCCACCTACCTTCCCACCTCTCCGGCGGCACGGAGGCCGGCTGGGGTCAGGATGACAGTCTGTCTCTCTGCCCGGTGACTGGACGGCCGTGGTGCAGGTTTCTCTGGTCCCAGGGATGTTCAGTCTCTTCTCGTCGAGCGGTAAGGTGCTATTTACGTAAAGCGGGAAAATATACTACAGATGAGGGATGTGGAGGTTATTTTTATTTTATTAGTAGTATTTTTTTTTAAAGCTGTCTGCGCACCGATTGAACCGAAAGCTGAGGATATGAATATGATTGGTGATTCATAATTCAGCGCTTCGGCTGCCTCCGATGACGAACGGAAGCAAATGCGTTTATGGCGGAAGTGCTGAAGTTGGTTGATTTGCCTGGAAGTGCTTCCACCAAGTGATTTTGCACTGTAAAGGGCAAGAAATGATGGATGTGGGAGGAAGCCGGAGAAAGTCCTCCCTACCCCTCCGACGGCCATGCTTGCGAAAATGGTGTCACATGCAGAGAGCGTCCCGAGAGGAGATCTGAACTTTTTTTGTTGGGTTATCACTGCAATGGTGGCAAGCGAGTGTTTTAACCGCTACACCACCGGACACCCCTGGATGTGCTGAAACGGCTCCCCGCAGCCATAAAGAAGCCAAAGGCAGAAACTCGTCGTTGATGGATATGGGATGGAGGTGGGGGTTATAAGGGAGAGAAGGTCTAGTCCGGCAAAAGTGACTTATTAGCAAAGCGTTTAGTGCAGCCAAGCGCCTCGCTCTTTTCAGTGCATTTGAAGGTAACCTCGCTTGCGCTTTGCGACCATCCTCTCTCACATCGTGCTTTTTTTTTTTTTAATCTCCTTCCTGTTACTGTAAGTTGCACTAGCATGTTCATTATGGATAACGATGTATGATGAGTTGTTAAATTTTATTTCAATGTAAGTCGTTGGCTGAGAAATGTTTTGGTTTGTGAATAGCCTCGTAGGAGCCTGCATGTCGCGCCACGAAAGGGGGAGGGAATTGGTGTAGTGGGTATCGCTTCTCGACAAAGTCGTGGCGTGTGAGGGTCCCTTTATTACGACTGTGCTGATACAGTCTGCACACAAACGCAGAGTGTGAAGATGCCTTTATCATGTCCTATGCCGATGCAGTATCCACACAGTCGCAGCGTGTGAAGATGCCTTTATCTCGTCTTGCACTGCTGCAGTCTGTGCCTTTTCCCCGTCCCTTACGTCTGTGACGGGGCGGGGAGGGGGATGCTGGCGGGGGAGTACGGGGGCGAGAAGACTGGGGACAGTACGCAGGGCACGTTTGTCTCGTTCGTCTGCAACCCATCCTCTCGTCTCCAGGCTGGTGAGGCTTTGCTTCGCAAAAACAAGTCACTGTTTGACGAGAGCCAAAGAAATCCAAAGCGAGGTTAGGTGATGAAATTTACCCTCACCCTCTGCCACATGCACGCACGCACGCAGACAAATAATCGATCGAAGTGTTGGTGGACGGGGTTTGTTGGTGATGGTGATCGATAGTGGTGAGTAAGGGTGTAGAAATTCGAGAAGTCATCGACAGCAACAGTTTCGATCATGTGACTTGCAGACTGCATCGTCGACAAGGTCTTTTTTTTTCCTCTGCGATCTGATATTTCCTCTAGCCCCGCACCTGCGCGTACAAGTACACCGTGGTGAGGAAAGGTGAGGTGATGGGAGGCAAATGCGTTCAAACCCTTTACCCATACGACCCGGCACCCTCTGCCAAGTTTTCCTCCCTCAGACATAAAACCTTTAGCAAAAGTCGCCGATGCGTCATTGTGTCTGTCTGCTGATGTTTGAAGCTCCCTGACTAGAGTCAGACCAAGTGTGTCACCCATAAACTCACGAGCCCTAAGACAAGTCATTAACCCTGTTGCTAAGGGTCGTAACTGCCCATTCTGTCGTGATAACGAAGAGTCAGAACTGCATTTTATTTTTGTTAGCCCGGCATGCGCTAGTATTTAAGAAAATTTCCCACACATTAAGTCCCGCAGATGGCCATCTAGTTTAAAGTTAGCTTTGTTACGCTCAGATCCTATCCGATCTGTCGATATTTGTTTGTTAATGCATTTCAGATTTGTATGAATGTTTCTTGAATAAAAGCATTGTCTACTGGACTGTGAGATAGAGGGTTAATGTAATTGTTGTCAAATTGTATATGTATTTACTAGTTACTCGTGACTTAGAGCTTAGCTCTTTATGCACCTGTAAACCACTTACTCCTTGTAATGGGCCGATGACGTAATCAGTTGTTCGTTCGTTCTGTCGGTCTGAGGATAGTTGGATGCTAAAGCAAACACTTTTGTGATCGCTTGACACTCGAACCCCAGCATACCACCAAAATGGATGTCTGCTCACAGTCCGGTTTTGCCAATAGCCACCTGTTTATTTACTCATTTACCCCGAGTGTAGTTCGCTTCAAGATAGTCTCTGACACTGCTAATCGTTGACATAGTAATGATGTGCCTAGTTGGGTAAACAACTTTTTCCGATGTTCACGGAGGTCCTGGTGGCAGTTTTCCCGATGTTTGGTGACCCCAAAGATTCCTCTCGCCCGAGAGCTCGTGAGTCAGACTCTGGCCGGCGTGCACTAATTTTAGAGCTGACGTCCATGACTTCGTCTGAGTCCCTTGCTAGCCAAGACACCAAGGTGGCTGAGTGGGGCAGGGATGTGTCCGGATCCCTGTCCTCCCCACTCCCTCCTCTGTCGCTCACTGTCCAGTTTCTGTAGTCGAATACATCAGCGTGCTTGGCGCCAGGGTAACAAGCACTTCCTGTTTGTGGAGTGTGCGTGCGAGAGAGGTGAGATGCTAGAGACAGTAGCACGGTCCACATCTCACCACCAACAGAATTCGATCGACGTCAGGCAGATCAGCCATTGCGCATGCGCACACAAAAGCCGAATGTTTTGTCACCTCGCGCCAACGTCCTTGTTGGATCACGTGATCAGAGTGACGATGTAAATAAATCGTAGCTAGCGTGAGCATTCTTGCATCAGAACTTAGGTTTGAACGCCAGAGACTTTCGATCAAAAACAGTCTGTCAAGTCTCGTGTATATGTTTGTCTGTCTGTGTGTTTGGGCTAATCGATGATTGAAATTCCCCGAAGACTTGCCAGAATTCGTTTGTAGTGCCTCTATATTTGGAGTCTCAGAACTCCCCTAGGTGTTCATTCTTCTGTCAACGTCCTCCCTCCACTGGGACTATTCACTACAGGCCCTCAAATTCCCCATCCGCCCCACCCTTGTGGTTGGGGGTAGTGGGGAGGAGGTGGGCTTAGCACTTAGCAATCAAGGGAAAATAAAAAAAAAAAAAGAAGAAAAGCCTTGTTTGCTCCAGGGTCCTTCCTGGCACACCTTTCTGGTTTTGTTTAAACTTCTTGGCATGAGGCAGTGGCTTGGACTATGTGCGGAAGACAGCGAGCTTGTTAGTCCAAGTGCCAGACCCTGGATTCTGTGCAGCATTCGGTGGCAGCCAGCCCAGTATGCGGGGTCACGGCTGCATGTTGCATGTGCTAGGGAAACCTTTGACGCCGACAACCACAGGGTTGGCTACAAGGTGAGGCATTGAGGTCCACTTCTGGTGCATAGAATTTCTGTTCCTTGCAAGCATCTTGCAGTCTGGAACATGTAGGTGCTTAGATAATTAAGACACTTGAATATATTTTGATCCTACTCATCGAGAGAGGACATTGATAAACAAATATTACGGACCTTAAGGTTGTTGTTTTTTTTTAAATACACGATGTTTATATGTCAATGCTTTGTACATTTCGTTTTTAGAACTCACTGTAGGTGCATATCATGAATTTCTTATCCTAAGTTCTCGTCATCTTTAAGCTTGTTTGAAAACGATTCAGCATGACAATGACTAACAGAAAGAAAAACTAATATACTGTCTCCTTAAATTATTCAATGTAGATTAATCAGTTGCTGCTGCTGATGATCTTATTAAGTGCGGGATCTCAATATGATAAATGCAAAATTTATATTATGCATACTCACTACCTAAGGAGCATGTTCGTAGTGCTTAAGAACAAGAACGAGTCATGGACAACATATGAGGGAAACAGGAACAAGCAAACAACACATGAACGACGGATGGATAAACAACAGTACTGATGACAAATAAAAGACAAATAAAAAAAAAAACGCACAGAGGACCCGAGTAACAAGAACTGAGAGTATCGTGAAATGGAAGACGAGTAGGGAAGTAGCAATAATGGGAAAAAGTTAAGAAGGTTGTGAAAAAGGACTAGCATTGTGTGGACTGTTGTTAGGAGTAATGCTTAAGGAAGAGGGATGTTTTCATGGCACATTTAAAGGATTCCATTGTGGGTAGGTGGCGGATACGGAAAGGGTGAGAGTTCCATTGTTTCGCTGCACAGTCACTAACAATCCTGTGACCACATGTTGTTCTGGTGACAGGAATCGTTGCGCTTGGTCCTTGGCAGTTTTCAGAAAACTGAAGGTGATGTGAAAGTTCTAAATTACTGTAGCTCCTGGTATGTAATAAACTGAAATAACAGCGATCTTGTAGACAAAAACTTCCCCGGTAGTTTTTACAGCTTAACCTGTTCGAGGCAAAATGACCTTTTTTGGTGTTGAAGTCGCGTTTCCAGCTCAGCTACTTCTGTTGGTGGTATCCCACACTTTTTTTTTTTCTTTCTTAAATCAGTCATTTGTTTTCTGCCACCAGGCACCTCAGATATGGGTTTAGCAGCAGGGGCCACAGCAGCAGTAGAAGCTTTCGATGTTACATCTAGCAGGTCTGCAAACTAGCGAGACAAAGTGTAGCGGCGGCAGCGCCACCTGTCCCATGTTATAAACGGGCGAGTCTTTTTAGATACCATCAAATCTGCCAGGCCTCTCGTAAAATAAAGGTCTTTAGAAAAGAAAAGCATTGAGAGGGTGAGGCGTGCTGAAGCTAAAGGTGTGTGGGGGAGGGATTCTCCCAAGAGGTTTCAGTGGCGCCAGGCTGCAGTAGGAAGGTTCTGCATTTAGAATCTTCTTTTGGTTGACTTGATGTTAGATGTTCAGATGCCAGCTCGACGGTGGGCTGTGACAGGTGCAAGTGGCGAGAGATGATTTACATGTGCCTACATTTAAAAGAAAAAGAAAAACAAGTGAACGCAGTTTGTATGTTTCTTTTTTCTTGTGTTGCAGTACATCGGGTCGTTCTCCGTGACGGGCACAGATGAAGATGCGAGAGCCAGGGTGGTGGAGACGCAGCTGCAAGCTCTTCGGGTGGGTAAACACGCCGCCTACAGCGCCATCCACGTTGTGACGATGCGCGCGATAACCTTTCACCCCGTTTTTACTCTCGCGACTGTAGCTAGGGGAGACCCTGTTCCTCGTGAGAGAAAGAGAGTGCATGCGTGTATGCACCGGTTGTGCCTAGCCATCGTCAAGGATCTGTGCCTCTTGCGAGGAGTGAGGGGCAGAAGAAGCGTACTTTTTAACTCTCTTGCTACGCTTATCGTGAAAAGAGATGTGCCAGGGTCGCCAGTGCCGCCTGGGAACCCGCGGCTCCGCCGAGGAAATGTCATTCTAAGGCCACGTAGTTGGCGGGACTGAGGACGGTGCAGCACTTGGACAGACCGCATGTCTGGCACCGCACACCACTTTCCTGTCTGGATGCCGAGCTAAGACTTATTAACCTAGAGTGCAGTGCGGTGGTTTGACACTTGCATTGTGTTTGTGTGTGTGAGAGAGAGAAACTGGGGTGAGAAATAGAAAAAGTGTTGGGTTTGCTTGCACTTGATACAAGAGGGTACACCCGTGCATTTGCGCGAGCCTCCTGGATTTTCAGCCCCCTCTGCTGTGGGTGACACTGGTCTCAGCACTGTACAGACCTCGCTTGTCCTACCTGTTAGGCCGACCAGGCAATGGGCGCATAAGGTAATTGAGGGGATGAAAGAACAACGAAAGAAAACTCTAATCACATTGTCAAAAATCAAAACAAATACTTTGTCTTAGAAATGGTGGGAATGAAAGTGGCGGCGTTAATGACAAATTTTATGAGACTGCAGCCAAACTCAAAAATAAGTACTCGTCGACATTGTCATTGATCGTGGGTAGCCAAAGGAAACCTTATCAGCGGGTGGCTTTGATGGGGTAGCGGGGAGAGGAGGGAAAAAAGGCACAGCATGTCGTTTCCGGTGGTGTGGTGCACGCGTGGTCTGCTTATGAAGTGCGTGCCAGACAGATATGAAACGCCAGACCTGTCCCCAGTGAGACGTGCTTGGGGGTATTTTCCCCCTGGAGGTAAGGGTTGTCGCCACACCCGATTAGCTGCATTTGTTTTTGTTTGCCCTGTCCGATGCCCGGCGTCGTTTAATACCAGTGATTACATTACTCAGCCAGGCAGACAGGAAAATTAAAGTGAGCCAATGCCCAAACAATGCTTTAGTGATGGCGGGGTAGCAGATTTAAAACAAAATAGAGAAAAGGGAATCAGTATATTTGTCTTGAAATAGACTAGAACTGAGTATATCAGAACTGAGTAAAAGCTGCCTAAATTAATAGTTGTTGCTGCATTGGAGGCTGCGATATGCCAAGGTTAAAAGAAAAAAAAAAAAAAAGTAAAATAAGACCAACAAACAAAACAATAAAGTCCAGAAATAAATACAGATGATCAAACCCAGTAATAAAGTACAAGCATCACAGATGCTTTCAACGTTAAGTCTTTGAGGTGTATCATACAATAGCTCTTCCCAATTGCCCTCCCTTCAATAAAAATGTTTTCACTTGGGTTTAGCCTGTCACAAGAGGCTGAGCACAAACAGATTATTGCTAACAGTTCTGAAGTATGCAAAAAGGCAGATGGCTGTAACATGTTTATTGCTAAATATTCAGGCTTCATGTTTTATTTTATTGTAGGTATTGCTCACAGATTGGTTTCATTTCTCATGATGCTTTCCTATAATCTTTTTTGTTCACGCAACTTCACAGAAGCAAACAGTTCCTGATTTGTTTTAAGCTCCTTCTTATTAAAACCTGAGAGGGTTGATCCTAAAAAAGCCTAAATTCTAATTCATCTTCTCACTTTTACTGTGAAAGTTGGACTGACAGTGTATTTCTATGCTGCAGTTTATAAAGGGACCAAAGAGCAGGTACACATAAAGTGGTTGCTACAACAAGTATTTGTTTAGAATCTGTTAAACTACATGACAGGCAAAAGATTTCATTCATTAGGTTTTCATGGGAGAAAGAAAAGAGGTCTGTGGGGAAGAGAAAAGACAGTATGAATAAGCACCTTTATCTCTGTGTGTGTGTGTCTTTAGCATTGGTAAACCGATTATCAGAGGATCCATGATATACATATGCAGGCAGGAGAGAAGATTCAGCTGCTGAATATAAGGTTCTGTTAGTTGTAGAAGAGGCTGCAGGAAAATGAGAAGAAAAAATTGCAAAGGAACAGACTCCGAAGTAGGTCACACATGCTGGATATTTTTGGAAGCAACGGGCAATCTCAGAACTGATGGTTTGGGGTTAACACAGAAATAAATAGATCTGCTTTGGAATTTTTCCACAAATGACAACTATTCATTAGAACATTATCCAACCAAGAGGTGACTTCCTTTTCTTAAAAGTAGGCATGACTGAATGAGCTAGAGAATCTCATTCACTGCTCAGCATACAATTGCTGCTCCTTAACCTTTGAGGATAGCAAATAACAATAATAATAGGATTTGTAGAGTGCATTAAGTCCAGATTGTAGCAAATAACAATAATAATAGGATTTGTATAGTGCATTAACTCCAGATTGTAAAGCATGTACTGACTCCGCCATGTGAAGGACCTTCACTTTGGTGTAGAAATACATATATGTATATACACACACATGCATGACAACTTACGAAAATCGCATAAATTGTTTTCTGAAGATTCCATTGTTGTATTGTTTTCAGTCTGTAACAAAAAGCAAGAAAGTGGTCTTGATCATCTCTTTGGGTGGTGTCAAGGTGTTCAGCAGTGATTTACAGGTAAGACATCTTCAAGCATGATGGTGTTAACTATTCCTGGCTTTTAGTAGGACTGTGTAGAGTTGTCTAACAAAATAAGCCCCAGAAAGAGAGTTGTTTTTCTAAACATAAGTATCTTCTTCATATTTCTTTAAATATTGTGTCAACATATATAAAAAGAATGGGTGTGTAGTATTTGGTGAAGATGCGAGTCAAAAAGTACAATACAGGTCTCACAGCTATATTGGTTTTATCATTATCCACACCCTGGTCTTGCCATATTTGGTAATTCTTGGAAGATTTCTTCTGGGTACACTTCCATAACTGACTCTTCCTCTTTTCTTTCTTAGTACCTGTATCATTTCTTGTATTATTTTGGTTCTGCATAAATGTGTCTCTTGTTGTCGTCAGGTGAAAGTATATTTTTTTCATTAATTCAATAACATTCAGAAATAGATACCAGCACTTTCTTAAAAAGGATGAATACAGAGGACTATAATATTTAGTAGCTAGTTTAGAATTTCTTTGTTTTTCTCTGGCTAATTGCAAAGTATTGGCTGTTGGTCTTTTTCCCCAGACACTGTACATGTTTCATGAGTTGAAGCGAATAGCATATGCAACTTGTGATCCGGATCACTGTCAGTTCTCTTTTCTGGCAAGGGAGCCCAAGGGGCAGATGAATCTGCAGTACTGCCATGTATTCACCACACTGACACCAGACCAGGTAAATAAATGCATTTACAATCACATTATTATTGTAAGTTTATTTTGAATGCCCGTTGTAAACAAAAATCTGTATCTCAACAAAATTTGTTTTAAAGAATTATAATAACTTTCAGTTAGTTCCTTCCTATTTTATTTATGCATCTAAGTGAGTTGATGACACTTAAAAATATTTGAGGTATCAGGCATTAAAACATTTTTTTTTTGTAATGCATTTGCCTCCATTCCTAGGCAACAGAACTAAACACCATAATTGGCAATGCATTCAAGATGGCTTATGCTCAGCAACGAGAACGTCAGCCTACATTCCATGAGTTGATTGAAGCACAGGTGGCAGAACAGAGAGCAAAGTTTCTTGAGATTGAAAAGCAAGCCCAGGTTTGGACTACAACTTAACGTTGAACGAATAACAATAACGTTACTCCTAAGTTTTTCAGGGAATGTCAATATGCTGATCCCAAGAAGAATTAGTCTTCATGCCTGTATTTATAGGAGAAAACTGGCAAGGTTGTCAAGACAAATTGTTATTTGATTGGTAGATCATTTTTCATATCTACAAAATGTTCATAAAATGTGACAGAAAATTTATTGGTAACAAATGCAACATTTTCTTCAGTTTGAGTAGGTAATGTACATTCTTTTGTACATGTGACTGTCACAATGAAAATAAAAGAAACAGAAGTTGTATAGAAAAATAATATACTGATGGCTGGGGTAAAGTTTTCTTGAGAATTGTTTTCGAAGTGTATACACACTTGTAATGATAAAGCTGCATGCTCTTATTGGATTTTTCCTAAACAAGACAAACCGGGTCATATATAGAAAAATTAGCCAGGTATCCAGGCATGATACAGGTGATGTCATATTCTGTCACCTAACAGACTGACAGTGTACAGGGTCTTGGAGAGTCTGGGACATTTCTACCTAAAGAGTTCCTTTTGTACTCTGGGCTTATGAAGGCATATGCAAGTTAATTTGGCAAGGATTTGATATATTTTAAAGATAGTGTACAAGGCTGCCATCACAGCAGATCAGAATGGAGGATGTGAGACTCTGGTGGGGTGGGGTAAGGGGGAATTTATAAATATGAATATATAAATTTAGGGTGGTGCCATCTGCCACGCAACTCACTCTTTCAGCACTCACCCCTCCTGCATTCCTCAAGCACCTTCTGGTTTTTCTACCCTCTCAAACTGACAGTGATAATGTCCCACTTTGTTCTGTTTTTTATAGGTACATCACATTTTGCTCCATGTGGTAGACTTTTTTCATTTTATTTAGCACTTTAGAAAAAGTAAACACCAATAAAAAAAACAAAGTGCTATGAGTAATATACACCAACCATAGTCCATGACCTTCCTATAGATGAGAAAGATGTTCCTGCTTGAATTGGTGAGGATTGGACAAGTGTGGATTTTTATGGGTTTCATCGGCTCTCTTCTCTCTCACACACACTGTGCCAATTCTGTTTATAAGATTTTTTTGTTTGAATTTTACAGTGTCAGACCTGAAGCAGCTTACATTTTTTCCTAATTTGTTAATGTGAACTGAAGTAGTTACTTATTGAGTAATGTAAACACCAAAACAGTGTCATGCTAGTGTCACCATTGCTGCCAAACAAGAAAACAAACAATTTCTTACATGCTTTGTATGCCTAGAGCCTGCCATTAAGTAGTTCATGACCTCTGGGTGTCTTGTTAACAGGCAGAGCTGCAGCGGAAGCTTGCAGAAATTGCACGCCCTACCCCATTCTCCCAGCAGGCCATCCAGCGCATGGAGCAGAGGCGGCAGGCTCAGGAAGATTTGACTGCAGAGCCAGAAGTTGTAGGCAGACAGAGGGTGTGGGTGAGTTCACAAATTGTTTATTTATAAGACATAATCAGGCCATCTTATTGAGGACTGGGTACATGCTTTTCCCTGTGTCCATCTGTTGGTTTTGATTGTAATACATTTCTGCTTATCTCTTGTGCTTAAGTCTTCAGTACCATTGTCCCTATCCCCCTACTCTACCCACACCACCTTCATGACATTCCTTTTCAGAGCTGTTTCACATTTTTTACTGGGTGCCAGTTTGAGAAATATTTACATCTCAATTCAAATTTGTATATACTCCGATTTGGTCCAAAGCGTTTTTTCTCTCATAGACTTCCGAGCATCATGTACATCATGTAAATTGTTTGCGTTTTAGTGTTGATTACATAGCAAATAGTTGTGCTGATTGTCAGCCATAATTTGATGTTGCTAGCTTCATGTGCAGGCCAAGCAGGCAGTGGACAAGGTACAGCATAGATTTTCCCTCCATGAGGTCAGCATGCCTTCTACTTCCCAACCGATACCATCTCGCCTCAGTGAGCCACATGCTTTGCCCTCCTCGAGTTCTGACAAATCTGCAAAAGGAGCAGGTGGGGGAAAGTCATATGTGCACAAAAATATCACCAAACACAACTCTGCCCCACTTTTCCCAGCCCAGCTTCCTTCCCCTAGCGATGAGCCGCCTGCACAAGGGAGCAGGTGTCGTGTGTCATACCCCACCACCCACTGTCAGCACAGGCCATTCGAGTGTCCATCGAGTCCAAGAAAGATTCCAAATTCAAAGGGTCCCCTGTCACTGTGCTCAAGAATGAGATTGACCGCAGGTTTCTTTCAAATGGGTGCGAAACACAGCCAGTCGAACCGACATCCACGGCAGCAGCATCGTTGTGCCTTGATGCAAGTGAGAGGGAAACAGATCAGAAAGCCGTCAGACATGAACAGGTGAGATGAGATGCATGGGTAGTTTGAGGCTTTTAAGCCTGCTTCTTTTCTGTTTGTTTTGTTTCATGACATTCTGCTTGTTTCCTTTACCTGTGCTATTTATTTATTATTTTTTTTTTTTTTTTTTTTTGGAGTGATGTATTTATAAAGTTGGTTAACGTTTAATTCCAGTTAAATAGCTTTTGTCAGTTTTTTGTTTAATTTGGTGTCCTTTTCATTTAGATATCAACTTTTCACTTTGTTTGGTATGTATGTTATCTATGTTTTCACATGTCAAGAAGGATGAAATGTTACACTTGTGGGAGAAGGATTTTTCAGAGCACTGGACAATTCAGGAGTGTTAAGACAGCACAGCGGGCAATTTACAGAGCAGAAAAAGCTCTCTGTTTTACCAGGGGAGACAATTTTAAAAATACAGTTTTTAGAATAAAATGGCTTAGCATCAAGCTGATAGGACATGAGGCAAAGTAATTTTTGAGTGCAGTGTTTAAACTCATTTTTAAAAAGTTGGCTGTTAAACTTTTATGGGTGAGAACAACTTTATCGACAGATAGCTGTTGTATTGCATAAAAACTTGTTTCAGTGTCCTTTTATCATATAGTAGTGAAAGTTATCATGTAAACAGCACCAGTCCAACTAATTCTGTTTGATAAGATGTTCTTCGATACTTTTTTATGTAAGCTTCTCTACCAAAAACACAAATATTTATCTATGCAGTAGATAAGGTAAATTTCCAGAAGCTAGCCAATCCAGACTGCTCAGATCAGCAAACTTTTCTCTTTATTTCTTCACATTTTTTTTTTTCAATTTTTTGTAAAACAGTTGAATATATATACTTTCTTAGTCGTTAATTGTTGTTACTTGCAAGGATGTAAGACCTGCCTCTTTCTTACATACTTCTTGTGGTCTTCTCTTCCCATAACTGAGCCTCCCACCTCCTTTCTCCTCCCCGCTTTGTGGTTTGCACCTAAATTTGTCTTTTGGGCAGCTTTTTTGTTTAAGCACAATCTAGTTTTTTCTGTCATAGTTACATTTAAATGTGATAAATACATAGTAGAAGCAGCTTTCTTTTGTCATGGGAAGATGATGTTGCAGTCTGATCTTTGTATAAACGTGTAGGGTTTTTATAATCAGAGTACATAAATAAACAACATGTCGTTGTAACCATTTCACATCGGGGAGGAGTAGAGAGAGGTTGCTGCAAGTGGAAACTGCCTTCTGCAGTGCATACAAACATTGTACTGCAAGCTTGTCTGTGATAAGCTGTCATGGTCTTTCCCACACGTCAACTTTTTAAAACTGTGTAAGCACATGTGATGTAGCAGTGTCTGCTCTTTGCTAGGATTGGCATGCTAGGGGGAGGAAGGAATGGCAGTTTCAGACATTGGCATGCTAATTGTTGGGAATGTAGTTGGCTGATTTGTTGCCATCTGAGGTGCCGGTACTTTGAATTTTAGAAAATACTGGCTTAAATAACCACCACACTCATTACTATAGTGGATAAAAATGAGACTTAGTTGTGGAAAACAAGGAAAAAGCCTAAGTGTTTGAGCAGTCAAGGGAAGCAACTCCTTTGACTCTGTGAGTCTGAAACAATAATTTCGTCATACTCTCCCCTTATTACCCCCCCCTCTCCATTTTTGGTCACTTGTTATGAATTTCTGTATTCTCCAACGTTTAAGACAACAAACTTATTTGTTAACATAATAAGTAAATATGGGCAATAGTGAATGTTGATTTGCATCAGTGCTGATTAACATCGAGCCTTAGTGTTCAGAGTTGATCGATTTATTTCATTGAAGGACAGTCTTTGACAAGATATTGTGCCCAGGTTACATGGCCAAACCAGATCAGCTTACACCACTTGACTGTTGCAAGTAGGGGTGCCTGGTATCCTGCAACTGTGATGACACCATACAAAATCATAGGTTTTATATTTTCCGTATGAGATCTGGAGCAGCCTCCTTAGGCGTTTGTTCTTGAATGTCTGGATTCTCTCCCTGGAATTTACTGGTCATCTTTTGCATGTAAATTTAAAGATAACAAACTCATCCAAAACATTTTAGCTTCATTGTGAAATGCACTGCTTGTACTGAAAGCATATCGTCTCTGATAAACAAACATGATTAACTTTAGTCAAAATTCTCCTCTTAAAGCAACTTTTCATGCCTTAAGCAGTTATATACTTTGTGTTGACAGAGAAATAAGAGGAATTCTGGAATTCTTTTGATGTGATTAAAACAAGCCGTCTACAGATAATAATGATGACAAATACACAAGAAACCAATGTATTGTGTGGCCATCTTGAAAGTCTTGTCAAGCCCCCCCAAAAAAAACAACCAAATTGGGGGTGGGGGGAGTGTGCTACTGTTTCAAGTCCATAACCTAGAGAGCTCCTTTTGTATTCTGGGCTTGTTAAGGCATTGCAAGTGAATTTGATAGAGATATGCCGTATTTATTATCCAGCAGTAAACAGCCCTGTAAGATTGTGTCTAAGGTTGCCGTCAGGAGGCGAACCATGCGCAGTTCTGACATGAAGGGGAACTAACGCGTACCATCTTGTAGACGAAGACCAGGAAACTGTTTGTCTTCCCTTTATAGTGGAGGGCACGGAAGACGCCACCTGATCCTAGAAGAATGTGGCCAGTGTCTGGCACACAAAGAAGCGACTAGTCAGGGCGGACCTGTGGCAGTCTCTGTGGGAACACCTCGCACATTGTTCGTCAGATAAAGACAGGGGAAAGAAAGGTCAGCGCGGGCACAAATATGGAGAGATAAGTGGCTTTCACAGCGAGAGTGTGGAGCTGCTTTACAGTTAATCATCATGCTACAGCATTTGGCTACCTTTACAATTTGACTTGCCAAACACAAAGCGCGCCCGGGCACACATACACTCGCAGAGAGAGAGAGAGGTAGTGGAGATGGAACAGTGTTCTAGAACTAGTCTACTAACCCAGCTGAAACAAAGCTTTCATATTATTTTCATTGCCTCGATTCTCCCACCCAGCCGTCCCCTCGAAAATAAAAACATCCACAGCTGCGTCCTCTTACGTTATATTGTAATCCAGCGTCGACGAAATGAAATAACGAAGTTGCAGCTGATGTGTTACTACTTGTCGATGCTTACTCGATGTTCTCAAAGCAACCTGACTTAAGTGAACAATGGTACGTGACCGTTAAATAGACAGCACATGCTCGCAAAGTAGAAGGTGCAGTCACCATGCGCCTGTTAGCAATGAAGTGTTAAAAGAAATTTTTTTAAAATGTAGGTCTAAGGGCAAGATTCTGTGGTATCGACCACACGTGCACGCGTGCGTACGGCAAAGAAGTGATTGGAGCATGCGTGCACCGATAGCCGGGACAGGTTGAGATCGATGATTAGCACACTGGATGTGCAGGTTGCCATGGACAGGTCAAGGTCTGTGGATGTGGCTGTGCCCCGAGGTGATGATCAATATATTACCGTCACGCGCTGGCGAGGCCTCGGATGCTGAGTGTTTGCTGCAGCGGAGTGTGGTGGTCATAGTGGTACACGTCCGCCCCGGCAGTTCCCTCCACCTGTCTGGCAGGAAGCTACCCGGGACTACGATAGTGATAATTATGTCACCTGGAACAGTAATATGGATCCCGAGTTCCTACCCATCTCACGCCCCCGTTACTTCCCTCCATCTCCCCTCATAGGTCTTCACACACACAGCTTCATCGATGGCATCCAGAAGAAATAGCTAACCCGATATCAGTTTGTTGGTGCGGTAGGATATCAGGGATGGAGTGGGGGAGAGGTTGAGGGAGTAAGGGAAATAATGGAACGCTAGTAAACAGTACGGGAATGACACAAACGAAAAATTTAGTGTGTTTGTAATTAGTTTGTTTGTTTGTTTGTTTATTTTGCCATTGAAAGAGGAGTGAGCATGGCATTGCAACAGCTACATACTTGTGTATGTGGATAACATTGGTGATTTGTGGGAAAACAGTCTTTTTTTTTGGGGGGGGGGGGAGTATAGCAAAAGACTTTAGAAATATGCTTTCATATAGGGTTCTGGATTCTTTCCATGAGTTTTTCCCCTTGGGGCGGTGGGGTGGGGCTTGTTTGTTTTGGGGTTGTTTCTTATTCTCATGCAAACTTAATGTAGTCGTGCTGAGCATGGCGCATTGTTTTCATCAAAGACGGTGCTTCATGTTTTATTTGTGTGCCTGTTTGCATCCATAATTTCCTTCAGTTTCGGGGTATTTTATTGGGTTTTTTTTTTTAAGCGCATCGTTCCTCAGATGAAGAAATGTGTAGAGGGCCTTGCTGCCTTGAGTTTTGAACAGTTGTGTTTCTGACAAGAAAGACGTTTGACCCACAGTTGACTTAAATTAAGTGGTCATTCATTTCAAATTCACTAGCTCTACACAACGGAAGCATCAAGGTTGAAAACAAAAGCTAAAATAAGGAAAACAAAAACCCTAAAGAGTTCACATCTCGCTTATACAATCATACAGACACAAGCCATGAGGCAGGGAAAGGTGGTAGGAGGACGGATGAGCACTTCTGGAAACAGCAGAGTAAACAGTTATTTTTTGTGGTCCCAAGGATAAAAATGTTGACCTGAACTTTCCTTAGTCGGCAGTCTGCTATTGTTTCTTTGTCTCGCTAATATCCAGCAGACCCAGAGGGTTTGCGCCAGTCAACAAAACTAATAAGGTTGGCCTCTGGTGGACTGGTGTGTGCAGCAGATGTTCATGCAGCTCAGGAAACTTTTAACTGAACGCTCTTCGATCTGTTGTGTGTGTTTGCACGCGCGTACGTGTGGAGTTAACAAGTGGGATTGTTATCGTCTTGTCAGTTGGCGTCATCGCCTGACTCAAGTGGTTGCAAAATGGAGCAATCAAATGAAAAGCAATTTGAAATGTTCTGTTCACATCTTGAGCAGTAAGTTAATTTGTATAAACTCATTATATGCTGGTTGTGTTTCTTGTCAAGTCAGAAAAGGGAATTTTCGTTCTTTGGAACTAGAGGTTTTAAAAATTATTTTTTTAGCTGGTATGTTCGTGTTAAGACTTTTAAATGATGCAGTTGTCGAACTGTCATCTTCGCACTTAATATTCGCGCCACACTCCGACGTGTGAAATTTGAACAGTTAGAAGCTAATGTTGTCATTTGAGCATTTTTATTTATTTATTTTTTGTTCACAGGTGCGGCACCAGATCCACATGGCGAACAGGCCCCTCCCATCAGTGCCTCCCAGTTTTAGCCCACCACCGCAAGCAGCACGAGTCAGCGGCAGCAGCAGCAGCAACATCAGCAACAACAATCAGCCCAAGGCGACCCCCAGGCAGCGACCTTCCTCCAGCTACCAGTGGCGCAGCGTGGACGACCACAGTAGCTTGCCCTCCTCTTCCTCCTCACCTGCCCCTCTGTCCTCGCCCAAACCGAACAATGGTGTAGCCATTCGTGCTTCGCCCCACAAGAAGCAGCCGCGGCCGCTGAGTGAAATCGCCACCGGCTCTGGCGGCGTTGTCGCAAGCGCTGGTGGTGGTAGTGGCACCAGTGGCGTGCGGGTGTTCGAGTCGCGGGTGCTGGAGAGCCGCTACCATCACCATCACTCCAGCTCCTACGAGGTGACGGCTTCCGGTTCTTCTTCGTCGTCTTCCTCCTCCCAGCATCACCAGTACACTACCTCAGTCCAGGCCAGCACATCTGCCCCCGTCTCCTCCTCCTCCACACCCCCTCCAAGCTCTCCTCCTGTGGAAGGGGAGTTGTACGTATACGGTCCCTCCACGGGCGGCGTCATGGCGGAACTGCGTGCAGGTGGCAAGGGTCCGCGGTTCGAAGCCAGTCCCAGAGCGGGAGGCGGGTTATCGAGGGGCACCAGCTGCCCGTCGGGAAACACTGAGGTCGTGCTGCGCTATCAGAACGACTCGCCCTTTCTGTCCGAGGACCCCGACGTCACGGAGAAATCGCGGCAGGGGTGAGTAAATCTCGAGTGCTTTTGACTTGTGTCTGAAGTTTGTAGCTGTAGGAGTAACATGGGAAGTGTAGTTCTGAAGCCTTGGTCACTCTGTTGTCCTCTGTTTATAACTGAGAGATTAAAATAATATTAACATAGCTATCCAGGTATTATGTGTTCGTTGTGAAGACATTTACTCTTGTAAATGAAAAGGATTTTAACTTTTTACATACACTCCAAAAGCATTTCTCTCACACACACGCACACAGACATGTATTATTTCTGTACGACAGAAATGTGAGACATGTTTCCGCGCGCTGATGTGTCTGTGCTCGAGAGCTTGTCATTTGGTCACCGACTCGTGAAGGTGGAATGCCTGAAGATATCGTAGTCCCTAACCCGCGATAACGTACCCGTATCTCCCCCGATGGGTATTCCCACCCATCTGACTTCACCTGCATTACATCATGGTGCTGGGCGCATCTTGCTTCTCCCAGCAAGACAGCCATTGACGCCCTCGCATGGAGGACGGGTGGCCAGGGAGACGCAATTAGCAGGCTGCAACGTGAGGCGGGTGAACGGAGGGGCAAGGTGGTGTCGAGGTCACGGTCTGGGTTCTCCAAGTGCGGCAAAGGAGCTGGACAAGCAAGGGTCGAGACTGTGTGGGAGGTGTTGGAGTGATGTGGGGCGGGAGGGCTTGATGTTGGGGTGGTAAAGGAAAGGCCATTTGATCCATTGCATATCGTGCGTGCATATGGAGAAGAGAATCGCCGACAAAGACTTTCGCTTGTCTGTTGATATACTGTCCCATTGTTATCTTCGTATTCCACTCGCACTCAAAACCCTGTAAGATGTGGTCTCGTCGTTTAGGTCCTGTCTCGTACTTATATACTTGAGATGTGTCATGAAGAAGAGCGGTGGTGTAATGGAAATTGAATAGGCTAAGAGTCGTATAATTGTCTTCCGTAAGAATTGCATGTATAGCAGTCTGCCGTCCACGACTGCTGAAAAGGCGACGACACAAGTTGCGATGGCTGAAGTAGAAGAGGACGTTTATTGCTGAAAATCCTCGCCGTGGAGGGCGTGAACTGTTGGTCAACGGATATTCCCATAAGAATGTCCAGCAGAGAGGTTTCTCCACCCCTGTTTCTTTCCCCCCCTCTCTCCCCCCCCCCCCCACACACACACACACATCGTGAGATCAACTGACGTCCGGTGGAAAACTCGACAGGAATGTTATGCTCCCTCCTACCCCCTCGGCCACTCAGTCCTACCTCAAGAGGTACGTCAGCAGAGCGGTGGGGGGACATCTCAGTTTTCAGTGAGCGCGCGTGCTGTCCGTCACCTCAGGCTGGTCGTCATCATGATGGGTGGCGAGCGGTCTACGTGTGTGTTCATGACGGCGTGTCCATCCGGTACGCCGTGCCTCGAGCTGAGCTCCCAGACAGACCGGAGTAAATCATAGACCGTGCCGAGTCTTCCCAACCACAGCCACAATTCTCTCCTACTCTCCCTCTCTCCCACAGATCACAGCTGAGGCAGGCGGGAGACGATTTTTTTTTTCTGCAAAAGCGTTTACAGAAAGCGATCCAGGCCCGTTCGGATTCCGAGCGCTGTATTTGCCTACTTCTGCATGCAAACAGTTGGGAATCAGAAATGTAACATTTCGCCTCAAATCTAAAGATGCGTTGTACGAAAGTCTTTTTTTTTTCTCAACATTTTAGTAAACTGTGGAAAATATTTGCAGTTTCTGTGTTCATTTGACATACAAACCGCAACAGCTGGGATTCGAAGATGCGACTTGTCGCTTTGAGTCTTCCCAGCGATCAATTTCACGAAATCCGCCGGACAGCGCCGAGTGGACCCGAAGTTCTTTCCTTCTGTAAACATCTTTGAAGAAGAAAACAAAAATCGCAGGCGGAAGGCCTCCCAACGTGTTGCTAAGGAGGTAGAAGATCAGAGCTGCACAGTCTTGTTCCTTTCTCCTACAGAACTCTTGAGACATCCTCTAATCTCATATTTTTATGATGATGCCGTCATCCGCTTAAAGTTTTTTTCTCTTTCGCTTTCATAACCGGGCGCGCGAACCCTAACCTCCCACCTTTAGCAAGGATTTTGATAATCTCCAAGCAGATTGAGGGAGGATGAGGAGGAGGATGTCTCAAACTTGCACAAAGCATTATTAATAGCGTCATAGGAGTTCCATTGTCACAGCAACAGTTGCAAGCCTCGGGCACAACGTACAACAATGGGAAAGTGAAGATAAATGGTTTTTTTCTCTCCCTCAGCAAGATTGGCTGGAAGAGCAGCTGGTTTGTATGTAAAATCGTTATCATCCTCATCATTAGTGAGTTTGTTTTTTAAGAGTTAACACGTCAGTTGTGAGAATGAATGATACTTGAGGGTAGCGAGGAGAGGTGAGAGTTCCGAGGGAGGGTGCAGCGGTTATTGATAACTCAAGCTCTTAGGTGTCATTTCGTCCCCTGACTTCCGCAGCTTCACCGGATCACACTTGCAGGGATTCTGTGTTGTATTTGCACTGCACATTTGCCCAAGGTGGAACTGTGCCGATGCCCCTCATTCTCCCTCCCCCAACTATTGGACATTATTGTTGCTTTCTTTCTGTATGTGTGTTTCTTGATGTTTGTTTATCCTAGCAAGTCTTTTTTTTATGTCCCTCTGTTTGTATATCTCTCTGTCTTCTGCATCCCCCCTCCCACCTTTTCTCTCTATGTATATGTGTGTGCGCGCGTGTGAAGTATTGAATCCAGCTGCAATCAGTCTGTAAATACGAGGAGCAAACTACACAGCGTTGATTGATGTCATGGTGCTCTGTTGCACACCATTATTGATATGCAGTAAACAGAAACGAAAGCGGCGCTGATGTATTAAAAATCGAATTCTACTACTCCCTATACGACCTGCTGCAGGTTTAATTTTGTTTGTTTGTTTGTTTGTTTGTTTGTTTGTTTGTTTGTTTGTTTGTTTGTTTGTTTTTTTAAAGGTCGCTTGCTGACACTCACATGGTCTGTCTTAAAAGTTTCCGGCGAGCAATGGACGGGATACCTTTCGTGCTTTTCAAATAGATCCGCGACGATTGCCGGCTTCTGATTTGTATCGTTGCACATCTTACTGGAGGCTAAGGTTTGTAGATTAAAGATTGTAAAGTGAAAGGTTTGATGTTGCATTGTGTACAATAGTTGTGCCATGTGCAGTTTGATTCGCGAGTACGCATGCTGCAGGCCGTTGTAGGGTGATGACTGAGAACAGTCCAGGCTCTGCTTGTCTTCTATGCACTGTGTTGATTGGAGGGCCGATCGCAAACGCGCAACGCATACCTGACTGTGGTAGTAGTGTGTGTGTGCGCGTGCTTACCTGTTCAAAAGCTGGGTTCTTGCGGTGCTGCGAGCGACTTCTTGCAAGTACAACTGTTGGGGTCATGCGAGCCTCTAGCTCGCCTAGCGATTGTTCTAAAGCACCAGACCCGCCCCTCCCCTCCCCGCACCATCGTAGCTTAACCCCCCTCCTCCCTGTCCCCGGTTCCTCCCTTCTCCCGTCACTCCACGCGCGAGCTTGAAGTGCCTGGTCCACTGCGCACTCACCTGCCTTTGTTCTCCATCCCCAACCACCTCCAGTGCTTCCGCGTCACGACAGCTGGATCGGCGTTTGGTGTGTAGACACTCGCATGCTGCAGCAGCAACAGCACTTTCTCGGCATCTGCCGACGTCGGGAATGTTGTGACGAGAGGTGTGGTCGCCTTCAGGTGTCAGGCGGCAAACTCGTCGCCGCCACAACAGCAGCAACAGCCGACACTTTCGATTCAAACGCCCACCATTTGACTTACGTAAGTGTTGCAGAGACATATACATTATAGATATATGAGGACATTTCCGCCATGCATGTAAGACTCTAGGACAGGTAGCTTATACCCCAGCACCCTGCTCCGCTGCCTCCGTGTCACTCGTGGGTACACGTCAAGACGGAAAAGCCTTGTTTATGAGACGAAAATTTATGTTCTTCTCATTCTTGAAATTCTCACCTGACCTTCACATGGTGTGTGCGGTTTTTGTTGATGTTTTTTAAACGTGTGTTGTCAAATGCGCAAGACGAGGCCAGCGGACATTCAGTTTGCGACGCACAGAGACTGCAGGTGGGAACTGGATGCTACGGGCGCCGCTACCCAACTACCTGTACCTTTAGGGTAGTGAACAACAGCAGCCACCCAACCACGTCCCCTCACAGGTGCGAATCTACTCAACACGCCGCCGCCTCCTTCTCTATCATTGTCGTCGTCGTCGCGACCGTCGGAGCGTGACTCACTTGCCAACGGCGCACGCGCTTCCTCCTTCGTGCATGTTGAGGGTGCACCTGTGGTTGCGCGTGCTAGCTGCCTTGCAGTCAGTCGTCACAGAATACTACTAATTGCTTGTGGTTCAGGTGCAGACAGAACAGAAATGAGAAAATACCGCTTTCTAGCTGCATGCTGCGTGGTACACACTGCAGTCCGTGTGCATCAGCAATCGCCAGGCGACAGTCGCTGACGTCACAGCCAGTCGTGACGCGACGTGCTGCCAGCCAGACAAGTCCCCGGTGCCAGACAAACAAAACATGTCTACATCGCACGCAGCAGAAGAAGACGCTCGTGGAGTTTCTCCCCCTTGTGGTGTTTGTGACAACAGGTGACGTTACGGCCGAAACAGAGACAACGGAGGGTGTGCGTGTCTGGTGACGATTGTCTTTCTTCGGCTTCACTGTTGGTATTGCGTGCTTATCTGTGATATGCACGACACGTGATACTTTGCCATAGACTGTCTCTCCAGCCAGCCAGCCAGGGAGGTTAAAGTACTTTTTTTGAGAAGGAAGTTGGAAGTAACCTTCGCTGACGTCACCTGTAGGTGTTTGTGTGACAGCAGCTGCCACGCTTTGACGGTCTGGTGCGCTTCGTCTGTCTCTTGGCGACAGAGACGGCAGACCAAGGGAAGCCACACCCTGCCACTTGTGTCACCATGCCGTACTATTACGATCTCAGCATCTTCAGGTGGTTCGCCAACTCCAAGAGAAAGAAACCTCTGGAAGGCAAAGTCCCGCAACTACAGGTTGCGACAACGTCAGGTGTCAGGTAAGTTGTGGTATTGCGACAGGAATTGTTTGCGATTGCTGATGATGGCGGAACTGAAGAGGAGGGCTGTGTGTGCGCGCGCCGCATGGTAGTAGTCCTAATCATCGCATTTCTCGTCTTGATCATTATCATGTTGCGTATGACCCCAGGGTAAGTTTCTGACTTGAAAACGCGATGAAAGTGAAAGAGGGCTGATGTCACGTGGTTGGGCGGGTGAAAAGGATGGGAGGGTAGACCCGAACAAAGCAAGCTGCTGCGCATTATCAAGGGTTATCTTTGATTGTTTGTCAGCATCAAAGGGAACTATTTCACTTACACTGTGCTCTCATAACTTCGCCATGAGGGGAATGTGAGGATGACTGGGCGGGGTGATTGCTGGGGAGACGCAGACTACATAGAGAGCGCGTGTAATGTGGGAGGAGGGTTGTGAAAATTGTGGTCAGGGGACGAGAGGATCGCACATCTGTCATCACACGGACATCAAAACACTGACGCCCTCCACTGAAAACTTGTCAGTAGTAGCGGTGGTGTTCAGTTTCTGTCAACCCCTACTCCCCATCGAGCGCAAACTGATGATGATGATGGTAGTGATGGTGGGTAGATGAAAGGAGGAACGGTTGTTCTTTGTCAAGTCACTTGGACTGATTTAAGCGCAAATCATCTTCTGTTGAAAAAAAAATGATCCGTTGACTTACTACTTTTGTTTGCTGGTTTATATTCTTTTGTATTGTTAGAAGTAAATGTGACAGACTGAGAACTCAGTTTATCAGTTTGAAACTGGGTTTTTAGGTTTTATTATATATTTAGGGTTTGTTTTATAAGTTAAGAGGAGCAGCTGAGAGCACAGGAGACAAATTCTGTAACCTTTACTCGTAGCTTCTGATGTCATGTATTTATAGCCCTATGTGTTGTATATATCTGTAGCATCTGGAAACATGTACCTGTAGTTTTGTGTACCCTGTGCATTTATGCAAGTGGTAACCTCTGGGTCGGAGAAGCAGAAGACACACTTGTCATCTCAAGCCAGTCGCCACGCGCCAGTGGCAGGGTGGGATCACGTGGTCCATGATGCCTCATTACAGTGCTCCAGGGTTAGTGACAAAGCCCTGCCAGTCTCTCGAGGTCTCCCATGGTGATGACCCCCTGGAATGTCTTGCACGTGAGCCGGATTCTCGGACCATCCCCCCCCATACCTCTGGACACCCGAGCGGGACATTCCGCGAGAGCCGCTGGCACTCCAATGGACACTTCTCGAAACTTAGGCCACCCGTTGTTACCCGGGTACCGGCTGGCGTGCCTCATTAGTCAGCATAAGCATGCCCACAGGACGCGCATTTCAATGGCCTGTTGTAAGATGCTGATTGAAACCTTCGGGCAAGGCGAGTAAGTGCGACTGTCGTCTCGAGTAGTTCATGTTTTAACAAAGGAACGATTACAGACCTCGTCACTCTAACAGCTTTCACTAGCACCAAAGAGGATCCTCTTTATAGCACCCACATCTCGTAGTTTGCTTCTCTTTTGTTTACTGATAAATGTTTGTGGGAAGGTGGGAGATGCTAACCCTTGGCTGAGGTGTGTCAGTCGCGTTGCGATAACTTTCTTGTCCAGTGCCACTGTAGTCAGCAAGCCTCAGACTTATCTCCAGAAGAGCCTCATAGAGTCGGATAGGACAAATACCCTGTGTTCCGGACCCTTTGTCCATCGAGCTTATTTCCCAGAAAAGCAATTTGCAATTTACTTTCCTGTTTGATTTTTATGGGTCCGCACCAGCTGCCACCCTGCGGCCAAATTACCCGGGGTGGCTGTTGGGGACAGCTTGGCGATGCTAATGGAAACATTGACATGGAGAGGGGAGGATTGTCAGGGAATGTGTAATGTGTCATCTGGCGTTACAGCCAAGTTCAGTTGGCGGCCACTTCGCATGAAAGTTTTTGAGATTCCATAGACTGGCATAGAGTATCATCGCGTGCCGACATGCGACATACCCTTCCTCCATCTCCACCACCACCATTGTCAGGAACGTTATATGAGCCGTATATCTGCAAAATGTACTGAAGACCGTACTTCATAAGCTAATTTGAGTGTATCGTTCATTTTAAACTGATAATTTAAAAAAAAAAAAGTGAATAATTTCGCTTATTTTTGCAAGGTGCACGCCTTCAGACGTCGACATTTTCATCTGTTGCTCGGAAAGTAGACGAAAATTACACAGGAGAGCTCCCATGACGTATAGATGGTGCATTCCTTCAGCAAGGCCTGGTCCAGGGAACCTGTGCCTGCTGTCTTTAATGCTAAGAATGTTGTACTCAGCCAGTGCTTTTTTTTCACGCTAAAGACAAAGATTCTTAAGTTATTTTGGAATTGATAAAGATGGGCTGAAGGAGCACATTGTGAAAGCAAAAACAAACCAACGGAACCCAGTCTGCTAGAAAGTTTCATGCCGCAAAATGGCTCTGGAGTCTCTCTTGGTCTGAACGATGTCTTGGTTCCTACTTACTGAACAACCGAGGGGATTACCTATATTGATAGTATCAGTCGCCAGATCACATTCCCGCGAGAAGTGGCGTGAGTTTGCGCGATTTTGAAACGAGATTACAGACTAGGATAAAGTCGACGAGCCAGAAAATGCGGTCATTTGTTTTTTTCACAGCGGAGCAGACATGTGTCTAGTGGGATGAAACCCTCAGCTGACTGCCAAGACAGCAGGTTGGGGGCGTGTGGGAGGAGAGAAGGGGATAAAAAGGTCCTGTAGTGAAAAACCGTCATGTTTAAAAAAGTGAGATTTATGCAGTTTTCACGGAAAATTTAGCAGCCAGCGTCGCATTAACTCTGGGTCGATAGCATCAGACGAGGAGTTTTAGTGAACAGCAAGGGTCGCATTTCATGGGCTGCTGGGAGGTCCCGGCAAATCCCTTCAGTTACCTCCATTGTTGTTCCCTCTCCGACACTCGCAGGCACGCCATTAGCTTCAGCAAGACGAGATGGCCGAGCACAAACTACTTTATGTCCATCCAAGGACGCTAGCGCTCATTTAATAGCGATTCTGATCATGTTTCAGTGGGTACGGGTGGGGTACGGTTCGTTCCCAGGGGTCATTACAGAGAGAGGGTGGAGGTATGGAGGGAAGAGGTTACCTTTTAGCACATGGTGAACCGCCAATCTTTCAGCTGTCGTCTCTCTTCCAGTAAGACATGCTTTTTAAAGTCTGATCTTGGGGGAGATGGGGGACGGGTATATTAAGGGGTATCGAATGCTCTCCACGGCGGGTAAGCATTGAGCAGAAGCAAGGTGCTCGATACACCACCAGGCTTGGCGGAGCAGTGGGCTTGTCGTTGAGTGACGGCCTCGGGTTCACCTCATCGTAGTGCGTCAGGGTTGTCACCGTCAGTCACCCGATCCCCGGCCCGCTGTTTACACGATTATAGTGCTGTAACATCACTCTTGTATATTGTCAAACTTTAGGATGTAGACCCCCTTGCTCACCTTTTGTTTTTTAAAAGGTACGTGTGAATTCTGAGAATTTTCAGTTCCCCTTACTCTCTACCCAACTTATTTGTTGAAAGGATGGAAGTGTTTGATAAACATCCATAGATGATTTGGAAGAGATAGAAATGTATAGGAGTAAAATTCTGAAGTCGACTTCTACTGGAATATGTGTTTCTCACGTTCCCACATACTTTATTATTCAATTCTTAAAAAAATTACTTTGAAGCGGTATGGGGCGGAGATGTGGACCGAATGAAAGCGCTGACTCGCGCATCTGTAGCCCAGACCCGCGCAATAATCACGTGTTTATCGAACTGCTGGACTGAAATTATCGAATTATTGAACCTCCGCGAACTTGGCGTGAAGTGTTTTTACAAAGAGGTCCACCTGCGTGCGCCCAAGTGCTTGTCGTGGGACAGGAAAGGTGGGGGAGGGGCACGACCAGCTCTCTCCCCCCAAGCACCAACCCTCCGCTGATGACGCTCCAAGCGTGGGAAAGGTTTCCTCTTGGAACAGGGCAGTGAATAGATCTCACAGCGGCCGCCCGTGTTTGCTCGTTCCTCTCAAAAGGTACTCGGGCTTGCTCGGCAGGACCGCCTCTGCGCCATTTACATTTACCTGGGCCGTCCAGCACCAAGGAGGCAGGAATTGCCATGGAAACTAGGAGCGCGATACAGGCGGGAGGCGCTGGGATCGTCAGGTGACCCGAGCCTTCGCCGTCGTCGTCGTCGTCGAGCGATGAGCACCCGCCCGATGTCGTGGCTGATGGCGGTGTGGAGGAAGGTCAAAGGCAAGGGACGCGAGCCGCCGTCACCGCGGCAGAGAGTGGTGCTGTGCGGCCGGTTCCTGCAGACGGGGCAGCACTTCTTACCTGTCAGGTGCTGGAGATTGTTTTGAATCTGAAGGCGCAGGGAGAGCGTGGTGCTTATACACTTGCTCCCTTTATCTCTCAGCCACACACAAACGAGACACTTTTATGTGAATGGCAGAGGTTTGGAAGATCATAAAATACTGTTTCTCAGATGTTTTTGGAATACCCAGATGAGAGATGGAAATATAAGTACTGTCATCTCTCTGATAAGTTCCTAAACTGACTCTGTGCCTAGAATGAAACTATGGGGGTAAAATAAATGGTTGATCAGTAGTGTTTTTGCAGCTGGAGAACTTCAACAAATTCATACAAAAAATTGTGCTTGTGTGTAAAGCAAAAGAGCCAGGTTGTTGCATGTTTTTATTTTCCTTTGTTGTTTGAGAAAAATGTTTTCATTACTGTGAAGCTGAATGTAAAGCCTCAAGCATTTTTGAGAGATGAATATCTAAATCATGTGTAAAAATTACTAGAAGTCTCTGGCTTCAGTCAAAGGTGATTGAAATGTTTTGTTCATGCGTCTTCAGGTTGTTTATCTCAGTGCTTAGGTTATAAATGATCTGTCCATCTGTCTTGAAACAGATGGTCTGTCTGGAAGATGTGTGTATATCTTGAACCACTTGTGAAAAAAATACTGCAAGACTACTTCAACAAGAGATTGATGACACATTTCTGCAGCTTCAGCTTAGGTCATTGATTAAGTTTGCATTACAACCCAGCTACATATTGTCAGTGCATTCATCTGTCAATGTTCATTTCTTTTCATTTCAGCCTGGAATCACTCATGTGTTTGGATCGCAGTCACATAGAAGACCCCACTCTGCGACAAGCTCCCTGGTATCAAGCAGGCATTCCCAGGTCAGTGCACATACCCCAGTTCAGCTTGATCACATGATGCAGTTTGTTTCTATCTTTGATGGGGTAAATGTACCTCTGTTATTAGTCTATTGAAGTGATTAGCTTTTGTTGCCTGTCTGATGTTTCCACACAGAGCAATCATCTGTGAACTGCTATAGTCTACCAAGACAAATAACAAAAACTTTTATGAAATTTTAGGCTGTCAGATTTCAGCAAGCCATTTGACCGCCAGTCTCGAAAAAGCTTTAAAATCTTTTATGTCAGCAGTGTATACTTGCATTAAGTTTCTTGCTTATGTTTGATGGTTTCTGTTATTTAAAAAGTGATTTTCTTCCACTTCCCACTACCTAGAGCCAATAAACTGAAAACACAACAGGCATAAAGCTTGAGTTTTTTAATACCTATGTTGATCATCTCATTTGCCACAAACTTCAAGCTGTCCAGAGATTTTCATCCACACTTTTTTGGTGTTTGTGTTTAATGACTATGGTTTGGTTTTGGTTGTTTGATATTTTTCAGGGAGATAGCCTTGGAGATTTGTCACAAGAAGAGGTGGGCTCGTTTATAGTGCGAGACAGTACCACGCATCCTGGTTGTTTTGCCCTGTCAGTCCGTGTGCCTAAGTTTGAAAACAGCTCCGGCATCTCGCACTACCTGATCCTTAAAACACACCGGGGTGTCAGATTGAAAGTAAGCATACTTTCCTTATTTACTCGCAGAGTAGTCCCATCTTTATTTAGCACTGACCTCTTCACCAGTCATAATGCCCCCTGCGCTGAATGTCAAGGATATGCTTCGTAGAAGGTTACTTGATGCCAAAATGTACAGAAATAAAAGAAACAGTGTAGATGGGGTTAAAGGTTAAAGAGCAAAGGGAAGGAACAGGAGAAGAGTCATTAATGGTTAATGGGAAACATTAGAGACAAAGCATTGGCGAGCACTGGCATTAGTGGTTCCAGGGGTTAGGTTTGCAGATCTCCAACCATGCTCTGAAGTCCAAGAACTATGCATGATTGTACGGTGTACCATGTATTAAGAAAAATCAATTGGGACATTTTTTTCGTCTTCTCTTCATTCCTCTAGCAAATTTCTCCATGTTACTAAAATTAGAAATGCTACCTAGGAGCAGAAAACGTAGGGGGAATGACAAATTTGTATAGTGTTATCTCCCTTGAGACCAGCCATTGTTTGATATCCAACAAATCTGGCTGCATTTCATGAGCATTTTAGCACAGTGGATGCCAGCAAATAGAATCCAGCATTTTGTTTAAAAAAAATTTTTTTGTTTTTGTTTTTACCTTTTCTCATCCTGAATCAGCCAATCTTACGGCTTTGTTATTCTCCAAAGAATGTTGCTCTGTTAATTTGAAATCATTGGAGCAGTCAGTAAAGAAAAATGTTAAAGAATTAGGAGAAAAATTCTCTTGAGAATATGCTGGTTCTGATTATTGGGCATTGGTCATCTAGTTGGCTAACGGGCTAGTGGCTAATCACAAAAGTTTTAAACTGATAACTTTAATATTTGTGTGTCGCTGGTGCAAAAGTGTGGCATCGGGGCAAAACTTTTCTGCCTCTTAGGCTCCCTCTGGCAGAAATGCCATCAAGTTTCCAGCAAGAGCAATGATAGGCTGCATGCCAGGATCACTTGATTGCATTTCGACCGCCCATGGGATATGTGGCAAGAAAATTTATTGCAACACTTTGTCTTTAAACTGGTCTTTTGGTGCAAACAGAGGAACTGCAGGTCCATAAGGATTGCTTGTTTGTCACGCAGTGTACTTTGCTTTTTGACATCTTAATTTTCTTGAGAATTACAGATGGCTTACATCAAATATTTGCTGGATGTTAGCTTTGGGTTTGTTTTTTCTTTTAATGTTATTTTTGATGTGTTTTGCTTAATTTCTTTTTCTAAGTTGATACCCTTTCCTAAGGTATTAAAAATTAAATGATATTTTTGTTGTTGTTTTTGTTTATGTTCATACATGTCTGCTGGATTTTAAACTTGTTTCTTTAGGGGTAAGATTTTATTGTTGTTTTTCTTTTTGCTTGCAGGGTTTGGACAAGGAGTGGCCCAACCTGACAGCACTAGTGACACACCACACTGTCATGCCAGAGATGCTTCCTTGCACACTGCGTTTGCCCCGCAACAACAAAAACCTCACCTTCCGCCAGACAGAACGGGAGGAGGCAGATGATGAAGAAGAAGATGATGATGACGATGATGCCAACTACCAACGATTAACTGAAGTGACTGCCCTAGCTGGTCAGCTCAAACTGACATAGAAATGAGTTTCCAAGGGAAACTGTTTCAAGAACAATGCTGACATGATCCAAAGAGAGTAGAGAGGCTCTCTTATTTGCCATCTCGTCATGTTTCTACGATAACATTTGCTGCTGCTATTTCTTCATTCCTGGGATGATTTCCTTTTGCACTTTGTTTCGTTTTTAAAGGAATGGAATGGTTTCAGTAGGTTACTCCATTTAAACATCCAGAGTGCATAAATGAAAGGAGCATGTCACCATGGACACGTGGACATCATTAAATTGTGACAGCTGAGGCGTCTGAACATGCGAAAGAGTTCAGAAGAAATGAGTGCAGTTTAAAAAAAAAAAGTCATGTCAAGTGAGCATAAACAACTTTATCATTTAGACAGAAGAGCCTGAGGAGGGTAGGAACTTAACAGGATGTGTAAGCACTATACAGATTTGTTTTTTAACACCAAGGATGCTGCACTCTTTAGGAACATCATAAATCTGTGTTGGAAGAGCCACCATGCTGGAAAGTGTCATGCTTCACCTTTTCACAATCTCCTGTTTGTTCCAAATGTCATGAATAAACGAAGTAAAATATTTCACCGGGATATTTTTGACAACAATGCATAGGCCAGTGTATCATTGACTGCAAAGATTGCTTCAACATTTCTCATTGGTTTCGATGTCTTCAAACAGGTGACAGCAGATGCCCTTTCAATGAGAGGCTGCTTTTACAGCTACAGATATTGAACACTATAGATATTTTTGTGCTGGCCATTGGCATGGAGACAATTTTGGATTTCTTGTAAGATCTGTAATCTGACTGAAGAAGAGTTGTGGGAGATGAAACAAATCTGGTCTTTGGCCAGCAGAGATGTGGGGTGTCTCATCCTCACGGAGAAAACTGAGGAGTTCAGGCACGGTTGTGATCAACAGGATCAATAGATTTTTTTTATGGAACTGGAAACTTGTGAAAACTTTTGTGAAAAGTTTGACAATCATGAGCAAGTGTATAGTGAAGCAATGGGCAGTCTTTCAGTTTCGTTCATGATATTATTGTCATATTTTATTGCACTTGCTGATATTGGAAACAGTCATTTTCTGATGCAGTGAGATTATCCCTTCTATCTGTCCCCTTTGTTCACCCACTTAACAAAATATTTTTTCTGCATGCATTTATTTGAAATTACTTGCTGTTTTGAAAAAGTTTGAAAACCCAAAGATCTTTCCTTTCATCTGGAACAACTTGATAGCTCTTGAGTATTGGGTTTGTCATGTTGCTTGTGATTAGCTCTGTTGAGGCATTTCTATCATAATAATGTTTCTCCTAATGTACTGATTTTTTTCTGTGCAAACACTCAAAAGGATTTATAACTCCAGTTAAATGATTTCAGATTGATTACAGGGCACTAGCTGCTCAACTTCATGTGGATGAAGCTTTTGGGGACAGGTTTTAAAGCAGTCATTTAAATCATGGCATCATGGACCCCTAGGCCTTTTGTAAATTACATTCCCTATTCATACACTTTGCACGATGCGATGTTTATCACCATTACATCAACAGGCTAGGGAAGTGGTCCTTTAGCAGACTGTGTGGATGATGCAGTCCATTAGAGGGCTCCATAGACAGTAGTTTTTGTAGTGTTTTTTTATATATATATAGAAACTGATATCACTGCCGCAATTTGAAGATGTGCAGCTGTGTAATATCTGCTACAGAGAGATGGCTGTTGATTTCTTTAAGGCCAGTATCAAGACCCCCAGCAGACCATACAACAGTCCTGGAGGTTTTGCTTGAATCATAGCCACATTCATCCAGTTCTACACACAACATAACTGAGCGTCCAGGAAGACAAAATCAGCTTAAAGTATACAGGATACAGATGTTGACTCTTAAAAATCTTGCGATGCATTCTTGTTTGCCTTAGATTGTTAGTTGTTGCTGCAGAGTCCAATATGCCTGTTGACATACTTTGTTTCCGTTAAACTGTTAAAGAAGTGAAGGCCAGCATTGGTTGCCTTGTTTTTCTGTTGTGTGATATCTGTCGGTTTAAATAGAGTTTTGTTGACCTTTTGGGAGCCAGTCTTCGGCCCTAATTCACATGTGTTTAGTATGTCATGTTGATAAGTTGGTCCAGGTTGTTTGCACTCTGGCAAGTACTGCATACAGCTGGGGGCAAAGTCAAACCAACTTTCCCTGCAGACCTTACCCCCTCTACACTCTTTTTTTTTTCTCAGACAGGCTGGCATCTTGATAGCCATTATTCCAGCCCTGAGTGTCTAGTCACACCAGGCATGACAGTAAGTTTGCGAGCATGTGGAGATGGACAGAGAGACTGGACAGAATAAAATACAAATGGGTAGAGCAGCTACTTATTATAGAGTTATCGTTCCAAGCTGTGACCGAAAACTAAACCTGATTCTGGATTAAACATGAGTATATAAACATGTATAAAAGTGAACTGTGTTCATGAGCAATCTGATTTCCATTATGCTGTGATGAGTTGAGGCATGAAGGTATGTATCCACAAATTCATGCCTTGCCACAGTGACTGCAGCCTGTTCTGTGCTATTGTTCCCTGGCTTGCACTTTTGTGATTTTTTTTCTCAGCATAAACAGGCATGTGTATATAGTCAGATAATCAAATTTATGTCGCATAGTTGTTTTTTTTTTTTGCACATATATATATATACAGTTTTATTTGCGTAAATAGTTTCAGAGTTCTGAATGATGTATACTTCTGCAGATGGTGTTGTCGTTTGCTTCTGAATAGGGCTGGGTAAATGAATGCAACTGTTTCTGGGTTTGTTTTTTTTTTGGTTGGGGTGGGGGTAGGGAAATTTTTTGCTGCCTGTTTTTTTTTTTTTTTTTTTTTCTTAAAGCTGATGATCAATTAGACGTTTGCCACAAAACGCACAGACCCATTAACATACCCCATCTTCAGCTGCTGTTCTGCTGAGGTCTCCAGTGGGTAGCAGTGTGGTGGAAACTTGCCACATTCAAACATATTTGTCTGCAGCTAAGTAGCTGCTGTGTGCATTGGCAACTGCATGTGCAGGCAGCAAAGGGGAGATCAGAGAGAGTACTTTGAAGATGTTTAAAGGACATTGGTTTATATAAATATAAAAGCTGATAATTTTGCTGAAGGTGGCGAAGCATATGCAAGTTTGACTGACTTAGAGGGTTTTTGACATACGATATTACCTTGATGCATTCAACCAGTAAAAGATATTAGGGTTTGTATGTGATATTAGAACCTACAGTATTTAACAAGCTGGGGAGCGAGGGACAAGGGGGAATTTCACAAATCAATTTTTCTGATAACAAACAACAATGATAGTTTCTTGCATTGTACATGTAATGCAAGCAGCAGACGGAATGTGGAATGATGATGCAATAATTTTGTCTGAATGTGATTTTTAAAGTGACACATGAAAATTGAGTTTGGTCTTTGTTGGCAATAAAACAAATTAGAAAATTGCTGAGTTTTACTGATTAATCAAGTGAGAATATTAGTCTTGATTATATAGTTCACAGGGACTGTGATAAAATGCAAGAATTATGCATAACATAGTCACCACCACCACCTTGCAAGTCTACTAAGCACATGCCTCGGCTATCAGAAATTTCTTCTCCATCATGTAACAATTCTGCTTCAAAATGCTCAGGATTTTTATCAATTCCTATGTCGCGGTCACCATCTTGTGCTCACCCAAGGTTTATTTTCATTTGTGCAAATTTTCTGTGAGTTGTCACCCCTTTATATAGTAGAGACAACGCACCCACCAATAAGCAGGTGAGATTATGTATTGTGTTTTGTGCATGTACATACATAACCTCATCCACATTCAATCATAAAACAAACCATACCAGGGTGTGTGCAAATCTCATCTTGGCATGAATATTTCAACAAAATGGGTCAAATTTAGTGGTAGAATTTGTTTTAAAGTATAACAATGTGGTATCCCAAAGTTATCACAGAACAAGGACAATAATCCATTGCATCCCACCCATCCCACTGCTTTGTTTTAGAGTCATCCAGGAGCTTCCAACAACGAGCTGTAAACATAAAACATCCTGCATTTTTGCCCTAAAATGTGCACCATACTGCATGATTTTGTGTGTGGAACTACAAGCTGACATGTCTAAACAGACCATTGACTCCTTTTATAGGAATTATGCTTTGCAAAAAAAAAAATTCCTGGACATCCTGGTAAATGGCATACAGAACCTGTTGCTTACTAAAAATATTTCCTTCCAAAGGTGCCACTAACCCCCAAAAATTGTGTGAAAAGAATCTTTGAATAGCTCTAACATTGAGTTGGGCTATGGTAAATCTTGCTTTGGATATGAGCTATTTCAGTGTGGTGCTTTGAAAAAGCATGTAAACTTTTTGCCATATTAAAATACTAGAACACAAAAGCACATAAATCATGTACAAAAGTTAATGAAACATCTAAAAAAAGTATTTGCATACAAGGCTCTTCTGAAAGATAACAAAATATTTCAAACATCTAAAAAATGCTTAAAAAGGTGTTTTTAACATGCTACTCAAAAGCATCTTGACTGGCAATGCATGTATCTCCCATTAGGACTTGAAGAAGGCACAGCTGAGACATCAAGTGACACTTTATACATCGCAAACGAACATTTTTTACCTACACAAATTTCTCAGCTTGGATTTCATTGGATTTAGAGACTATAAATATTTTTTTTCAATTCATATTATACAAACTTGGATGTATTGTGCAGATGCACATGGCAAACGTACAAAAGGCATATTCTTAATAAAGCCTGAACGCCACTATGGCATCTTCTGCATAATACAATTATCAGAAACAACAGGAAAAATTCATTAAAAATGTTAATAACATTTACAGTAATAAGCTGATCCACAATCTTTTTGGATGGTTTTTGGTTCAGAAACGTTGCAGCTAGATAAAAAAATAGATAACATGGATTGAATAATAATTAGGTTAACAATTGTTTCTTATAAAAATAACAAATTGATTAGAATTAATAACAACAAGACTAACAACAGACTGTTTTCATGGTTTAAAAAATATTAGTGCTTGCATTTACCTGAACATCTTCCTGTTGACCCTTGTCCTAGATGGTTTTTACCTGTTCTATTTTTGCTTCTACCATTACTTCAGTTCCAAATGGCACTACAAAGATCATCACATTTGCTCAAAAAAACAACCCAATTATATAACATTATATAACAGCGAACTATTGCTTATAAAACATTATTTGTTTAGTAACGCATCAGACATCAATATATGCATGCTGCACAAATACCATTTGATGCTGATTTAAAGGCAGATTTACATGACCTAGAGGTGGACATCAACCACACCACAGTATTGCAATGCTGTAAATCAACACATAAATCAAAGATAATTTTATGTATGGTCAACCCTCTATAATGTTTCTAAGGCTATACAAATAGGGCTAATGTTGGATAATGATGGTGTTTATATCACAGCTCTAATCTTGCATAATGAAAGGGTATATTTTCACTGCAACAATTTTTGTATTTTGTGTAAAAATGTCAACAAACCAATGATAGCAGAAGCACCTGCAACTCCTGTAAAGCATACAACTGCCTCGGCCATATGTAGCCATAGTATCTCATTTACTTACCACTTACAACCCCATTAGAAACTTTACCCAACAAACCTTGTCAAAACCTTGTCATTTCATGCTAAAGAAAGGGAGGGAAACTGCAAACACTATCTTATTATTTCAGTACCATCATGGCTGGATTAAGAAAGTTGCACTTTTTTCATTGGTTATCATATTTTTTTCCTGCCTCACTTGGATGTGAAAGGACTGGTTAACTGTACAATAGTATGTTGAAAAAATCACTAAAAATCTTGCAAAACTGTTTGGAATGCAACATCTAAAGTATTCAATAAATCTGTCTGATCTTTTACATTTAACTTGTTATTTAGCAGACTGCAAGACTTGTGTCTCAACTGGTTTAAGCTCTCTGCTATGAAGTTTTCAATGTTCACAAGGTTATGCAGGAGTCCTTTGCTCTATTGTTAGCCAAATAACATACGATCAAAAATCTAAATTACCTCTGTGGTTGCATCCAACCAAAATGAGTTAATAACTACTGATGGCGTTCACAATAGTCACCCCCTGTATTTTAACTCGGTGGCTCCAGCTATTGACCATAGTTGTCATTCAACCTTTGGTCAATGTCAACTGAAGCAGCAGTGGCCAGAATTCTGCAATATTCTGGGTACATTATTTTAAACTGGCTTCAAATAAACCATTTTCATCTGGCCAAAAAGTCCTGCTTGTTTCACGCAGTGACCACAGAATACGCCATTTTAAGAAAATATCACAAAACTAAACTTAAATTTAAAAGAAAGTCTGGCCAAAATCTACGCATGTCAAAGACATCTGTCACTACAAGCAAGGTTAGTCAAAAGTCAAGCGAATGTAAAAAGTTAAAAAGATCTTTAAAGGTATAATTTGTGGTGAAAAGGAAAAATCCTTAAGTGCAAACAGTGAAAATACACTAGATGGGTAAGTGATTCTTATTCTTAGTGTACTACATTTCCATCTCAGCAAACAATTAAAGCTGTATCACAGCAAGTTTGTCCAGCTCTGTAAACAGATTCCACATCCCAATGATGGCTAGATGTGAGATGTATTTAGAGGCTGCCTATATATACACACACCAAGAAAGGACCTAATTTACTCCCAGCACGTGGTAACAAAAATACAAGTGGCTAAGGGAAGAGGAGCAAGAGAAGCAAAAGTCTCTCCATGGCTCACAGATGTGTGTAGTTGCTGTCCTCATGTAGACAGTTGTTTCTTCATTGTCTTGAAGCCCAGTTTTCAAGACAAATGATTCTTAATAGGATAAACTATACTAGAACAAAAAGTTTAACAAATAAAGCTTCAAATGTTAATGCCAAAAGTTAACAACAAAGTTTTTCTGGACTGTCTTTTCACATTCGACAATTTTTTGGAAGAAAAATATCATTCACTCATGCATTCCTGCACGCACATACACACACTTCCTTGAGCTGGAACAAGTAAAATTACAATTTCAAATGTACATCGCTAAAACAAAATCTTAATCTGGTGAGTTAGCAGCTATTTATACTAATACTACATTCTGAAAACTGTCTTTTTAGCTTGAATGGCATCTCTGGAACAAAGAATCCTGTTCCAGCTACATCCTTCATGAAAATGATCTGGCCTGAGCAAAGCACAGTTATGTGGTATGCAACCTATCCTCAAACTCAAAGAAATCCCAACAAATTAGTGTTCTCTTTTGTACAGCTTCTCACACCACCTAAAGCAAGCATTCATATTATGCAATCACATTTCATGTAAGCCAAAGATCTATATAAAAAAATCACAAAGATCTACTTTGGAATTATACATAAAATTAAAGTATCCCATTGCCTAATGGGCAGAAAGGCAGTGGATGTAAGTGGTTCATTGTGAAGAGCACAATATATGGACCAACCCTCTCTGGCCACATGTGCTTGTCCTACATCAGGTACTCATTTCTATTTGACAGGTGCCAGGTGAGAGTTTCCCAGCCACAGGCCTACTTAGGCCTCAAACCAGAAGCCTTCTGCTGGACAGCCAAGCACACTCACAACCTGGCTATCAAGCTGTTCTCTGCAGTCGTACCTAAGTATTTTCAGAAATATTCCCTCCATTTAGGGATGAAATACCTTCCTGTTTTCAGAAATATCCCCTTTCCCTGCCCCACACTTCTCCATTAACAAAAAAAATGAAAATATATGTAATATAGCTACTTGCACACTAGCAAGTAAGGCTTTAGTACACATACAAAAGCATGTTCCCAAGATTAATCTAAACACAATGTCCTCAAGAAAAAAACGCAAATGTGGTCAGAGTCTGCAGTCCCAAAGCAACAACTGCAGGATCCCTGTCTAGAACTGTCACAGTCAAGGCATAGGCTGAGATGGGGGTAGTGTTACACGTGGTTACCCTGTGTGTTGTTAAATACAGTTCGTCACTCTGAGCAGGGTTACCCCTACGCAAAATGAATCATATGTTTATTTGTGAAAAGAATACACGTCCACATGTGGTGTGTGACAAGAACACATGGCCTGAATGAACATTAAAGGTTCTTGTCCTTACTCCCTTCTTATAACTCAAGAAAACTCATATAAGTAAAAATGTTGAGCAACATGCTAACATGCTTCTTCAGTTTCTAAGCACTAGTCTCCTCAACAATGGTGTGCGTCAACAAAACAGTCTCAATGCTTCTATCACTGAACAAAGAGACAAGCTACAAACTGCACGCAGTGCCAGCAAATTCAAGGCATTTGATGCACCGTTAAACAAAAACTCACCAACAAGAACTAGAACTTGTACAACCAAACCAAGAGACAAGCATCTTCACTCTTTGATGAGCACTGGGTTCTCATGATGTCCACATAACCATCTCCACCACTCACGATCATAACAGCGTTGCTTGTCGAAGTTTTTCGCATTGTGTGTGCACGTATGCTACTCAGCCGTGGAGAAGATGGTGAGCTTTGTGGAGGACTGGATGCAAAGCCCTGGTCTTTTGGAATGGTGAGGTGAATGGGTGGGACTACAGACTGGTTCTTAGATTTATTGCTGGTACTTTCAGTCGATGCTTTGCCTGAAAGTGGCAGCAATGCTCCAGCTGTTTCCCCACTGTTGCTGTGTAGCTCTAACCTACTGTTGTCTGTTTCTGGCATGTCATTGCCAGATCCTGCCACATACCCTGAAGATTCACTATTGTTTTCTCTTGAATCATTTGATTCCTCATACACTACAGACTGGCTCATCTCCGACTGACTGCTCATTCGATCATAACCATCCTCCTCCTCTTCGCCATTGGAGTCTCCTTCCAGAAGATTTTTGTACAGTACATCCACTTCCAATGGATCAATTGACCGCAGATCATATAATGACTGTGCCTGGTTCTTCTTGAGGGTTTTTGTTTTAATCCTTTTGGCAAGCTCACTTCGAAATGACAAATTCCGAGTTTTCTTCCATCCACGATGGTGGCTAGATCCTGCAGATGGCATGGTTCCATTCTTTGCTGCGTTGCCAACATATTTACTACCTTGAAGCTGCTGCACCTGACTGCTGGTTGCTAGTGATGGTCTGCTCTCTTTGGACTGCTTCAAGTTTGCAGAAGCTGGAACCATACCTTCTGGGGATTTTGGTTCTTGGTTCTTCATTTCCTTCGCTTGAGACTCAGCTCTTTGAAGACTTGTCTCCATGTCTGTGCCAGATGACAGAAGCTTGACATCAGAAGTCAACCCTTCATTCTCAATGCGCTCACGTTTGAGATTTCGCTGACTTGGTCGGTTGAAGAGTGACTGACGAAGGGAACTGTTCTTGTGCAGCTGCAAGATGCTCCCAGAATAGTAGACTGGAATAATAAACCTAGACAGAGTCCCCATACACAAACATTAGTTCAAGTCAAACTGATGGTAGTGACCTTCTCAACAAAATAGGTGATTTAAATGCACATGCACACACACAATTCCCACATATGCACACACACGATTTTATTGAAGAGAATATTCTGATTTCATTAATTTTATGCACAATGCATAAATCTTTTTGCAAAGAAGGCAAAGAAAAAGACTACCTGACAGGGCCACGATGTGCATGATAGGCTACAGATGGTCGGCCATGATATCGCGGCACACCATCACGAAGTCTGGGTAAGGGCAAAGCGAGGATGACCCCAGTGTCAGTGCCAATCCACAGCAGGCCAGTGCTTGCTGCTAGGCAGGAGACCATGCTGTCAAGGGATGGAACCACCGCAGATTTCTCTGCAAGGATAACAGCACATAGCCTTTTCACGCTAGTCATCTTTGTCTTATTCTTCACCAGGTAAAAACCACATTTCTTCAAAAAGCAAATTAAACTATTTCACATCCCACCAAACATCCCCCTTTTCTTGAAAATCTTAATACTAAGCCAAAAATATTAAACGGAACCTTTTTGAATATATATATATGACTACAAAGCACTTTATGATGAATAACGAGTAAAAATTTTTTTTTTTAAACTCTCTTTTGACGTTCAAGGATAGCTTTTCCTATTTGGTAATTAGGTACATTTACAATACTTAATTGCCCAAACCTTCTAAAACTCTGCGAACAGTGTTGGCAATACTCATTTCCTGAAGATTCTCCATGTTCTCAATATGAAATAATCTCACAGTTGGTGAGTTCTGATATGCCACCCAGACACCCACGCCACATCGCACCATCTGTAGAATGGTGCTATCACTATCTCCTCCAAGCTTGTGGCGCCCCTAGACACAGAAGAGGGATGAAATTTACAGATGAGTTCTGTAAATGACTGTGCAACTTCTATTCATCAAGATTATAAGAAAATAAAGATAAATATGTGCAACATATCTGATGGACTACAAACCCCATTGCCATTCCTTACAAGAATCACTGTAAGAGAGTAGTCAATAGCCGAAATTATTTCTGAATCATAAACAAACATAAGGATGATAATGAAATGCAAACTAACAGTGAGGTTCAGGCTGTCAATATCCACCACATGGACTTCGCTGCCACAGGCCACCCACAGACTCTCATCTACCACGTTCAAGCAGCGGACTGGTGTTGCACGGCCAAATGACAAAGTGCGTGGAGACTGGACTCGCCATTCTCCAACTGAAATATTTTAACCATGACTCTTCATGACTCGTGACTCATAAATCCCTCTTCTGGACTAGTCTGGACTAGGTTTCTAATTTTGAAAGTACATTCTTTGTTTGAGTTCTAATTAGAGGCATTTTCTTTTTTAAAAAGTGTTGACAGCAAATCTGAAACTTTAAATATACTCCTGTTTAATTATTTTGGCATTGCATGAAAAAGTCTAAGTATCTATAAAAATGTAAACAACGGCTTAGCAACCTTTCTCATTCATCATCCTTTTCCCTTTGAGGTTCTTACTGATATCTTTGTTCTTAACTCTTGGACTGTACCACAAGATGAGAGATTCAATGAAAATCCCAGAGTCTTTTGAATCAGTCACTTGTCACAACAATTTTCTCACCGTCGTTTCTGGAGTATATTAGCATAGCACCATCAACAAGTCCACAGAAGAGGCGTTCATCTACAAACTTGAGGGTGGTCACCAGACCTGGAACCCGAAGCACTGCAAGAGGCTCACGTGAAGCTGTGTTGCCACCACTGCTTGACACTGGGAAGATGATGATTCTTGAAACAGCAAAACAAAGTCAAAGTTACTGTGGGTTAGGACAACTTTATTTTAAATGTTAAACCTTTCTGTGAAAGGACAGTAAATTAAAGCATATATGCAATTAACCGACTGCATTTCTGTAAATCTTGCATACAACAGAATGTTACCAAATATGCAGCACACAAGAAGATACCATTGCTTTCAGTAAGACATGGAGAAGGTCAATCGTGATTTATATCTTCTTTTTCTGCCTACAATAATGGATAATGAAGTATGGAGTGTACCATAAATTGGTCAATTTTTTATCTGGTCTTCAGATATCCCCTAAAATATGTGTCAATATATTCTGATGTAAACTGCTAAAGAACATATTTTTGCTCCATAAACAACACAAAAGAAAACAAAATTGCCTTTTATATAATGCACAGACTAGGTGGCTACTTTATTATATAAACATTTATGACAGTACAATATTCTGATTAATAACATCCTATGTATCTATAATCTTTTCTTTTTACAAATGTGCAGATTTCTCCTCAGTATAAATACAAAGTGGATTGTCTACAGGACTGATACTAAAGTGGAAAAAATGCATGCACTGAAAAATGAATCATGCCTCTAGATACAACACACAAACACTACGGTGGAACATCTCTAAACACGCAGTACCATAGGCCATCCTTGAAGGGGGCTATACCCAAAAGAGACCATCCTACTGCAAGCCATACAGAATTCTGCAGAAAATTAAGTGTTCTATCCTTCTGCAAGCAACACAGTTCTACATGCAGAATTTATCTTCTTCTGTGCTTCTATTTTTATGTTGCCATACCATATGAAAGAACACCTCGGTCACATACCCAGTTTATATTTCCAACAGACACAGCATGTTTGAATGTTTATGTGCACTTTATGAATTAAACATTTTCATAACAGCTGTATGAAGTGGTCAGACTGAAACTATCAAAATACAATTTCATTGATATGCAATGATAATGTGATGACAGCAATGAAAGTGTAGAAAACATGCCACAACTTAAATTGCTTACAATTATTACAATGAAAAGAAAGGAGGTCATAAAGCAGAATAAAGCCGCCCATGTTGTTGTTATGACTTGCAATTAAAGCAAAAGAAAGAAAGGTAGGAGTCATTCACAATATTCTGTAGAAGGTATTGTCCATTTAAGCTACAACAACCCAATGCTACTAAAAACTGGCATGACAGTAACTACAAACCTGAACCTCGGATGACTGCAAGTGACAGAAGCCAAGTTGTCATGACAAACGATCAGCCATAAGACAAATGACTACTACTTCTTTTCATAACAGTGAGATTGGCCAAACAGACGATGATACCGCATGCAACCAATAATGACTACCATGACAAGATGATCTTGTGTTATTTTTTCCTTATTTTCATAAGGTTGTTCACACAAAGAACTCTCAAAACAGAAAAAAACTAGTGTCTTCTGGTCCAGTTACACATAATTATAAATGGAATGTTCTTGGGATATTCTGGTAATTGTCTGTAACAGTTTGGTCAGTTTTGCCTTCACCATTATACCAATTCTGAGAATGATATTGACAGAAAAATATACACATCTCTTTTTCCCTTCAGTTAAAGGCAGTCACACAAGCACAGTGTCCTATGCACACGCACACCATCCACCCACCCTGTTCACTGAAACTTACTCATTTTGTTTGTTAGCCATCCAGACTGTGTCTTCGCTGAATACAAACCGACGAGGTTGAGTCTCACCACCGCAACCAGGAATGACCTCACAGCACACTAGTTCACATTCACATGCCTTGAAAGCCTCTGTCAGAGCAGGTCTAGAATTATGGATGGACACCACTGCCACGTGTCCACTGGACATATTTGATGAGCACACCCACAGGTGCTGCATGCCAAGCCCCACAACCTGTGCTGCTGATGGCATGAAGACTGTTGTGGCACATTTCATCTGAGACATGCAGAAAATACAAAATCCTACAATTCTCCTACAAAAATCTTTTCCAGCAATATCAAAATCCCACAAAATGAAATAAAATATAAAATAGAAGGTATCTTCAACATACAATACAATACAATACAACTTTATTGATCCCCAGAGAAAGATCTGAATTTCCATAGGAGGAACAGCATTGTTGGCTCTTATGAAGGATTATGTCAGTGTTGATGTTCCATTTAAGCTTGTTATCAACATATTGCGCTCTTTTACTCCATTTCATTTTAACAAATAATGCACACACATTCCCCACTCTCCTCCCTACATACACATGAGCACAATGAAAGTGAAAATATCTGGTACCTTAGTGAAATTTCTGGGCACATCAACAGGCACACACTTCATAAACAAAGCTGGCACAGGCTCCAAGTCCTCATCTCCAGAAAGAGGAGCCTGATCCCACCCTGGCATGTTTTGTTTCTCTGTAGACATGGCAAGAGAAAGTGCTTTTCTTCATTTCAGGGATAGTGCCAGAAAAGAATAAGAGATACTCACAAATACTTACTCAGATATAGACACATGTATATTCAATCTATTAAGTCTGTTCTTATTATTCTCAAACCATTAAGTATTTATATAAAGAAAGGACCTCTTGATCAGCAGACAAAGCTTAACTGCACTGTAAAGTGTATGGTTAAAACTGCACACATATGTAATGCTGGAAAAATTGGAACCTTTGACCTATCGTATCCTAGAGAAATGACTATTTATAGTCTAGACAGAGGACCTTGACCCTGTCTGAGTGGGAAGATGTATCTAAGGAGGTCAAAAAGCTGGAATACAGGGACAAATTTGTATCTTGAGCCATCTTTAAGCACTGACAGGCTTAAACGCTCAGTCAAGATTCTAAAGCAAATACCACAAAATTTTGTAAAATACACACACATTTGCTTACTCAATACAAAATTTTAATGTTTCTAATGCTAATTATTTTTTTTTTTTCTCACCGAGGGCCAGTTTGGCCATGATGAAATCAATGCACCACTCATTTTTCAGAGCAGGAGTTGATGACTGAAGAATGTAGTGAGGCTTGTCTGACCTAGCCAAATGAAAGTGTACAGCATTGTGAGACTGAAAAGCACAGAGAGAAAAAAAGTCTAAAAAAAGCAAAACTTGTTTTTTAAGTTCTCCAACAAAGAGCATTATAAAGAAACAAAAACTAAAAAAATAATAGGTCCAATAACTCAAAATAATCATAATTCATTGTGTACAAGCATGTAAAACTATGCATGAATAGATCAACCATATCACTTCATAATGTGTGAAAGTGAGGGACAGAGACAAAGAAAAAATGCACAAATTCCAACGTACTTGGAGTTATCCACAAGGATGACAGAACAGCTGTTGACCAGGTGAAGCTGCTCATCTTTTATATGGATCTGCCTCTGAAGATCAATGATGACTTCCTCCACAAGGTCTTCAGAAAAACCCTGCACAACAGCATATTTTCCTGTGTCCCGAAGCATGCCCCCATTCATATGACCTCCATTATCTTACAAGTCCTGCTGTTCTTGGGGACCATTTACATGCTCTCCCAGCCAAAACACAGTTCCTCTATAAACATGCATCTCTCTAGAAAGAGCTTCAAAAAAATTTAACAGCCTGCTGACAAGCAAAAAAAGAAAGAAAAAAAGAAAAATGATATGAGTTTAATGGGGTGATCACTGTCCATGTTAAAATGGAGTTGGATTTGCAGGAAATGAGAACACAGACAAACAAGACCTGGGAGTAGATGAAACAAAATGTGAGCCAGCTGAAAGGAAGACTGATAATGGGAATCACAAAGAAGACAGAGGACATAAGAAATTATGTAAAGCATTTCTTCAAACTGGATCTACAGAAAGGATTCCCTCTCTTCTCTTTCATGACAATGTCACTACACAGAATGAAGACAAGAGCAGATGACCTGAACTAGGTCGAGAGAATTCTGTCCACATGATTTTCTAATACTCAAGGACAAAAGAAGTATGTATACATACATAGCCATGATAGTTTCGTTTCCGTGACTGCATCAAGTTGATGATTTGTCCATACACAGCTAAATCATGAAGCATGTCTCTCATGTCCGCACAGAGGTGAAATGGGTCTTCGTCAGGTTTTTCTGTTGAGCACACAAAAATACTTGCTGATTTCAGGTCAATATTATAGTTTTACGTCTTATTTTGTCACCTGCCAGTCTCCTCTCCCGTAACGGTTTCAAGTCGTCACTACCACTGACCTTCCATCAGCATGAATCAATCATGTTTTAATGCAGTTTCTTTCTGTCTTGTGACTACACAGATCCCAGCCGTATCTTCATTATTTGATCTACATTTGGCCTGAGCATCAATTGGATTTGGAAGGTGTCATCTTTTCCCTTCTTTGATCAACAAGATGCCCATCTGGTGGGAAGGAAGAGTTTTCAAGTCATACTTCATTATTTCAGCTGAACAGCTTACCAAAGTGCTTAGTCAAGGACTGCAGTCTTCCAAGGTCCATTTTGAATACACCACCCATGTCAGGCATGACTGCACTGTCTTTAAGTTCCAGGTCAGCAAGTTTAGATGCCCACTTCAGTCGATATCGCTCCATCATAAATCCATCTTGATTTCTACAATAAACAGCTCATAAAAAATATTCAAGCTACTTTTTCTTCCTCCAGAATAACATGAAGCTATAATGATGACTGAAACCCTTAACCACATCAACCTTAAAATCTAAGTTAGTAAGCTTTTATGAACACTTTCAAATTTTTATCTGCATAGTCACTGTCTTACCTATGTGAGTTTACATATATATACATGCACATGAGTGTACGCACTTGTGTGTTTACGTTTGAATACAAAATCTTGGAAACTTATACAAAATTCGTTGATTTTATCAATGCCAGTCTTTGTGCCTCTTGTAAATAACTGCAACAATTCTGCTGTCCTCAGGAAGCACTTTTCAAGGCAAATAATATGAAGGACATGACCACTTACCTGAGGCCAACCTTCACACAAATTACAAAGTCGTTCATCAGAAGCACTCGTCTCTGAGAGGACTTCATGTTGTCCATCTCTCCACACTGCAGAAAAGCACAAAGATCACCATGAAAGTCTGTCATTGACTACAGTTGTTCAAGATGTTTTCTTGACTTACTTGACTGACTACTGTGTATAAGTCTGAATCTTAGCATAAGGTAAACAGCACAGTGGTGTAGGAACCGTGAGTGGGGGAGGGTTAATGTGGGCAGTAGAGAAGGCAAGAAGCTGAACGTCATTCACTGTCAGCATGGAGTTTGCTACCCCCTGCACCTCCAAAGCTGAGCATCTTCCTACGCCACTGCAGTATTCTCACCCAACTCTACTAGCACATTAGTAGTGTGAAATCGTGCATACCTATTTTAATCCTTATTTTATGGAATCAGAGATTCATGTAAGTAGCTTAGCAAAACTGTCATGAAAAAATAATAAAAAACAAAATTTTATTCAATTATAAATTATCCATAATCTTGTTATACTTTGACATATTTTATGGCTTGCTGTTCAGTATGCTTAGTTTTCACCACTGTTTCACAGATAAGCTTGTAAATTTTCAAAATCATAAAATTTGTACCAAACAAATATTCATTATTTGTTAGCTACTTCAGCAAGGGTTGTTATTTTACAATGTAATATGAACACACATACTATCTGATCAAAGGTGTCAAAACGAATAAGGCGTCGAGGTTTCTCACTGCTTCGGTTGGAAAGCACTGGCATCGTGCGTGGCAGCATCATTATTGTTTGCTGAGCCTTTTAAATGAGAAGATCACAAGTTTAAATGATTCTCTTTGTCATGGTATCCACTTATTCATTCCTTCTTTGACATTACCAGATGGAATGACCATAAGAGAGCAACTGTAGTATATATTACCTCCATGTCATGTCATCTGGTAAGTCTTGCAGAAAGCTCACTATAGAAATTTAAGTTTTATGACAATTACTACATACATGCTGCTATAGTCATCGCTGTTAATGATGCAGCGATATTCGTATGCAGGAGATAAACACCATCTACTATTATTATTATTTCTTGTCATATATAGTTTTAACTTTAGTTGATATGTAGTTTGTGCCTATGTGTTCATCATGGACTGAGATTTAGTTTCTGCTGTGTTTTTGTCTCACCATGAGAATTTTTTTTTTTGTTTTTGTTTTCTTTTGTAAAGCACCATGAGCCCTGTCTATAGGACCAGGATATGGTGCCGCATAAATTCAATGTATTATTGTATTATAA